>NC_064436.1:7080952-7391904 GCF_023343835.1 Lagopus muta | reverse complement strand
TATACAGTAGAGAGCCACTACAGGGAAAATCATTATTTTGACCAAAATCTGAGTCTGACAAAGATTGGTCCTGTCAGACTTTGTATTTATATGTAAACAGTGAGACTCCTTTTTCTGAAACAGAATTGGCTTAGGTCGCTTAATGGGTGCAAGAAGTAAAGAAATGTTCCCCGCAAGGAGTCAAAGTTGAAAGGAAATAGGAAAAAGAAGCAGAAAGATCATAAATGGGATCCCTTAGATAACTTCCCCCCCCTTCAATTTCTAAAGCAGTGCAAGCGGCGGTGACCTCTCCAGAGGAGGAGAGTGGCTGCGCTGCTGGTCTGTGCAGGGTCCTGGAGAGAGGGTGTGTTCTCGATTACTGATGGAGTTGGAGTAATGCAAATGGGACCTGGATAGTTTTCCTTTCTCTAATACTAACTTTACTAATACTTCATTTTATCCTCTTAAGGCAGTATTAGCTCAAAGGGAAATAGGGTATGCTAATGCCTGCTGTTTTTACTAGAAGAGAAGTTAGGAGTTTCAAGAATTCCTTAACTGAGAATCCTCTAAGTGTAGCAGAACAATTAGATCAATTTCTAGGGCCTAATTTCTACTCATGGATGGAAATGATGTTTATCATTGATATGTTGTTTATTGGAGGAGGTGGGCAGCTACGCAAACGTGGGAAATGAATACAGAGGGAAGGTTGGGCTCTGGAGGGAGGCAGAGAGAGGAAGGATCCTGAGGATAAATTGTACTGATTGTCACTGTCTTTGTGATTGTTAAATGTTTATGTCATGAAAGTGTTGTGTTATGTTATGTCGTGTATGAGGCTGTTATGGGACAAGGGGTGTCTAAAGTGATACGAGAAGACCCCCTGGGTTGTATGTTGGCTCACTGGAGAAACACTGTTGGTGAGCCAGGGGGAATATTGAATAAGAAACCAGGAACGTAAATGGAGAAATGGGACCAGTTTTATAATTGAGTACCCTAATCATGAGACCGAGTGCTGGGTGTTTGTGAAAGTTGAGGAATTGTATTGTTTGATTTGTGGATTTTGAAGGCACTGGGAAAAACTGTCTTAATGGTATGTGGAAATTATGAGGAAATGCAGTTGTTAACGGTATGTGGACATGCAATTTTTGATGGTATGTAGAAATGATGTGGAAATGCAGCTTTAATTGTATGTGGAAATGCAATTGTTAATGGTATGTGGAATTGCAGTTGAGGGTACAAATAGTGGAATTGTGGAAATGTTGTGGAAACAAACAAACAAACAAAATGGCAAAAAGGTTAAGGAAAACAGTGAGTTTGGGATATTAGAGTTGGGCCGTCACGAGAACACATCACACACTCTCCCCCCCCACTGCGGCTTGTAAGAACAACTTGGAGTGGGAGAAAGAGCTGGGGGCCGGAGCCTCCCGCTGTAACTGTGAAGGGTGTATTACTTGTGAATGGGGATGGGACGGGACATTGGAAGTGAGAATAGCCGTCATCTGCAGAGATCTTGGGAAATCTGATATCCCAGTGTGAGCACTGGAAGCCTGGGGAGGGGAGGGGGTGAAACTGAAATATAATGTTAGTAATGTCTGTGATTATGAAAGTTTGGAAAGTGAAAAGGATTTGGGAAAAACAAGCTGAGGAAGGCAAGGTTGAGCAAGGTGTAACAGGGATGTCCCTTACCTAGAAGTGGTAAGGGGGAGCCTGGAAGGGCTCAGGCAGAGTTCCACTCCCACAGAACCGAAAGCAGCTGGGGAAGCAGGGTAAAGAGGTTCATTTTCTGTTATGGGTGCCTCTTACTCTGTGCTACATCAAGAATTATTACCCGTAGATGATTTTTGTAATAGTTGTAGGAGCTACTGGCAAGAGAAGTTTACTCTTTTTTTGGACCGATTAAATACAGGCTAGGAGAACAAGTAGGAATATATAAATTCTTGTACATGCCAGGTTCTCCAAAACCGTTATTTGGGCATGACATGTTAGAACAGTTGAATATAGAGATTAAATTCAGTAGAGACAATTGGAGCTACTTGTCAAGCAAGACCAATGGACTGAAAATTTTAAGTCTGGCTTTAACACAAACTGGGAAAAGCAACGTTGTACTCGCAGAACTTATGTAAATCCTACATTGGGTATACACAGGATTGCAGGCATCAGGGATGCCTGGCAGAGCCAAAAATGCAGCCCAATGAAAGTTAAGTTAAAGATGGGAGCCAGCCCAACCAGGGTAAAGCAATGCCCTTTGAAGATACCAGATTGTAGGAGGATAAAAGAAATAATAAATAGCTCTTTGGATTTTGGATTACTGATTGGATAGAAATCCAAATACAACACCCAATCTTGCAAATGAAAAATTGGATGGCAAGAGCTATAGTTTGGTACAAGATTTGAGGGCAATTAATAGAAATGTTGAATATATACAATCCATGGTGTATATGTTTATTAACCAAGTTAAGGAATAAGTAGGTGGAGTTTACTGTTCTGGATTTGAAGTACACCTTTTTCTGCCTGGTTTTGCCAAAGAGAGTCTAAAATTATTTGCCTTTGAATAGGAAAACTCAGATATGGAGAGAAAAAAAATGATAATTAAAAATAATAATGATAATTCAGTTAACTTGCACAGTGTTACTCAGGGTTGTGAGAATAGCCCAATGATTTTTGAGAACTGGTCAACTCGTGAGCCTGAGATTTGGGTTCGCCATCTCACAGAGGAACTTTACTCAAGTACATGGATGCTACAGTAACAAAGGACTGTGTGCAATGGACTGTGAGCTTGCTGAATTTCTTGATTTAAATGGCTATCAAGTTTCTCAACAGAAAGCACAACTGATCAAAGAGAAGGAAGCCGTTTGCTGAGCACCCAGAACACCAACGCAGAAGCCAGCAGTGTGCGACTGCACGGAGACTGTCTGTGCCAGCTGGTCAGACCTACAGGAGGATCTGTTGGACGATGCTGAGGATTCCTGGACTCGTCGACAGAAGCAGTTTTGTGAAGACAAGGAAACTGTAAGGCAGGACGTGCAGTAACTGCTACTGACAAGGTAATTGAAGCACAACCATTATCTATGGGGACTTCCACTCAGAGGGCTGAAATAATTGCCTTGACAAGAACCTTAACTATATGGATAGATGCTAAATGTGCTTTTGGGGTGGCAGATGACACTCATGGTGTCATCTGGAAAGAGCGAGGATTGCTTACACACAGGGAAAACAAATTCAGCATGATGTAAATCTACCAAAGAACATCATGGCTGTTATACGCTGTAAAAGACATCAGAAGAGTGACACTGTACAGGAAACTGGGCATATGATGGTGGATCAGGTGGCAAAACAGGCAGCTGAAGGAAAAGAAATTGGAGAACTGGCTTGAAGTACAGTATTGCAAGGTACTGTTTGCAGGTATTAGTGCAGATTGCCAACAAATTAAGATGAAAGAAAATATCTGTAAAATGATTTTAAGTGCCGCAACCCATTTGGTACTATATAAATAAATTAAATGTATAAATAAATATAATAAATATTATATTAAATTGCATGGTTAAGAGGTAGATTTTGGCATATTTGAAAAAATTAATGCTTATTTTTCCCTCTTGTTTCATAGTTGGAATAGATTCCTTGAAAATTTTGCTGTCTTTTCTTGCCAGTCTGGATAATAACCTTTAATATACAGACACATAAATCACAGACACAAACACACACAACTATAGACACACAAAATCCTAAACTTATTGAAATTATTTAGTGAGCTTGACTGCATTCTTATGCATCCTTTTCACATAATTGTACTGTTTCTGCAATAATATTTCTATCTGAAATATACTGATCTACAAATTAACTTGAAACAATTTACTTGAAACTAATCAAATAGAAAATTGCTTAGTGAGCAGAATAAAGATGTGGCTAGCAAAATGTAAAATCAACGCATTTGTTACTTTTTTTTTTTTTAATTCAAACCTTATGTAATTTTCTGCCTGCTCAACGTAAAAATGCATTTTACGTATACATTTTTTGCTTTCATGGTAATACGTAGTGCTAAAGCTAGAAAAACCTCTGGACTAATGCAGTACTGCAGCAAACACATGCACCAAAAAAACCAACACACACCACAGGCATAAAAAGCCCCGGACATACCAAACAACAAACAATCCACAACTGGACTCATTGCTGTGACATTTTATATCCCCCCAAAAAAGTAAAAAAAAAAAATGAGTCTTAGTTATATGATGTTTGTGTATTTTTTTATAAATCGCATGTGGCAACTTCATTTAATGCAGCAGTGTAAAAAAGGTCAGAAAAAGGTTTTATTTGCTGGCAATTTTCATCTGGAATTCTAGGTTATTATTCCATACTATTCCCACTATGAATTCTTATTTGTAAGTAGGAAGCACGAGCTGCTGCAGAGGGACCAAAAAGGTAATGATCAAAAACTCCCAAGTGCTTTAAGAAAGTGTAGTCCTTCACAGCTCTACGCAAGCTGACACACCAACTTGTGCTCAGCCCCAGCTCTGTTACCTAGATTTAAATGCTGAGAGTACATGCAAATTTGGACAAAGTACCTTTCATACCTTATTTGTCTAATCTAAACAGTATGTTCCTACACCATCCAAAGTACAACAGCTACTGCTAGAGGGCTTGTGTGCATTATCTTTCCTATTGCAGACATAATCACCTCGTTAGTGCCTAGGAAAAAAAAAAGTTCTTTCTAGTTCAACCTAGAAGGCAAGATAATTGAGTGTGAATCTGTATTAACTATAACAGATTGTACAACTGATACACAAGTTTGGCAGATATGCTTGGTAAACTCCCTGGGTTACATACGTTCCCCTAATTGGTAAATGTTTGAAGAGCTATATAGCATTCTTATTATGTCCACAAACAGATCTTGATATATTATGTCATTACTTTTGAAAATCTGGGCACAAATATTGGAAGTCCCTGTGCATCTGGCAAGAAATGTATGGGAACTGCAGTGATTGAATTTGTACCAACATGTCTGTATGTGACCATCTTATATCTTTGACATACATTATCTGCTTGTCTGTCTGCCTATCTACCTAAGCACGCAATTGTGAATGCTTAATATTTCTTGCATTTTAGTCTTCATACAAATGAAAATGTTCAGCATCTTGAGGATTGGACCTCCGTACGTATGTTAAAAATTTCTAATGTAAAAAAACAAATCTACAGAATATTGCTAATTAGATTATTTCTTCTCATATTTGACAATCCTAATTAAGCTAATGTTTAAAACAAAATGATAGTTACTGAGTGTTTATGGTTGTCTAATCTTGCTTTTCCACAGTAGCGTTGAACAGGTGACTCTGTAATCAGCTTCAGAATTAATTTAACAGTTAAGACTTTCTTCTAAGTGTATTTGTCTATCTCTTCTTTATCCACAGTTGAGACTTTTCAGACTTAGCCTTTTTTTTAATTTTATTTTTTGGCCATATGGTGTATTAGATGGCTTTTTTTTCTTTCTTCTTATTTTTCATTAATCTTTCAACAGACCAGATAAATGCAGTTCTATGCCTCTCTCTTAGTCTCTTAACCCTTAAACATTGCCTTTTTCAAGGAAGAATTAAGATCCAGTTCCAAGGAATCCAGCTTTCCTCAAGCAAGAAATCCAGGGCATTGGAAGCTGTTGCATGACTGAGTCCTTTGCAAGGTTCAGGTAGTAAATATTTAACTACACCTCTTTGTTTTCTTTTTTTCTGTCTTTAACAGCATTTTGTGGAGTGATATTGTCACAGAAGTAGGCTGTGACTAGGGTGCGTCACCTTCTCCTTTACGGTGTGATTTATTCAATTCAGATCCTTTTCTTTGTAAAATTTCCATTCCTTTCATTTTCTGTTCACGTGAGCAATAAACCATCTATGATAACAACATTGCAAATGAAGCAGCACCCACAGGGGAACAAGCAAACCTTATTTCCTATTGATCTATATACTTTGCAAATTCCCTTTGGTGCGCTTTTAAAATTAATCTATTTTGGTTACCATTTTCCTGATGAAATATTATAGCATTAAGTTAGTCCTTCGAGAGACTCTCAGAATCTTTTATTTCAGAAGATGAAATTTTGCTGGTTCTTTTTGCAGTGACTGACATGCAAAAGCTCCACAAGTAAAACCGTTTAGAAGAAAAAAGAAAAGATTCCACAGATAAGTATTTAAGCTAACACGAAAAACAGAAGAAGGGCCTGCATATGCCAGCAAACAAAATCCAAGCGAACGTATGTAAATAAGGAGGAAGAATATGAGAAGCATTGTGTTTTTTGAGGAAGTTTAGGTTTAAACTAATCTAATTTAATCTAATGATAGATTAAATAGACGTTAAATATGATGTGTCCCATGCAGTAAGACATTTAAGCAGTGCAAGAAGTGCTAAAATTAAGCAAGTCTGCGTTGCTTAGTGTTATAAAATCTTGTTTAAAAAAAAAAAAAAAAAAGTAACATGTAAACAATTTTATCATTTTTTTCTTATCTGCTGAATGTCCTTTTTCAAAGGAATAACTGTCTGGGCCTATCTTCAATCAACAAATACAATTATTACAGTACTCTTTTTCCTAAAAATAAATGATATGGAAGAAATGTGGTAACTTGGTGATCAAGACAATGACATATTATATGTTTTTAAGAGTGACCGTTCAATATAAAGCTGGCTTCCAGTATATGTTTGACATTGTACCCTGTCAGTAAGTAAATCTTTTAAAAATCTAGTCATTACCAGAGTCCTTTTGAAGCCTCAGAGAATCTTATTAGCAAAGAATTTATGGCAATTCTGTATTGCTTTCAGAAAGGTGCAATACAGTTGCAGCTGCAACCCAGCATGTATAACAGCTGTCCCTACAGTGTCCTTGTATTGTATTGGTGACATCCAAGCAGCCCCTTAAAATGTAAATGCATCTGTTCCACATTTAATTTTTGCACTCAGATGACTAACTTATCTGTATACATGTTAGTATTGGATGTTTCAGACATTACTTATTGTACGTAGATGCTTAAGAAAAAAATTAAACAAAAAAACAACAACTTTGCATATGTCACAAAGCCCTGGTTCCCAGCATTAGCTGTTCACAAGACTATATACACATATATATTTTGGTAAACCACTTCAAGTAGGCTAAAAACGAAACTGGAGTTCGCTCTGAATTTATGCAAAAGCGAACAAGCAGATTAAATGCTTAGAAACAAGTTCATTTAGTACTGGAAGATTGCCATTACTGTTTTACCAGTGCTCTGACAACTTATAGCATATATCTAAGTCTAACGCATCACTGGCTCTGACATGCTAAGTCATTTCCTTCCCCTGTCATGGGTATAATGTGATGCTAACAACAGCCAACGCACGTCAGCTGTGTTTTGTTAAAAGCAAATGATCAGTATGAAATATTATAATTTTTTTTTTTAAGTTGGTCCTAACTATGAAATCAGGAAAGATGAATAAGAAGTTGTTGCCTCAACACCTGTGGCCTCATCAATCTGAGGGCCATTTCAAGTTCCAGTTGTAAAGGAAAACATATTTAATATAAAGTAATTCCACAAGCAAAATGGTGATGTGATGGAATTTGAATTTTGAAAGTACCTTTTGTATTACTGACAGAAATTGACAACACATCTGGAAGAAGCAGGGAATTGGAGAACTAGGATTTCATCTCGTGGAAAACAGAAAATCTTAGGTTAGCAAATTGGGTGAGGGGCAGCTGAAATACTGTAAAATCTTCACTGGCTACACTTTGCAATCACATACACTTAAATAAGTTCTTGAACAATCTTAAACAAATTCTTGTGTTATTATGCTACAGCATAGTACATAGTAAAAAGAAGTTTGAGTAGTTGCTTGACATTCCTTGCTAGCATTTCTGTGATGAAAAGCACCAGTAAATTCCAGATGTGCCATGAATACTAGGTTCCCAGCATCTCCTGACATCAGCAGAAATTATTGTGATCTTTCTCTTCTGTTATTAGGAATCATAGCAACAAGTATAAGTCTTAACTGCAAGATTTCAAAGCTCTCGCAAAAACTATCATTTTTATGATTTGCAGTTTTATAAATTTATGAAATGAAATGGTTATGCATGATCTGAATTTCAGAGAGAACACAGTTTAGCAAAAGGAATCTAGAACAACTCCTCCCTTTTTTGTTAGTTAATGCTGGAGTTTTCATCATAAAGGTAAGGTTGTCTGACTTTTTAAAATTCATTTTTGTTCTTTTTTCAATAATGAACTCAATTTAAATTATTGCATAAATGATAAATTATCATATAGTTACATATTAAACTATAGGAATTTATCATGTACTTTTAAGAGACGTTTTTCATCCTAGGAACAAATATTTCAGAATACACAAATGCTCTGCTTTCTCTTTGTTTTTCTGGGCAGTTATCTTCCCTGTATGAACTTCCTACTTTTCCTTTTGAACTAGGTTTGCTTTAAACAACAAAATACCGTTCAGCTCATCTCTTTGTCATCTGTTTGCTCCTGTTGTAACATGACCAGTTTAAAATCAGAAAGTTATAGACACGCAATTTTAATTTTTTCTTAACGAGCGCATTTGCTATCTTCCATATTGCAATCTGCTTAAGCTATAATTGAATAAATAAGTGAATAAAATAGATTATGAAAGTAATTAACTCCTTGAACTATAGATTGCAAACTATTTCAGGTTGTCCATGGAAGCATTTTTGCTCATGGGATATTCAAGACTTTTGGCAAGAATTGGGTTTGGATTACCTTTTTTTTCCATTACATAGAAATCTACATTCTAAAAAAATCACAAAACATCTGAGTATCAATTACAGTGCTAAAAAGAGATTAAATCAACTGTAGAATTTTAAATGGTGTTTTAAGATTCACAGGGAAAACATTGTGTGTGTGACAGAGAAAGTGCAACCTGAAGGTACAATTCAATACAAATACGCTTCACTCAGCAATGACTGAAACAGCAGAAGATCAAGACGGTATTTCCTGTAGTTCTTGGTGACCTCATATAATATTGAAGCCTAGCATGAGTTTTATTGTTGACTTCTGGAAAATATTCTTAAAGGACAAGATATCTTTCTCTCTTGAGGATACATTACTCTTGGGGCTACCTGGTTGTTTTATTTTTGCTGGAGGGCAATACAGAAAAAAATTCTTGTCAGTTTTTCTCATCTTGAAAATTATTTCATTTCTGAGCCACTTAAACTTTTTTCAAGGCTTTCTGAATTAACTTAGTAAACAAAAACAAACAAACAATATGTATATATAAAGAGAATCAGAAATGCAGATACTCCGAGGGGAAAAAAAATGCCTCCAGCGACCAAGGTTGTTGTTCTTTGTTGTAATTTTGTCTGATGAATCCATATGGAGTGACACCAGCCATCTCTTTGGAACACATCACTCCTTTCAATCTCTGTAACGGTGAACCTGTTCTTAAATTGCTGCACAGTTTTCTTTATGGAATGAAAGGCATTAGAACAGGAGAAAGGGATACCAATTCTTTTTCAGAACAAAACAAAACAAAAGATGATTCACTCTTTGAAAGAACCAACTCTGCTCAGAACCTTTTGTGCACACATGTGAAGGCCAGTGCTGAATGTCAAGGTAGTAGAAATCCTGACAAGGGAATAGTGGTAGTTACTGATTGCCAAAGGGTTTTGAATAGACAGCTCTTACAAAAGATACATACGCAGCATTTCTGCTAGTATCATGGCATGTACTGTATAAAATGAGATCTGTTGGATCTTAGCTGCTAGAAGTCCTGTGAACCAGAGCCTGTTGTTTGTGTGCAGACAGGAATAAAGCCTGAAGATGTGGTTATTATGCCTTTAGGCTGATCAGCTGCAGATCTGAAGGAGCTGGAGCTACTGAGGGACATGCTGTTCATCGCTCTGCTCACTGAGCAGGTTGAGGGCGCTGGCTGTAATCAGTGCAGGCTTTCATCAGCGAGGAAAGAATATGAAACAGAGCATCACACGCTGTAATAGACACACTGCATCAATGCAAAACCTGTCAACATATATGATCTAGGATAACATTTCCCCATTTGAACCGTAGCTACTGCTTAATGTTAAAACAAATAGAATTATGCTGTTTTACTTCAGGATAAAATAGTTCCGTAGTGCTTTGATAGCCAAAACTGTGGGAGATAAGGAAACACTGTAGTCATGCATAATTTGCATGAAAAATGAAATACCAACGTAAATAATTTCCCTGCCATTTTTTTCTGTGATCTGCAGCACAGATGATATGAATTTCTTAAGTTTTACAACTATCTGTAGTTGTAGTAGATTCAGAAAATAAATAAATAAATAAATAAATAAATCCAGATCTATCTTTTTCCCCTTCCTAAATATAGGCAGGTGCTTGCAGAGCTTAGCTTTCTTCAAAATGAACACCTGCATCAGGAAATTTAAATCTAAGTTTTAAACTGTGTAAGTAAAACTGAAATCAGTGAGAGGTCTGCAAAACTATAAAAAACTTAGAAATACTTAAAGACTTTTACACAGATTCTGTGTTTCAAGTATATATTATTATTATTATTATTATTATTTTAATTTTAGAAACATATATTCTATGCCTTTTAAGTGAGATGGGAATTATTCTATGATCTGGCAATCCTCTTTAAAGACTTTAAACTCTTCCTTACTTAACTTCAACACCATTGAGACTGTCTGGCCTAATTTGTGCTTTTTACTACGAAAGCAGACTTGTTGAAAATCAGCTTTCTTAGAAATTTTTGCACAGCTGTTAACCTCCATAGTTTCTCATTTTGAACAAAATAAAAACAAACAAACAAGTGAACAAAACAAAATAAAAACACGAGGAACTTGCTGCCAGTGATTTTGTAGTTGCCTGGAACTCTTCCAGTGACCTGGCAAAATAAAGAGCCTCAGGTCTGTCATAAAGATTCCAAGATAAAGCTCCTAATTCCATTGTAAACAACCTTGTGTATCCCAGCTTGCTTCCCCATCAAGTTCTGATTGCGTGTGAATCTTCTTTGAGGTCAATGTCATTATTCTACAGTGAGTAACCCAGATATGGCAAGTTATCTCAAATGGTGCTAGACATTTTATGGTTAGGAAACTCAGTCATGTCTCGTATTGCTATTTTATTGCAAGAACGAGTAACAACAGTGTTACAATTAAAGTCACAGACTAAGGGAAATGTAACTTCTATGCGAATCTGAGTATTTAACAGCGGCATAGGTTTTTGACAGTCCAAATGTAATGCAATTCATACTTTATTAGCCCTTTTACTGCAAACACTCACAAAACAAATTAATATAGAAAAAAAAAGCTAAATTTTAAAAATTATTTTTTTTTTAAAAAACTAAATGTTTAAAATTATTTAGTAGCTTAGAAGTTTTCTAAACTACCTATTTTATCTAGGGTAGTGCTCAGCTTTGGAGGTGTGCATTTGGGTCACAATGTCCATAGCACCCATTCTTGAGGTATTTATAAGTGTTACATCAACTTTCGAATATCCTGTGCACTTCCCTGGCAGGAGCTTGGCATTCAAAGTAGAGCCTCTTTTTCCTCACACTTGGATCTGCCCTGAGTTATCAGTACATGTTTTCTTGAGGCCGTCTGCCCTCTTGCATTTTTTCCCCCACTGGTTCAAATCCGGTTTTATGATCCTTGCCTTCTCCTTATTAAAGACATAGAACAGAGCTTCCAACAAGTCAGTTATCAGGAAAGGCTCTGCTGTTGTTGTTGTTGTTGTTATACAGGGGCTGCACAGGTTTGCTAGGTCTTTTTATCACACTTGGTATTCATGGAGATAAGCATAGGGGAGTTAGGTAATTTCTGTTTTCTGACAGACAGACAAAAATGAACTCAGGCCAAGAGCAGTCTAGGCAAGTCATAAGTCGGACACCAGTAGCTTAATTTAAAGCATGTGGCCTTTAGTAAAATCAGAAAAAATCACATTTGTAGAAGTGCAACAGCAAACAGCAACTAGATCTTGATGTTCATTTTCTTAAAATCTTTTTATGGCATTCATTTAAAGTTAGCAAACCAGGCTTTTGGTGCAGTGAGAGAACAGGCAGATGGAGAAGCAGATGTAAAAGTGGTCAAAAGCAGAAGCAACGCAGATGTTAAATGAAGAGAGAGAAGTGCATTAAAGGGATTTTTGACACTTAAGAATCATGAGAAGGACTCAGGTGTTTATCTAGATTAGTCCTTGAGTCCTGTGTATACAATTTTATAGCTGCTAAATGTTAGAAACAAACTCACACACCTAGGAGTTTGATATAAACCTAACATAGGTGGTTTTTTTTTTTTCTTTCTTTCCTAATTGTAAAAAGGAAAAAGTGTTGGTTTATACTCATGAACTTGAAGACCGCAGAACTCGCTCATGATCCAGTAGCATCTTTCTGAGTTAAAACACCAAATAAACTAAAACCACACAGTAAACAGCAAATTTGCACACAGAGAATGCAGGTAGGAAACAATTAACTTTGGGAATTAGTTCATTG
Organism: Lagopus muta; assembly: GCF_023343835.1. Classification (NCBI taxonomy): domain Eukaryota; kingdom Metazoa; phylum Chordata; class Aves; order Galliformes; family Phasianidae; genus Lagopus; species Lagopus muta. The sequence goes on along the minus strand of NC_064436.1, from coordinate 7,379,469 downwards.
GGAAATTTTGGAAATAAGTAAATGAAGAAGAGTGTATTTTTAAGGAGACATCATGATTTGCTGTAGCTACTTCATGTTAGTTTGTCATTAAAATAGTGATAGTAGATACTACTCTTTCTCCTGTTTTAATTGTATCTTAAACTGTTTAAATTACTCACCTTTCTGTTGCTAAATATACATACTCAGCTCCTAAAGGACACTGTGTAAAAGCTGAAAGCTCATATACTTAAACGTTATTAGTTAGGAAATGTCTTACTGCACCATTGAATTTAAGGGATGAATCTGAGATAAATGAAAATCAGTTACTGATACTGTTAGGCTTTTACTGGCATATGAACAGAAAAAAATATATATATTAAAAAATATTAACATATTCCAAAAGCACGAATTAAAATCTCTTCCAAGTGATTATACCTCTTAGCTAGGTGGTGATGAGCAATTATTTGCATACTAAGGCTGTATGGCTTAGGGATTATAGGAGGTGGAAGATACCTTATGCTGCTCTAAATAAAATGTATCAGAATTTTTAAGGAATGTATATAGAATTGCTTCTAGCAGGAACAGCTTTGAACAAATTTGGTCAAAAATCAAAGACTTCACTCTTCTGTTGTGCCAGAGCCAACTGCACTGATAAACACAGGCTCATTTTTACCACAGAAAACTGTGTTCTGTAGCCCTCTACTTTGAATTTTCCTGTTTTGTGCATTACTAACTTCAATCCATGCTTCCAAAATGAAAATACACCTTGTCTTCACAGGCATAGCCTATGTGAAAAACCTGTTGGTAGCCAAACAAGATAATGAAATAGTGTAATTAAGGCAGCGATGTATAGCTTTTCACCCATTTCTTTCAAAGAAAAACAAATCTGTGGAGTGTATGTTCATAAACACAATTGGAACTAAACGTTTATGTCACTTAGGTGGGCTTGCTTCCTCTGGTACTAAAATGCATTTTTTTTCTTTTGGATTTTATGAAATACATAATTTCTTTTTTTTTTTTTTCAACTTCAGTACGTGTTGTGTGAAAAAAATATGTTTCACATGCAATGGTTTAACTGGAAAATAACTTTATTCTATTGGCAGCTGAAAATCATTATGGAAATTATTTACATTAGACCGGAATAGATAACGCTGTTGTTAGTGTTTTCTTTACAATTTTACAATACAAGATATCGGGGCTATTTTTACACAAATTAAATTTTTAGCATAGCTTTTAATACCAAAAATATTTAGCTAGTGCGTGTGATTATTCTGTAAGAATAAACTGAAACCAAAATCTAAAGTGACTTTTAGACATCCGTAAGGAGCCCTTCAAAGAACATGTAACTAAGGAGATGTGGCACAAGTCAATCAGATATTGACAATGCTACTTGACAGCCTCAATTTTCAGGAAATTCTTTTCCAAGGCTTTTCAAGTTATTATTAAAAGCTTGTTTCACATAGTACATTATTTAAAAAAAAAAAAAAAGCCATTTTAAAAAGAAGAGACAGTAATCATGCTAATACTTCATAAAGAAACTTCTCAAAATTAATTGTCAAGAAATGAGTAAACCAAAGTTAAGTGCGGGTAAATGGCATCTCAGGTCCCAGAAGAGTAACACATTTCTCTCAAATAGAACTCCTAGTGCTCTGTTTTGTTAAGTCAAATTCTCTGTGGAAATTTGGGTATGGGTTTGGGTTGTGGGTTTTCTTACAATTCCCATGTTGGATTTGTGATGAGTTTGTTTTGTTTTGCTTTGCTTTGCTTTGCTTTGCTTTGCTTTGTTTTCTTTTCTTTTTAACAAACTAGCATGGGAAGTTAACAGTAATGGGAACAATAGAGTTTATCAGAACTTCTTACATCAAAGTCAGTGAGAAAGGAATGCAAAATATGGGGAATCTATGCAAAAAGTCATTCCTATTTGCATCCTGAATGTTGTTGAGAACTATTTGTAGCAGCTATGTTGCAACAACCTTTTTGTTTCCTAAATAATGAATCCTTACAAGAATAAATCACCTGACTCCCCAGTCCTTCCTTTATATGAGGTCCTTCACTTTGTATTTGGAAATCTGAGAAAGAGGAAGAAAAATCATAACGCATAACATAAATATAGCATGACTAAACCAACAAAACAGAGACCAGTCTTTATCTTTCAGTTACCTGAAATGAACAGACATTTGTACCTCAGTCAGCATGAAGATAACAGAGGTTACCATAAAATAATAATCAGTCAGAGCTGACAGACATAAGCTTAAAGAGACAGAGGGCTCTGTATTCAGTAACAGCAAGCAGATGAAAGATCGCTGAGTTATTTTTGTAAAGCCTTTTTATTTTGAAATCTATGGGAGGAAGCTCAGCACTTGGCTATCTTTTTAATAGGCCGTAATTTCACTTGTTTTTTCATGCCTGAATATACTGGGACAAAACAGAACTTTGTATTATCGATCAGCTAGAACAAAAAATATATTTTTCTTGCAGTAAAACTGAGATCAATACATTGTCTTAAATGAATTTGTCTGCCAGCTAACATGAAAAAGTCTTGAGAGAAGGAATATCACATCACAATCATGGCAATGACAAATCCTGGTTTGTTCTGTTACGGTCAGAATTTTGATCTCTCACATTAAGCACCTGATTTTTCATAAGGCAGCCTAATGATTTTCCTTTCAAGGCTCATGATCTGTTATTTTAATGTGACCAGATTTATATTTTATTACAGAACTGGGTTGTTGGCAGATTTAGTCAAATGTTCTCAGCATATCTTTGATGAGTTGAATGGGATAAAAGAATTTTGCAGCCTTCTTTGAGGAGGATGAAGGGCAGAGGCTCAGCATCATTTTTACTCCTAAGATTTCGGTTACAAGAAATGAGGTTCCAACCCCACAACTGGAGTGAGCGGAGGGAGCCAATTTGCTTGGAGAGTTTCTCACTGAAGTAAGTGACTGGTTCACAGCAAGAGGTTTTTTTTTTTCTTTTCCTCTTTTTTATCTTTTTATCTTTTTATTTGTTTGTTTGTTTTCTTTCTTATAGCTTCCTGACTTTCATTCTTTCGATGCTGTAAGCAAACACCTGATGATTCTCTTAATACAGTAACTGTTGACTTTGAGGTTAAAAAAAAGAGAAAATGAGCAAATAGAAATTCTTGAGTAATCCGGAAAACTTGGGAAACATGCTGAAACGTGACCAAGAATTGTTTGATTTGTACGTATAGAATCAGAATCTTGAAGTTTTTCTATGACAAAAATTAAATCAAATGTCAAAAGAAGTAATTGTGCACAGGTCTTACGGTGTGCAGCTGAATTCTGTTTGAAGTAAAAATTGTCAACTAAAGTCTGAAAATGTAAAAGTTTAGTAGAATCAGAACTCAAATTGTATCTTAATATCAGGATTTCCACTGGATGCCTGTAGACTTCAACTGCAATCAGTTTATGAATGTTGTGTAATGATTCTGAGTGGAAAGAAATATATAATTAAATCATTCGTGAATTAGAAATTGCATTGAATTACAGTCTGCGATCCAGGGAAAATGTTCTCACAGCTAGCGATCATTTTTGAACGTTTTTCAGATCTAAACCTATTGTCTATACTGTTATTCCTTGCCTAAACACATATTAAACTGCAATTTTTTCTAGTATTGCATTGAAGTTGCATTATTTTATTAATTTTATTATTTGTTCTAGAAAATTCTGCTAAGAATGCTTCTTTTTGTTTGTTTGTTTGTATTCTATTAATAAATACTTGTATTTGTATTGAGCTTCCATGGCAACATTTTGGAAGGAAAGCTGCAGGAGTGTTGTCTGTGAGATATTAGGGGATGCTTTGATGATTACAATTGATTTCAGCCCACTCTGTGCTGGACCTATCCCAGGACCCAGATGATTTCATTAGCAGAGCTGTTGGCGAAAAGGAATTTGAGAATGGACAGAAAGAACTGGACGGGGAAGCAAAGAGGGTGGGAAGGAGTAGAAGGAACGTGAAGGTTGGAGTAGGAGGCATTCCACTCTGGAACAGGCTCACCCAGGAGGAATTACTTTCATCCTCACGCACGGCGAACTCATCCAAGAGGACTTACTTCACCAAAGGGACCTGTGCCGTGGATGAACCCCCTCTGAAAGTGCACCCTGAAGGGACAGCAGCCTACGGGGTACCCACATTGGAGCAGTGGAAAACAGCGAGAGGGAAGGAACGGCAAAGAGAAACCACAGTGTAATCCTTCACTGTGTACTCCTTCACAGATGGGTCTCAGAGTAACCTGCAGCGATAACAGTGAGTCCTTAGTGAGAAGTTAAGGCCAGGAACCTGGGGGAAGAAAAGTGTTTTCTCAAAGCATATTATTATTTTTTATTATTATTTCCTACTACTCACAGAATCACAGAATCACAGAATTGTAGGGGTTGGAAGGGACCTCCAGAGATCATCGAGTCCAACCCCCCTGCCAAAGCAGGTTCCCTACAGTAGGTCGCACAGGTAGGCATCCAGGCAGGTCTTGAACATCTCCAGAGAAGGAGACTCCACCACCTCCCTGGGCAGCCTGTTCCAGTGCTCCGTCACCCTCACTGTAAAGAAGTTCTTGCGCATGTTTGTGCGGAACTTCCTATGCTGCAGTTTCCGGCCGTTTCCCCTTGTCCTGTCTCCACTCACCACTGAAAAGAGTCCGGCCTCGCCATTCTGCCCCCCACACCTTAGATATTTATAGACCTGGATCAGGTCCCCTCTCAGTCTCCTTTTCTCAAGGCTGAACAGACCCAGTTCACTCAGCCTTTCCTCATAGGGGAGTTGCTCCAGGCCCTTCACCATCTTCGTGGCCCTCCGCTGGACTCTTTCCAAGAGATCCCTGTCTTTTTTGTACTGGGAAGCCCAGAACTGGACGCAGTACTCCAGATGAGGTCTTACCAGGGCAGAGTAGAGGGTAGAGTACTAGTACAGAGTAGAGGTAGTAGAGTACTCAAATCGGTAATTATTTATTTTAAGTGACATTCAGTTAATTTTCCCAAGCCAAGTCTATCTGTTTCATGACAGAATTGGTAGGTGATCTCCTTGTTCTTTTGTTGCCCAGAGATTTCTAGCTTCAGTTCCCAATGAGGAGAGGCATTGAGAGAATGGCTGGGTGGGAGCGTTTTTTAGCTGTGGCCAACTCACTGCAGTATCAGAAACCGTTCGCAGACACTCAACCACTTAATTTGAAAGAAATAGAGCAACCAGATGTAGCTTAGATCTTTGATCTAGTTGAGATTGAAGCCAGTTCATTTGTACTGCTGGACAAAACAGAACTGCACTTCTCGTCATCCATCTCTGCTGGAGTAAGGAATAGGTAGCAGTCTCTTAATTCTTCTAACTTAATTTAGAATAATATTTTGAGTTTGACTGAAGTTGTACAAAAAAAATACAGCCGAGAAATGAGAAACTATTTCCCACCACTGAATCAATTTGCATAAGGGAATATATCAGTAGGACAGTAAGCTTTCAGTAGCTGTGAATAATTTTTCACTTCCAATTAACGTAGAAATTATTTCAAGGTGAAGCCAGATAATATGAATTCCATGATAACCAATAAGCTTCTGTTGGGAATTGGTGACTTGGCCTATGTGGTATTACGTAGGCTTATATATCTAAGCTTACCTTGACAATACAGAAGGTGATTTATTTTGTAAGTTTGTGTTGTGCAGAGTTTTGGGTTTTGTTTTTTTTTTTTGAGTATTTATACAGTGATACAACTGATAGAAGAACTATATTTCAAGGCAAGTTTGCAGTCTGTCTTCTATTACTTGTTAGAACATTAGTTAGAAAAAATTAATGAATTGTACATTGTGCATTCAGCAATGCAATCACTGACTAACTCAAACACTTGGCCTTGTTAGGGACTTGAAAATTGCTGGAGATACTGATGAATCACTTATATAACTAATGGTTTTCCATAACTGAATAAAATTGTTTCTAATCAAAAACCAGCTCTCCTCTTATCTTAGTAATGGCTTATGATGTTGCATCTCTACACAATCATATACCGTGAATGAAAAAAGAAAAAAAAGGCTCAACCTCGGTTGATGAAATGATCACCTTGTTCTAACACCTCTGCCATAGACATGGCTGCCACCCACTAACTCAGGCTGCCCAGGGACCCATCCGATTTGGCCTTAGACACCTCCAGAGATAGGGCTGTCACAACAACCTCTCTGGGCATCCTGTGCCATTGCCTCACCATCCGGAGTAAAAAATTCCTACCTCCAATATCTCATCTTAATCTCCCTTCTTTTAGTTTAAAGGCATTCCACCTTGTCATATCACTGACAGAGTGTAGTGGAACTGCTAAGTCACGGCCTGAAGCAGTGATGGAGCACTTGGTGGGAAGGCAGGACCAACCTAGGGAAACTCAGGTGCATGCACTTGAGTGATTGGGAGGGGTGGAGTCAGGATTCACCCCTTCCCAGACCTCATTTAAGGGTTGGCAGTGGAGGAAAAGGTATCTCAGTGGAAGTTCTTGTGTTCCTGTTTTCTTGAGGCTTTCTAAAGGTAGGCAGGTGGTTGTTGTTGTTGTTGTTGTTGTTGTTGTTGTTGTTGTTGTTGTTGTTGTTGTTGTTGTTGTTGTTGTTGTTGTTGTTGTTGTTGTTGTTGTTGTTGTTGTTGTTGTTGTTGTTGTTGATTGTTTGTTTTTCCTTCCTTCTTATTCCTCTCTCCTTTTCTGTCTGTGGCACTTGTGTTTGGTTTTGTTCTCTTTAGCTGCAAAGACTTTGTTGTCTTGCTGTTATTGTGGTACTTTCCATCATGTTATAGGATTTCACAGATCATGTAAAAAGTCAGTCAGTCCCCCTTCTGTTTTGCGCCCCACAGAGATCCTGAGCACTGTAATAGAGGGTTGCTGAATCTAAAAATGTAAGCGCTCAAAGGTCTTACGGGAGCACTTGGGAGAGTAAGGAGTCAGAACTTCTGGTTAATCCTGGGTAGTTAATCACTTAGCTGCTAGCCATTAGGTTTTCTTTCTGGTTGCATTTCAATTTTCTTTTTTCTTTTTCTTATTCTAAATGATGATTTCTACTCAAATTCCTTTTATCTTACAATCTAAAATTTCACTTTTTTTCTTGTAAGGCTATAAGTGCTGCCTGAAAGATGTGGTAATTTCTTCACAGGGTGAAGAACTTCAATAGGGTGCTGATAGCATAATATGCTACTAAACACTTAACTGAGCACACAGTTCTTTGTGGTTTCATGGGAGAAGGTCAGTTCACCTGTAAGCAAGTCCATCTGAAAGGGAAAAATGTTTAATTTTGTAATCCCTGAAAAATCTTAAAGGAGAATTCCCCTGTGTGAGAACTCCTGAAATTCTCAATTGTTTCTGTCGGTGGGCCTTCTTGATGGCTTCTATGGGGTAAATAGGACTGAGTTCTCCAAGCACAGAATATATGGTGGTGTTAATCATTTGGGCCACAAAAAGAAACTTTTTCTGGAGTGTTGTGTGTGTGTGTGGATTTTTATTATTATTATTATTTTATTTTTTTATTTTTTTAAATAGCAAATTAAGTGAAATACTCTGAGTTGGAGGGGGGAAAAATTGCCATTGCAAAACTGTGTCTGGAAATCAGATCTGTTGGAAATCAGTTGATTCTTAGGGATATGGCAATCAAATTTCTCTTAAGAGTTAGATAATTGCCCTGTCTTGGAATCAAGCAAATTCTTCCTGCAGCTTTTCTAAATAAAATATTTGATCTCCTAACTTGAAATAAATAATTGAGAAGAGGGGAGTTAGGGTACTGAATAAGGAGCTCATTGCTTTTTCCTTGGAATTTGTTTGACCCGTTGTTGCGTGCGTTTACTAGGCTCAAGACATCTGTGGGATCTTGTCTCTTAGAAAATGCGCTTAGGAAGATAAGATAGATAGAAAGATAGATAACTTCTCTCCTGGAAGCAGTTCTGCCTTACTTCTTCAAGACTGATGTATCTAGGCCATCTAAGTAGCTTACACTGTAAGCAGTAAGATTTGCAAGACCATAACTGAAACATTCCTCTTTCCTTACTTTTCCTACTTCTACCACTGGTTTTTACAGTGTGTGTACTGCTGAGAACTGCTAAATCAAGTGAAGACATTTAAAAGACCTACTATTGTTCTTGTATGGTTTATTATTATTTTTTTTTAATTAAAAAATAAAATCCCCATAACTTGACGATTGTTTTGTAGGTTTGTGGGGAGGGATATTTCTTAGCAGATTGGTAACACAACTTAATGTGGAAATGAGATTACTATGTACATAATTACCACCAATGAGTATAGAAATTAGAGAAGGTTAGAGCTTCCTCAAGTGTGATTAGGGATCAGCGCTCAATATAAACAGTGAAGGAATGGAAGTCAGATTCGTGAAACTTCTCACAGACAAATGCTCTTCATTGTTGCCAAACCTACGTGAATGAAATTATTTCTGATTTGCCATAAAAAATGACAGAGGATTTACTTCTATTCTCTGATGGTGGGATACACTTAAACAGTCCGGACCTGTGGCTAGAGAGACTGTAAAGAGAGTTTGTACTTCCCTTTATAAGGAAAGATGTTATGAAGACTGCCGCACTGGAAGATCTCTTGTGTTTGTGTTTGCTCAGGAAGTACATGACTACTCAGTAGAAGGATTTTTTGGTGGACTTTGGCTTTATACTGCAAAGTGCACTTGTCACTCTGCCGTTCTGGCTATTACTAGGTATTCTGTTTTTAATGATGTTACTATGCAGAGAATTGGAGTAGTAAAATTATTTCAACTATAGCGGCCAAAAATATTTGACTTGGAGCGGGTGAAAATCTTTACTCATTAGCTATGAATGTATTACCGATTAAAGATCATCAGTAGTCAGATTCCATAGGGCCTAATTTCAGGGCCTGTTCTCTTCAGTATTTCTATAAATGATCCGGATATGGAACTTGAATGTGTATTAAGTATGTTTGCTAACGATATGAAGTTAGGGGCTGCTGACTGCTCGGGGTAGGAAGGTTTTGCAGAGAGATCTTGATACTTTAGTAGGCTGTACAGTCACCAACCACATGGAGTTTGATGAGAGCAAGAGCTGGATTCTGTGCCTGAAATGAGCCAACCCCATCTATCTATACAGACTAGGAGATGAGAGGCTGGAGAGCAGCCCTGCCGAAAGGAATTTGGGACCTGTGGTCAGTAGCAAGTTAAACTCAAGTCAGCCACATGCCCTGGCAGCCAACAGAGTAGGAAGCAGAATCACAACCTGAATTAACTAGCTGCTGTCCTTTGGCCGCAGTTGAATGGGATCATTAACTAATTAATAGTGGCCCCTCCACCCATTGGCCACGCTCATTTTAATATGCCCCAGGATAACACTGGCCTTATCGGCCGCAAGGATATGCTGCTGGCTTATAGCTGACCTACTGGGACATCCGAGTTCTCCTCCTTGGGTCTTACTTCTGGCAGACCAGTCCCTAATCTGTATCAGTGCATATGGTTATTACTCCCTAGCTGCAGGACCCTGTACCTGTTCTCCTCAAAGTTCATCAGGTCCCTCTTTGCCCAACTTTGCAGCCTGACCAGCTCTCACTGAACATAGGCAGAGACTTCCTGTGTCAGCCGTTCCTCTCAGCTTCATGTCACTGGCTTATTTGCCAATGGTGGGCTCCATCCCTTCATCTAGGTCACCGAATAAAAATATTGAACAGTACTAGATGCAGTACCCCTCTCAGGAAACACCACTAGTTTCAGCTTCCAACTAGACCACTCTGCCGATCATGACACTGGGTCTGCCCTTTCTCAGTCCTCCTCGCTATCTACCCACGGAGCTCACCTCCTAAGCTTTATTACAAGTATGTTGTGTGAAATGGCATCAAACGCTTTGCTGAAGTCAGGTATGCATATTCCACCTCCCTCCTCTCATGTAACCAGACATAGAAGGCTACCAGTGTTGGTCCAGTGTGATTTCCCCGTGGTGATTCCACATTGACTGCTCCTTAGGGATTTCTTAGCTTCGAGTTCCTTGGAGATGACATCTAAATCAAGTTGTTCCTTCACCTTTCCAGGTACAGAGGTGAGGCTGACACTACTACTACTGCGCAGGTCACCCTTTTTGATGACTTCTTGCCCTTTTTGATGACTGCAGTGATTTGGCTATCCTCCAGTCCTTGGGCACCTTTCCTACAGGAAAGATCATAGAGAATGTGATAGAGAACAGCTGCCTCATAAAGCAGCAGGCCCACACATTCCCTAGTCTTTTTTCTGCTGTTTGCAAGTTGGTCAAATTCTGTTATCCTTGACTCCCTCGCTAAAGGTGATACTAAGTGGGCCTTAGCTCTCCTCATCCAATCTTTCTTCTCCCCTTCAAAGTTTATCCTCAGACTCACTTCCAATGCTTTAACCCGAGGGATTCTTCCAAGCAGGTCCCTTAAGAGGACAAACTTGTCTCTGTCAAAGTCCAGTGTTTCAATACTAGTCATTGCTTTCCATCTTCCTGAAATTCATCGTCTCGCAGCCTCCATGCTCAAGGCCGCCTCTAGTTTTCACATAGCCAGCTGGCCCATTCTTGAGAGGGAGAACAAACTCCAGTAGCACCCTCTCCTCATTGGCTCCTCTGTTTCTTGTGTCAGAAATTTTATCTTCGACACGTTGAAGGAACCTTCTGGAATGACCGTGCCTGGCAGCGTTGCTTTCCTAACAGATGGCGGGGAGGTTTGTATCTACTGTGAGAACTAATGCCCACAGCTCTGAGGCTACTTCCACTTAGGTGAAAAAGGTCTTATCAATCTTCTTATCCTGGCCTGTAAAAAAACACCCCCAATGAAGTCACCAGCATTTACTTGCCTCTTGAGCCTCACGCACTAGCACTCCACTAGTTCTTCATTTATCTCTCAGCAGAGCTTAATACGTTCCAGTTCTCTCTCTGGAACAGCAATTACATCACCTTGCCTGTCTGTCTTCCCCGAAAAGAACATTGCCATCCACAACAGCATTCAATTTTATCTTTTTTTTCCCCACTTATACTTCAAGACAATTCAGTAAATGACAATAAGTAGGCAAGGAGTGATAAAGAAATATGGAAAGTACTTCCAGACTATGTAAATGCCTGTCTACAGCTACTTATGGGAGCTCTGAAAGGTACTTCAGTCCAAAACGAAAAGAATATAGAGAAGAACAGAAAGGATACAAATGAGGTGACGGAGATAACTTGGCTCATTTCATTTTGGATAAAGCAGTGTAAAGAGGAGTTCTCTCATTGCATATTTCAAGTGCTTTCTAACTAAGGTATATATATTTTTAGGCCAGGTGTCAGTGAGGTTTCTTTAGTAATTGCTTTTTTTTTTTTTTTTTTTTTTTTTTCCCCCACTTTTTGTCATTGAATAATAGCTTAATTACTATTGTAAATTCTCTATCCTAACTGCTCTGTAAACAAATGAGACCCCTTCTTTGGCGTTTTTTCTCCCTCGTTTCATCCTTTTTGTCCAAATTCCTTGATTTTTTTGAATAATATAGTTTTGTGCTATGAAAAGGTCAGTCCCTATTTAATTTGCCACTGCCCCTTTGTGCTATGCTTTATTTCTCCTGTACATAATGGAATGGGGGTGAGGGGTCTGGAACACAGGCCATATGAGGAGAGGCTGAAGGAGCTGGGAATGTTCAGCCTGGAGAAGAGGAGGCTCAGGGGAGACCTCATTGCTCTCTATAACTTCCTGAAGGGAGGTTGTAGTGAGTTGGGGGTCGGCCTCTTCTCTCGTGTCATTAGTGATAGGATCAGAGGGAATGGCTTCAAGCTACGGCAGGGGAGATTCAGGCTGGACATTAGGAAGTCTTACTTTTCAGAAAGGGTGGTCAGGCACTGGAATGGACTGCCAAGGGAGGTGGTGGAGTCACTGAGCCTGGGGGTGTTCAAGGAAAGGCTGGATGTTGTGCTGAGGGACATGGTTTAGTGGGAGCTATTGGGAATAGGTGAACGGTTGGACTGGATGATCTCTTAGGTCTTTTCCAACCTTGGTGATTCTATGATTCTATGAATTTTTGTCACCTGCACAAGGGAGAAGGCTTTAATGAATTCCATGGGATGTGCTTTAATGGACAGTAACGCATTCTGCACACTTTTTAATTAAATCTGTAGAATTTCCACATCTGGGATGAGTAATTGTTTCCTGAGTTATGCCCTCCTATTTTTGTCAGTTTCCCTAATCTTAACATTTGAAGTCATTTTCATTTGCATGGCAATGAATGTGTATCCTTTAATCAGCATGTAATATTTCCTATTGTCTACAGGTTTTACTAATGTTCAAAATACAGATGGACTACAGCGGGCATTATATAGACTGATAAATTATTTCAGAGGAATGACTGAATGATTGATCAGAATACAGATGCAGTTTTTCACTACGTTTTAGAATTGAAATAGCCATTAAAATATATTTTCTTGGCCTTATTCATTCATAAATTCAAGGTAGGCTAAGATCAGTGATGTGTAGAGGCTTACTAGAAGTCCGAGAATAAATCCCATGTGAGCCCTTTGGGCACAATTTGCTGCTTGTTGAAGTCAATGGGTTATTTTTTTTTTTTTTGAGTTCAGCTCAAATATGAGCCATTCATTATCTCATTCTGAGCAGTTCTTGAATGAAACAATTGGAGAAATATGTTTTTAAAATTTAGGTGTGGCTAGTTTGAACAATGAAACAGTAGTAGCAAAAACCTGTGCTCAGTAATTTATGCTGTGTTGCGAGGGAGAGCAATACAGGAGGTATAGTGAAGGGAACAGTTTTATCTTTCTCTCTGAATAGAAAATAGAACAGAACAAAGCAAAGTCCTGTGGGACATATAGTATGTAGTTGTTCTCTTCTGAGAACCAGGTATCCAGAAGTATTCACAATTCACAGAACTGGAGCATTAACTCTTTAACTCCCAGTGCATTACATGGTGTTATGATGTACAATACCAATAACCAATAATCATAAAATCATGACTGCTTCTTATAGTCAGTTAATGATGAATTTTTATAATTCTGAAAGATGAAGGTAATATACAAGCAAATGGGAATTCCTTCATAGGGGGGGGTGTGTGTGTGTGTGTGTGTTTGTTTGTAACCTTTCTTTGCCTTCATCTATATCTACATACCTTAAAAAATAATAATAATAATAATAAAAAAAATCACATGTGTTTTCTCCTAAAGAAACTGGTGGAGAAATTAATTGCAATACATCAACCCAGTCTTAATTTCTATAAAGTACTAAAAGAAAATTTAGACATCCTAATTTTGATTACTTAGACCCAATATATCCTTTTTATCAACATAAGACTATTTATTAAGTTTCTATTGATCCAGTAGTTGTAACTTAAAACAAATTACTGGAATGATAAATCATTCAGAGTTTTGTAATTGAATAAGTCTTGCATTTCAGTCTTCTCACTTCAAGAGCAGTTCAATAAAATACACAGTTCAGTGGTACTGTTAGATGAAGCATGTTTAAACCATTGATATTTGTTTATTTAATACCATCCTTTAACATTCGACTATTTGTATCTCATATTGACTCTAGCCAAGACTATGAATTCTAACCAACCCTTGAACTCTTACATACGCTATTCCACAATTACTCATTTCAAGCAATTCAATGAAATGATATACAACTCTTTCTGTAGTAATGGATGAACTTGAAGAGCAGAGTTGTTTTATTTATTTATTTATTTTAAAATAGATGGCTTAACAGAACATGGGGTAATGTGACAGCACTGCAAAATTTTATATCATTTCAGAAGGTGTGGTGTTTTGGGGATGGGAGAGGGGAAACAACCCACAAACACACGAAGAGCAAGCGTAGATGACAAGGATGGTTCCAGAAAATACTTCTGTTATGTGAAACTCTGACCCATTTGGAGGGAAAATAGAGACAAAAATGACCTCAAGATAAATACGTTGTTTAGAACAGAGCTTCTCAACTCCCCCCTTCATCTCCCATTGAAATTCAGTGTGATTGTAGCTTGATAGTTTTGTTTGTTCTGATACCACTGAATAAGCAACTGAATTTTAGAAACCTCATTCTCTATGTTCTGAAAGAATTTGGCACTTACTCAACCAGATCAGATTACTCGAAATTTCATAATTTCAGTAATATACTTCACTACTCAGAAGAATATACTTCACTAGAATTGACAATCTTCTCAAGAAATTTTTGTCGGACTGGGTGTTTTTCGTGAAGACATACTGCTGCTCCTTAGTTGCAGCTGCCGTGTGCTTCAGTGGTCACGTGTTCAGAAGACCCACATTCTTGTTACTGCTGTTACTGTAATATTCCCTATGTAAATCCTGCAGGAAAGACTTATAAAGAATTTTAGAGTTGTGACATTTTGAAAACGGACAGTAGGTTGAAGGATGGAAAGGATTTGAGAGATTTAGCTGTACTCCTTGACCTATTGAAGCCAATTTTTATGCAAAAGACTTCAAAACCCAATAGTTTCTCCTAATTAACAATATGGTGTTAAACTGTATCCATAAAGAACTGTTCTGCCTTGACATAATATCAATGTCCAAAAAATTAGGTGGACTTCATTTCTGCCCTTTGCTCTTTTCTACTTTGAAGGAAATGTGGCTGAACTTGCTGGGAACTAGGAGTGAAACTTCAGTAGTGATGATATCTGTTCTGCTCGTAAGATCTAGACAAGATAACTTTGCAAAACTACATTTAGTTTTTTAGGTATTATCTTTCTGTTCTGCTCTCTAAGTGGAACACATCTGTGACACTTTGTGAGTCACTGATGTACATTTATCAGGAAATTAAAGGGAATGGAAAAAGAGGATGAATGCCACTTCTCAGGAATGTTTAACATCAGTTTACTGCCCTGTTTACTCCATAAATACGTTGTCCAAAATCTGGAAGATGCAACTTTTTTGTCTCTCTTGAGAGCTCAAGAATCATTTCATTTTCATTGGTTGCATGCCCACATGTCTTCTGCATTACCAAGCTAACTGGCTTGTATCAAGCAAGTCTAATAGAGTAAGATAATTGGTAGCGCAGACATCATTTCTCACATTCGTCATGTGAGATGTGATTTTCTGAGTATAAATATACTGCTTGTAAGAACTTCACAAAGAAGTTGTTGGAGGTTTAGTCTTCAGAAAGTTTCATTGAATTTGACATTCTATTGATTTTTTTTTTTTTTTTTTTTTTTTTTTTAATGTGGAGAATGAGTTGCATTGGTGATTAAACTCAAAAAGTTACAATTTATTCCTCTGACTTTTGGCATGTTTTTAAATCCATTCTTAAAAATATTTTGTACTCTAGAGAGCGATTATCCATTTTCTTCTGTATTTTGCTAAAAATGGTTGGCACTCATAAGAATTTCATCTATTTTTGAATAGCTGAGTGAGCAATGGTGTTTAGAAAAAGTAAATATGTAATAGACAAATTGTCCGTTAATAACATGTAACCTACTGTTTTAATTCTGAGCTTGCAATTTTACATTTAGTATTCCTAACTCAGATGATTCAGGGAACCTGGTTATTGACAATAAGTTTGTCTCTAGGGAAGGCATGTTTGTAAATATTAGGAACTGACGAGGGCTTTCTACTCAGGCCTCAGTGGAATTACGTAGGGTCATTATTTTAATTAAAAAGTATATACTCGTGAAGATGGGTAATTCTGACTTAAACACTGGGGCTTATGCATACATGCAACTTTTTCAAGTTTTTCAAGGTGCTACTTTTGATATCTCCACATTTGAAGAACAGAAAAAAATTAAGATTATCATGCTTTAAAATGATGAAAAATCACTCAAGTACAGTTAGAAATATCTTGAGAATAGCAGTTCTTCTGTTTGTTTATACTCTCAGTTAAATTATGTCTTTCTATTTTGCGTTTGGCATTGGAAGTAAAATCAGACCAAACATCCTTGAATGCTGGGAAGAAAGACTGCATTCTGCTACTTAAGTATCTAGAACAGCAGGGAGGCAATCTGAGAGTTTGAACAACCTAGGCTAGCACACTGTAATGATATAAAGGCTGTTAGATCAGTAACTCCTCTTGGATAGCATGCTCCTATCATTTCTTCTTCTTTTTTTTTTTCCCCCCCTCTACATCATTCTTCTTCTATACTCAACAAATTAAAAATATTATACAGCAGAGTGACTGCAGCTGGTTATGATTTGCCACTGAAGGAATTTTAAGATGCTGGTTTAAAACAGTTTTATGACTTTACAATACCAACGAGAACCTTTTTGGAATACAAAATGAATATCTGTTTGTACTGCAGGCTTCCAAGATGGCTGATTGGTAGCATTGATACTTGCTTTATGCCGAAATCCTGTAGGCTCAGGCTGCTCATTGAGGTGAGTTTGAACTTTACTGACTTATTAAAACCTTCCGTTTTGAACAAAATAAATAAATAAATACAGATCCAACTGCATTTTTTTTTTTTTTAATAACCCTTTTAGTTCTTCTGAACAACCCAGAGCAGCCAGTATTTTGTGCAGAAACAAGTTCTGAAAGTTTCCATCCAGTGTTCCTGGGGGAGGGAAAAGATGTAGAATAAATGAATTTAGAAAAAGGAATCTGTTGAAAGAAGGTACCCTTTGCTCTGGGAATGCTTGAGGAGGATTCATTGTCTAGTTTTTCTAGGTTTTAGAAGCTTTCAGTAGTATTTATTACCTATATGCTTAAATATAGTACCCTTTATATAAAACAGGTATGTACATATATATTGAACATATGTAAAACATGATTACATCAAGTAAATGAGGAACAGTAGTGGATATGTTCCATTTGTGCACATTTCTGGGTTGAGTAGTGGTTTGTTAGAGTTACCAGAACATTCCTAGTGATATGGAAACAAGGGCTTCGCATGTGTTTTCCTCAGCATACAGGAACGCTCCGATCTTCCAAAGGAAATGGATCGTTCTGGTTCTCTTCTTGCGCCCATTGGAATAATGCTTTTTCTGTTTTTAAATGCTGCAACCCATGTCCCTAGTTATAGGGTCTCACTCTTCCTTTTAATAAATTCTTTTTATTTCAGTCACTTTTAGCTCTTCTTCTCTAGTATTTCAGTGGAGGAGCATAGCTGATTGATTTGGTGTAATATACAACCTCTTGTCCTTTGGGAAGTCAGTGAATTCTTTGTTGTTGAAGCTTTTCTAAGAGATATTTCCAGGATGCATTTTAAATCTAAATTTCATTCTGCTAGCAGTCATTTTTCTGTGACAGTTTCACTTAGTTCCCATGCTAATCTGTCAGATAACCTGGCATCTCTCAATGCCTGCAAATTGGCAGAACTCGTTTGATAGCTTTATGTTGCAACATATACAAAAATAGATTCACCTTAATGCTGACCCTTGCCATTACATTTCAGATTCAATCCAATTGCTGATGGGTTGGGGTCATAGTGCTCCTTTACGAAGTCTACAATCTGTGGAATAGTTATCATCTAGGTATCATATAGTGTTTCAGGAACAATTGGGTTAAACTTTCTTTAATATTTAAAATCACCTGTTTTTGTGACACCCATGATACGATTTGCATAAAAGCAATGCTTTCATGCAGTTCCCATGCAGTTTTTCAGAGTTTACACGTTATTCTTTCTGTACTGCATTGAAAACAGTGATTTCACAGCAGTCCTGAAAATGGCAATGAAGATTTGATGTCTGTTCTTCTGCAGGCTTCTTATAAAAACAGTAATTACGATCATCTTCATTAGACATGAAAGTATTATTGAAAGGAATGAAATACCAAAAATGGCCAGCCATTTGTTATTGGCCTATTTTCTGTTAATGTATTGTTATGATTATTATAATTATTATTAGTGAAAAAGGACAATATTCTTATTTTAGGTTCCAATTCTATTGAAGAGCTAACATTTTCACAATGAAGAGCTGCTTTAAATGAGCTCTGCGGATCAGACTTCACTGATATTTTGCAAGTTGGAATATTCCAACGTAAGGGTGGTATTCCAATGCGTGAGGGGTAGATGGTGTTTTTGCGGTGCAAGTTTCCATTATGCAAAGTGAGGCAGAAGAATCGTACTGTAGATTTCTGTTAGGAATACAAGTTGGCTAAGGAAGCAATCATAAATTTTATCAAAAGTTGCCCTTCATTTCACTCAGAACTTGACTACTGGAACCATCACAAAACAGTAACGGGGAGGTGGTAAATATCTGTAATTATTTGGCTTCTCATACTTGGTATATTTGGATACTTCTTAGCAATGCAGATGCTGCAAGCCAAGATGAAATTAATATTTCTAGAATCAAATGTCTTCACATTTATTGTTTATTCCTCACCAATTTTGTGTATGTGGAACCATGGGCGTAATTTAATGAGGTGCCTAGAATTTTTGCCTTTACAGAACAGAAAAGTAACAATGATGGACTGGGTCTGCTTTTGTTATTTTCATTCTACCTGACCTACTGAATATTTGGCATTTTTTTCATGCCTAGTAGCTGTTTGCTTAGGAGAGAGAAGTGTTCTGAAACTGTGGCTTTTGAGAGGAAGAATGAAGGCATTTTGAGAAAGGTACGGTTTTGTCTTTACTAATGACACATCATTTTCTGTTGTTACTATAAGCTACCAGTATTTTAGGTGTGGGGATTGTGTGTTTGCTTGCATTTGGCTATATGCTGGCTCTATGCAAAGTCCAGAGTTCATCTCTGCAATACTATAGTGCATGAAAGCATTTCTTGTATTCATTTTAGGTGCACATATGCTAATGATGAATTTAACAGTGTATGGGAACTTCTGAATCGTGGCCTGAACCTGTGACTGACCATCAGAGGAGAGCGATGAGTCAGCCCTGGGAGCACTGGTGAAGGTAATTCAGTTGTGCTGCTGGAAGGGGTGGAGCCTGGCTCCACGTCTCCCAGACCCCATTTAACAGCTGACTACCGCTGGGCATGGATCTCTTTTGGAGATTGCTCTTTCTGGAATCTTCTCAGCTAGCCCAGGACAAGGGTAGGCTTTCCATCTGTTTTTCTTCAGAGTGATAACCTGTTTAGCCTAACTTTCTTGTATTATTTCTTATTTGTAATATCTGTATATTCACTGATTACACAAAGTGCAAGGCAAACACAGAATTAATCTCTGTGTCTTGGTCTCTAGTATCATCATCTTGTATTAGTTCTTAATTTACAGAGCTACAGAGCAAAGGCATGGGGAGAATGCTAGCACTTGGATAATACATTATGTAGCTGCCTACCAGTATACATGTTCTCCTGTATTCTTTTTGTTTTTACCTACGATTTTGGATGTGTGTAAGCAGTAAGCTGTAATGAAGGCTATAGCAATGGCACTGTGCAGTGGAGATGCTCTCTAAATATCTTACTTTCTGCATGAACTAGCTTCGTCTTGAAATTCATAAGTTATAAAACAAGGGAAAGAGCTGATGAAAGGAGAGGGACATTAGTCATTAATCAGTGGAGTGGAACCTGATAGCATAATGCTTTACTAAAATGAAGATAGAGAGCATCTTTCAAAAGGTGAAAATACTTCATGACCTGTGATACTTGGCAAATCTAAATAAATTTATAGGACAAACCTACGGCCGTTTCACAAAAATGGGAACTTTGATCTGCTAGCTACAGAATACTGGGCAATTGCAATATGCAAGATATTGACACATAATGAAATGCCCTTCCCAAACTGTATCTCTGTTGTAAGTAGGCAATGAATATTACTAGAATATGTCCGAACAGATGTGGAAGAGCTAGGCTACAGGTTAAGGAAGCAAGATATTTTAAAAGTTTTGTGAACAGAAGTTTAGCTGATCTACGTGACAATCTGAGATTTAATTAGTCTTGAATATTGTATATTTATGTAGAGCAAAAATAGACCTCGTTGGATAACCTGGTGATACGTTCAAGATCCATATTAAGAAGAAAATGATCAACATTTTTCTAAATGTAACGACCTATACTAGAAGTGTACTAAAATATTTAAATCAACTTTTCATGGATGCTGCGTTTGAACACTTTCTTCTTTATATGCAGTTTGGAGCACTTGCCCCAAATTAGCAATGGTAGTTATGGCATACGGCTATTTACTGATCCCAATAAGTATGCCTGAAAGTATTCTGTCTGAAAGTGTGAGTGACATACAAAGTTACTGGATGCTTCAACAGTTGAAATAGAAATGCCGTTCAACTCCCCCAGCTTCTCTAAACCATGCCTCTAATAAGAACAGTACACTTGCACGCATTGTTGAACTAGAATAGGACAGGAAAGTGATCAAAGTAAGGAAGCATAGTGTAGCATCTCCCTTGTAATATGCATTAAATATGGAATGGAATATAAATGGAAATGAGATGAATTTTGTACAGCTCACCGTAGCTCATGTCTCGATGGAAATTAACTTCAATATTAAAAATATGTATAAATATTTTCTGAACTTACTCTCAGTGCCTAGTCCAAGCCCAGCTGCACTGCCTAGGGTCTATTAGTTTTGTGGTTTGCATACATTCCCTATTCATCTAACTGGCTTTCCCTTTATATCTTCAAACTGTTTAACAGCAAATTGTATGGAAAGTAAGAGTTACATTTCTCAGAATTTTATGTCTCGTGTGAAGTTGTCAATGCTACAAGAGTTCTACCCCTTTATGAGATATTTCTTTAATCCTTAGAAGCGTTAGGCTGATAGCAAGAGAAGGCGATGCCTGCTCTGCACAAGTAGCAGTCTGGGATATAAATAGACTTCTCTCTTCCATGGCCGTAGTGCCCAGGATTTGTTCTTGTTCTTTGGAAACTGCAGAAAGCATTGCATGGGTGTATGACTCTGGATATTGAAAAGTCATAGCAAATTAGACCTATGTTAAAGAATTCAGCATTATTGTAGGGTATTTATTTTTTTCTTCAGCAGGTGGAAGAACAAGCAACCTGTTGATTGCTGTCTGAAATGAAAGCTGCTGCAACTGGATGCAACAGGGAGAGAAGCAATGATGAATGTGCATCGTAACTCTGCCCCGAGGAAAAGAAAGGTAATTCGATTAACGTTTACTTTTTGCCTTGTAAGACAGAATTCCCACAGATTCCCATAGTTAACTTGATGTCTTATGATAGAGAATGCTGACAGAAGGTCCAAGAAAGTTATGCCAGTGTTCCACAACTCTTAGCATATCATTCAACATGATGTGGTCCAAGTTAGATAGCAAAACCGTTCTGAATTTTTTTTATTTTTTGGAAATGAATTTTTATTAACTTTGCTTTTAATTTCATATAACCTCTTAGGGTTCTGGATTTATGGAAAAACTTCTCCTTCAACTGAACAAGCCAAGCTCTGTGTTGATGGTACGTTTTATTGCGTAAATAATAGCTATATTTTTATGTCTAATTGTTTGTGCCTTTTGTTGTTTGGAAAAAAAAATAAACTGCAGCAACACCTTGTTCGTAATCTCAGCATTTGTTGTGGATCTAGGATTATGATGAAAATTTTGCGTTTACATCACTTTGCACTCTACTACGAAGGCTGTACTGAGACTTAATCTACATGTAGCATCTCCACAGCATGTAAAGGCTTTAATAAGAGAGAGTCAATGAGCCTCGTGTACCTTTTATAAAACATGACATAAAGCAATGCAATTAAAACTAAACTTATTTTCTTTGGTGAAATTAACTTACAGAAATGAAGGTGTTTATTTATTAAATAGGATCTCTGGAGCTCTAGCCTTATTCTTACTCCTCCTGGGAAGGTTTTGATTGTTGGCTTCCTTTTTCTTGCCTGCTTGCTGTGTAATTTAAAACTGATATCTTCCTTTGGGAAACAAAATTTGATTGGAGAACAGCCTGCATCACCACCTAAACAAATTACTGATGTTTTACTCTCTTTTCTTTCCCTATTCTTTTTTTTCCCCGTAACTACAAAAGAAAAAAGTACGCAGAAGTATTAAAAATGTAGTTGTACAAAGCAAATTATTGTTTTCAGATACAAGGAGGGCTTTTTCTTATTGAAAAGGGAGAAGTTTGTTTATTTTCTCTTTCAAGTAGTAAATAAGATAGTAGGCTGTTACGTTATTTGTTCTTTAGATCTTTTGTTTCTTTTATTTACCGTGATCAAGTTTTGATATTAATTATTCATCTTTTATAATGTGAAATTGCTGGTTGCCACTGATTTATGTTAAAGAACATGTAATTTCAAAAGCATTGAGCAGTCATATGAGTTCAGTATTGTTAAACTAGTTAATTTAAGATGATGAGTGGTGTCTTTTTAATGGTATACTAAAACACAAAGTAATGCAGTGGAGTTTTGCTTGCTTTAAGAAAAATGAGTGGCTGAAAGAATAATTATGGCCAAAATGACGAAAGAACAATCGGTTCTTTTTCATCTACTCTAGTTTCCGATGAAAATTCTGCGAATGAAAGTTTTCTTTTAATGTAAAAGGACATTGTTACAGAAAGAATCAAATATCCAAGTTCAGCTGAATGAGTTTCAACACGGACCCTGTATGGATACAAACTGCACGGTTTGTATTTCTGCAGTAATGCAGATGGAAGAATTGTTAACCTTTTCGCAATAATTCTGTGAAGCGTATTTTCATAATGCTGTGTGCTTAGGCCAAAAGTTGAACAACGTCAACCTTATTGCGCCTACCAGGAATTAGTAACTTGTGACTGGCCTTGAAGACTTACTAAAAACACAGTCTGTATTAGGTTTGTTTTATTTTTAATCATCCTGATTTTCTGTTTGTGGCAGTACGAAGAGCATTTAAGAATACTCATTGAAAATTATGGGCTACTACAGCTTCACATTCCAGAAGGGAAGAGAACTTGTCAGGTGTTTTTTCTTTCTTCTAGCAACGGTTATTGAATTCATACTAGAAAATTCACAGAATGAAAATCAACAGTCAGCACTCCATCACATTATGAGTGAAAGGTTTTTGTAGCTAATATTTAGAGACACTGATGTTGTTGTTGTTGTTTGTTTGACTGAAGAAATTTTCTGTCATAGTGATGTTTGACCATATTTTGACTGTTGCAGTGATTTTTCTGGAAAAAAAAACCCGTTTTTTGTTTGCTTATCTGTATTAGCACTGCCTGCACTTTAAGTTTGGTTCCAGTCTAGTGTGAAACATTCATTTGCTAACGTAAGTTTTTAATGAGATATGAAAGAAATATATTACAAGTTTTGATGCTTGCTTTTCGCCATCTCCAAACATTAGTGTGTTGGTTCTAAAGCTAAATCCTGTTTCTCTCTTGAAAGTTTGTTCGTGTCTGATTTCCGCAGAACATCGCTAAGACATGCTTGTCATTTGAAGTATGCCAAATGGGCATTTTACTACACAGTGCAGCTCCACCTAATAAGATCCACAGATCTGTAATAATGGGATTTGAACCTTGGTTCTACACGCTGATTAGAAGAATCACATAAAGAGGGAGGAAGACCACAACGAAAGTACGAAAAAAATCTTTTGCCTAGGCCATTCTCATGAGTCTAACTTGTTTAGGCTTCTAGATCTCTGATTATTCAGGCTTGCTGAATTTTAGCATAGTACTAATATAGTCTCAATAACTCTTTGAAGATCTGAAGTCAGCAAAACATGAAAACTCTGATTTGCTGTGAAGATTTCAGTGAAGTAGAGAACTGGTCTGGTCTGTGGTTTGGTTCTTTAATGCAGAATCTTGTACTTACGGAAAGAGCTCATACTTCAGATGAAAGGCAGTTATTAGTGTAGCTCACTAAACAAGTAGAATGTTGGGCGAAAGCTGGATTTCACTTCACAGAAATTGTAGGGTAACTCAAATCTGTTGTCTTCTACTCCTCATAGATAAGGAATAGATGATTTCTTTGCTGTGTACAGTAAAATAGAATTTGACTCTTTTTTTCTGAAATACATCCTCTTGATTTCTTGAGTTAGTAATACTTCTGCTTCTTAACAAGTTGATGGCTTCCAATTAGAAGTAGGTATGCATTTTCTTAGAATTATTAGTATGAGAATTGTGTTGGAATTCTTGTTTTCACACTACATTAAGCAGGAACAAACTGAAAACTCAGATGATAAAACTAAGTTGAATTTCTTTAAATCAATAACTTAATTTAAATTATATTGTATATGGAACACCTAGGTTTATTAGCATAAATTTTTCTGAAATAAATGAGTATGTGATTCTGAAATACTGTTATAACCTCTGATTTCTTTCCACAGAGTAGTGATCAGATGAATTACTTAACGGGAGTCTAACAGATTGCTTCCCAAAACAGATTATTTTATAAAAAGATGAAGTTGTTCTGTCATTTGGTTTTACTTTGTCTTGACTGTTGTAGGAACTATCAAGAGGTACCAAAATAACATTAAAAGTTTTCCTAGTAAAAATTAGAAAGCCTTCTCAACCTTTCAAAGGCATATGGAGTACTCCTTTTTCTTTTCATGCACCCTGTTGTGTTTCATTTTACTGCTCTCTAATTTTTTCCCTCAATTTTGCAGAATGGCAAAAGAAATAGACAATAAATAATTAAGTAAAAGCCTCCCTGGAAAAGTATTACTTGCATGTGAGAGCGTTGAAAAATAAACATATTTTATTTCATAAGAGCTAGTTTGGATTCCAACATGCTTCTACGCTTCTAATCTCCTTTAATATCTTTGTATTAGGTTTACTTCTCATGTCTTGTTGTAACGTGAGTTTTGCATGGACTCCTAACTCCCTTACTGTGCACTTTTCAACTTGAGTGAATATTTAATTGTTAGAGAAGTTAGTTTTTCTTCTTGTGGAATATGTCATTGATGGTCTTATAAAGTGTGTTCCCTCATTTTGAGATAATTAGTCTTAGGAAATGTAATTGAATGAAGTTGAATTCTTGAGGGAGATAAACACCAGGGATGCAAAGAGAACTGCTTAAAATAAAGGGCAAGAATGGTTCCTAAGTAATGGCTGTAAGCAGTCTTTGAATGAATTCAAGCTGAAATTGAAAGAAATTGTTAGAACTGCAAGGTTCTGGAATGGTTTCTTTATTGAAACAAAAGCGCAGACACTCTTAAGAAGGCATTTAATCGCCTTGTGAAAAGTATTACATTATGAAGGGCTTGTCATAGGCAGAGAATGGACTAAAACTGATGGTCTTCTCATATCCTAAATGTCTGTTTAGAATCATAGAATCCTTACAGTTGGAAAAGAAGACTGAAGACCTTCTAGCCCAGAATCAGCAAGGAAACTGCAGATAAATCAGGTTGCCCAGAGCCTGATCCAGCCTCACTTTGAAAGTCTTCAAGGAGGGGGCATCCACTACACCTCTAGGTAACCTGTTCCAGTGTCTCACCACCCTCACTGTAGAAATTTTTTTCCTCATATCTAACCTAAATCTACCCTCTTTGAACTTGAAACTATTTTCCCCCAGACCCTGCTAAAGAGTCAGTCCCCTTCTCTCCTGTAGCTCCCCTTTAAATACTGAAAAGCAGGTATCAGGTCACATCAATGTCTTCTTTTCACCAAACTGAACAACTCCAGCTCTCTCAGCATGTCCTCGTTGGAGAGGTGTTCCATCCTCTGGATCACTTTTGTGGCCCTTCTCTGAATGCAATTGAACAGATCCACGTCCCTCCAGTACGGAGGACTCCACATGGGGATGCAGTACTCAGGTGAGGCCTCACCAGTGCAGAGTAGAGGGGCAGGATGACCTCCCTTGACCTGCTGTTAACACTTATTTTGATGCAGCCAAGGATACGGTTGACTTTTGAGGCTGTGAGGACACATTACTCGCTCACACCCAGCTTTCCATCCAGCAGTACCCCTGGGTCTTTTTCTGTAAGGCTGTACTCAATCTTGTATTGGTAATGGGAGATGTATTCTATGATCCTGATTCTATTTTTACCAAACCAGGTATTTCTCTTTATATGTCCTGATGGATGCTCCTTAAGGTTTGGAATCACTTGAGACAGGCTAGCTACAGGATAATCAAGACCATGGTCTTCGGAAATAGAGTAGTCTTCTGATGCAGTTACATTGACTTTTTTTTTTTTCTTTTTTAAATCAAAGACAGATCTCCATCTCAAAACACACATCATTTTCTATTCTGTTTGTCTACACAGTAAGCTACTTAAGTTTCTCTTATTTGCACCTTCTAATGTCCCTCAAGGTGAGTGAACATCTAATTGGAAAATCAAGTGGCTGTAATGGCAGGTTTAAGAGCTAGTTGTAAGTGGCTTTGGCCACCCACAGCTGCTCTACAGTATACTGTTGTTTCTGCGATACTGTTTACAGAAGTACACTAATAAGTACATTTGCATGAGAAATAACAACTTTCTGATAGAACACCAACCACTTTTAATATAAGAAGTTTAAGTCAGAGCTGTGTGAGTCTTATGTATTTGCTGCTTTCTTCCTCCTCCCCCCTTCTCCCCCACCCTGATACTGTGTATTGCAGAATAACTATCATAACCCCTATACTGAAGGAAAACGTACTCTGTGATACTGATTCTATGTTTACCAAACTAGGAATTTCTTCTTTTATGTCCTGATGGATCCTACTTAAGTCTCATTCACATTGATTTAATCACGAGATCAGCCCTTGTAGCTGTATGCATCTCAGTTCCCTGAATGTACCTGAAGAAAACTTATTAACCTTGCTGTCTGACAACGTACATGAATTTACAAGAACTGCTCTCTTCTCATAACTGTTACTCATTTTCAGTGCGAACTAAACTAGTCCTCTAAAAATGGCACTAGAACTTTCTGCTTGAGCCGTTGAAATGTTGCTAGCACTAATCTAGAGTACTGATATTTGTATTTCTGCATTCAGATCACTTTTAACCTTACCTGTCAATGGTGTTTAAATAAACTGAAGTAGACTGGCAAGGAAATGAAAGTTTTCTCATTGTTTGTAGCCTTACTTGTACAGCAACCCCCTTCAGTTACTTGTACTGAATCTGGTGCTGGCTGGTAAACATACTTGCTATTGTTTCAGCTCACAGACTATATTTTCTAGCTCGATAGCTATTCTTGCTTTATTATTTTTTTTCATGCTGAAAACTACCCGGCTCCTCAGTTGTTGTTAGACCATAAACTTGAAGGTTACTGAGCTTACTTGCGGACACTTGAGAACTGACTGCTTTTCTACAGTTTCTATCCAATTCTGGCATCTTATGTCAAGTGTGTTTTTAACCAAAATGCTAAGCTATTTATTGAATCGCACGGAAAGATTCTACTAGTTGAGTTTACTTAAGTCGTCATTCTCGTATTCTGAGCCTTCCTTCTACTTAGTTAGACACTTAGTGCTGCTTGGATTCTCCAGTCCTTTCTGAAAGCTGTACTGTGTGTGTACTGAATTAATATTCAAATAGATACTTATTCTCATCAGCCGTGTTTGTTTAAAAATAATCCACCTTCATTCTGCCCACTCAGAAATGAGCATTTAGTTATATGGATCGATAGTGAATATGTATTAAAGGGAATGTATTTACTGGCCTGCGTTAGACGTTTGATGTCACGTGTCTAACGGGAAGTTTTCTCTGAGGCTTATCATTCACTGCGTTGAGTAGCTGCTTGAATGTGCTGGTGTCAAGGCAAGGCATTAGTTCTGTTATCAATTTAATATGTTAAAAAATGAACACGCCTTAATGAGAACTTACTTTTATTTTGTTCATCCGTGTTAAGATGTGCCGATATATTAAAGGCGCTCTCCATTAACCTTTCACGTGCGGAGTTGAAGTGCAATATGGAATGGAGCATCAGAGGGTCTATCAAGACAAAGCTGAAAGAATCCCTTGTGTGGTACATGAAAGGCTGGCCTTATGCTATCTGGCAATTGCTTTGATCATTTCTCTTCTGGGAAGGTGGTTTTTTTTATCATACTAGACTCTTACAGGTGTCTTTAATAAGCTATTACAAGTGGAACATCTAAGCACAGCAACAGTCTTTGTGCATGTATCGGTGATTATTATGGGGACTTCATTATGAAGTAATTTTGTTTACCAACAACAGTCTAATTAAATCAGCTAACTAAGTAACATCGTGTGGAAGAAAAAAAAAAAATAAGCCTTATTTCCTTCCTGGAAAAATTGAGTTTAGGATGAGGTTCCATATTCGCATTATATTTGCAATTGTAAAAGCACTTATTCATAGATGTTTTCTGACAGATTTGAATTGCATTAGGTCCAGAAGGTTTTCAGGTTTTCTGTAGATACAAGGTTTCCCAAAGCTATTGTTCTAGTGATTTCTCCCCCCCCTCTCCCCCCCCCCCCCCCCCCCCCCCCCCCCCCCCCATAGTGTAATATAAATGGCGTGTTTTCTTTATTGATTTTTCCTTATTTCATTCTATCTGAGTCCATATCTGCAGACCAACATATTCCTACTGGGTCTAGTTCCAGTTGGATTAGCCTTTTGTCAACTCTTCTTGGTTTTGAGGGCTACAGGTTTGAGTACTTGTCATGGTTCTGTGATTTTGGTTTTTGGTATTCCACATCGTGACATCATGTGGGGCACTGGGACTTCAACTGTTAATGCTCAAGTCCTGGTACCTGACAAGAAGAGAAGAAGAACTACATTGCCCAGGGGACTTTGCGGTCAGGGAGAGGCGATGTAACTCCTGGCAAGGTCACCTGGTGAGCTCTTTCTCGCCTGCCCTTCGTCGTGGGCGCTGCTCCCGACTCCCTGCTGCTCAACTGCACTGCGCATCTCCACTCAGCATTATGGTGAGGCCTATCCACCTTTCGGACATTATCTCTCTCATTATATTTGATTGATTAGCTTCAGTTCTGATTACACTGTATTTCAGTGTGTTATCTTGCATTCCAATAACATACTTAGTAAATTAGTTAGTTTCTCTTCAGATCAGTGCAGCTGTTTTTTTTTATTTTGGGGTCCCATGTTTCCCTTTTCTGCAGGTGTGGATCCATGGATCCCTCTGCCCTGCTCGTCATGGAATCGGGCCAAAGCAGCCCATAAACTGTTGACATTCTTGGTGGGGAATGTGGGCAAAGATTGTTTTTTAGGCTTGGGAGAGACTTTAGAGAGATGGGCATCTTCGGTGTCATGGAACTTCACTCCTGAACACCTGAAAGACCCTGAGAGCTTAAACAGTTATTTGAGACAGGAGTATTGCAGTTCCAGCAGCTCTGAGGAGGCACAAATGGTTTGGGGCCTGGCTAATGCTTATCGGGCCTTATTCAATAGTATCCCAAAAAGGGAGAGAGTTTGTGAAATTGAGAGAGAGTGTCTGAGACCTGAGAGGGAGAATCTCTAGGTTGAGCGAGAGAGTCTCCTGGTTGAGAGAAAAGACCTCCAATCTGAGCGGGATATCCTCAAGTCCCAGAGAGATGCTCTCCAAATCGAGAGAGACTCCCTGAAATCCCAGAGAGTCTCCAAGGCGATAGAGAGAATCTCCAGGTTGAGAAGGAGAGTCTTCTAGCCAGGAGAGAGAATCTCAAAACCTGGCAAGAGTGTCACCGAGCTGAGTAAGAAAGTCTCCAAGTTGAAGGGGAGAATCTCTGAGCTGAGAGAAGGGATCTAAAAAGATAAAAAAACAACCTTTGCCCACATTCTCCACCAAGAATGTCAGCGGTTTATGTGCTGGTTCAGCCCGATTCCATGACGAGCAGGGCGGAGGGATCCATGGATCCACACCTGCGGAAAAGGGTAACATGGGACCCCAAAATAATAAAAAACAGCTGCACCGATCTGAGGAGAAACTAACTAATTTACTAAGTATATTATTGGAATGCAAGATAACACACTGAAATACAGTGTAATCAGAACTGAAGCTAATCAATCAAATATAATGAGAGAGATAATGTCCGAAAGGTGGATAGGCCTCACCATAATGCTGAGTGGAGATGCGCAGTGCAGTTGAGCAGCAGGGAGTCGGGAGCAGCGCCCACGACGAAGGGCAGGCGAGAAAGAGCTCACCAGGTGACCTTGCCAGGAGTTACATCGCCTCTCCCTGACCGCAAAGTCCCCTGGGCAATGTAGCTCTTCTTCTCTTCTTGTCAGGTACCAGGACTTGAGCATTAACAGTTGAAGTCCCAGTGCCCCACATGATGTCACGATGTGGAATACCAAAAACCAAAATCACAGAACCATGACAAGTACTTTATGTCTAGAACTAAAGATTTGTAGTCTGTGCAGCCTTCATTCACCAATAAGCATCAACACACAGCATGCTTTCCACTCGCCTGTAAGTGAATAACCTTTAGGGTGCAGCACTTCACTTTCAAGCATGTCTTAGTAATTTATAGCCTTTAGTAGATACATTTGAAGATGAAGTTTTCTAACTTCTCAGTGACATTTAATTTTGTTTGTAAACAGAATAACAACTTGCATCAACACACGCCAAAATGATTTTTTTTTTTTTTTTTTTTTTTAAACTTTCCCTTGCAAGAGGAAAGGGAAGAAAGCTTTGTTTCTCTGGTACGGCTTTTTGTATTTTTGTTCTTTGCGAAGTTAATTTTATTAATGCCACAAACGGCAGAGACGTTGCAAAATGAAATTTAAATTGAATGAACACAGAAAATTAAGGTGAAAGTATGGAAGAAAAATAAGAAGGGAAGGGCTTTCAGATGTGTCCATGACCTGACTTTGCTGCTGCTGCAATTGTGATAATTTTGTAGGCTGTTTAAGGGATGATAGTGTGAGCAAGTTAAAAAATTAAGTTGAAATTTTAGCTCAGCCTAAACGTCCTTGCAAATCCCATCCTGTATAAATATCACTTAGGTTTGGAATCACTTGAGACAGGCTAGCTACAGGATAATCAAGACCATGGTCTTCCTTAAGCCTAGTCTTCTGAAATAGAGTAGTCTTCTGATGCAGTTACATTGACTTTTTTTTTCTTTTTTAAATCAAAGACAGATCTCCATCTCAAAACACACATCCTTTTCTATTCTGTTTGTCTACACAGTAAGCTACTTAAGTTTCTCTTATTTGCACCTTCTAATGTCCCTCAAGGTGAGTGAACATCTAATTGGAAAATCAAGTGGCTGTAATGGCAGGTTTAAGAGCTAGTTGTAAGTGGCTTTGGCCACCCACAGCTGCTCTACAATATACTGTTGTTTCTGCGATACTGTTTACAGAAGTACACTAATAAGTACATTTGCATGAGAAATAACAACTTTCCGATAGAACACCAACCACTTTTAATATAAGAAGTTTAAGTCAGAGCTGTGTGAGTCTTATGTATTTGCTGCTTTCTTCCTCCTCCCCCCTTCTCCCCCACCCTGATACTGTGTATTGCAGAATAACTATCATAACCCCTATACTGAAGGAAAACGTACTCTGTGATACTGATTCTATGTTTACCAAACTAGGAATTTCTTCTAATATGTCCTGATGGATCCTACTTAAGTCTCATTCACATTGATTTAATCACAAGATCAGCCCTTGTAGCTCACACAACCTCAACACCCAAAGACGGTTTGAATTGAAGCACAAGTGACACTCAAAAGTGGTGAGAAAAAGAAAGAAAAAAAGACAGCAGAACAGAAGATCTTGTTCATATTTACTGAGAGTGTTTACATTAATTAACGTACCGCTTTCCTAATGATTCTCTTATTTATCACCTGTTTGCTACTTCTTTAAGACAATGAAAAATAGTCTTTAAATTGTTCTGATAATTGTCTCTTGTTTTTGATTGTTATATGTCTGTGTTGTAAATGTGCGCTATGTCATGTTACTAAATGTTAGATTATGTTTGTGTTAGAAGTGCTGAGTCACGGCCTGAACCTCTGATTGATCACCAGACGTGAGCCATGAATCAACCAGAGGAGCACAGGTGAAGGCAATTCAAACCAATGTAAGTGTTGGCCAGCAGTGGGGAAGGATCTCTTTTGAAGATGTGCTCTGCTGGAGTTTGGTAAGTGAGCCCACAATACAGCTAAGCTTTGTATGTGGGTTAGCTTTCTATTTGGTTTTTGTTTTGTTTTTTTAATTTTTGATTTATTTGCGTTATCATCATCTGATTCACTTTACTATCTTGTTCATTTTGAAATTATATCAGCTTAATATTCATTGATTGGGAAGCTGGGGAGTCAGGCAGGCCAAATAAATTTACATCATGTCTTGTCATTTGAGTATCTATATAGGCGCAAATTGTAGTGATTAACGTCACAGGCTTTGTTAAGTGTTTAAGATGTTACTGAAAGGTAATGGAACGCAAGGGTATGTTACGAAATGGTATCCTCCATGTACTTTGTAACCATGTCTACTGTTCATGGCAACATTTGTAACCAAGCCCAAGAAATCTTTTGTAGTAATTGGGTAACTTGTTAACTTTAACTTGTTCTTATTTACTAATTAAGTTGTTTAGTAATTTACTAATTAACTTGTTCTTGTTATCTACCTTCATTTTCTCTCTTTTCTTTTCCATACTGTGATGTTCCATACCCTAACGCTCCGTAACGTCTTAAACATTTAACAAAGGCAGTAACATTAATTAGTAGAATTTATACACTTAGAGAAATTCGAAAGACAAGACAAGGTGTAACTTTCAGTTTAATTAGCCTGCCTGGTTACCCAAACTTTCAGACAAAGAATATTACAAATTTACAATTAGAAAAAAATAACAAAACAATAGAGTTAAGGAAAGCAGATAATGATAACTCAAAGAAAAAAAGAGAAAAAGCTGACCTGTATACTGGGATCCCTGAACAAACTCCAGCAGAGCAGATCTCAAGAAGAAATACTTTCACCCTCAAAGCCAGTATTTAAAGGGGTTTAGCAGGGGTGGGGCCAGGCACCTCCCCTTCCTGTAGCGCAGATGAATTGCCTTCACCTGTGTTCCTGTGCCTGATTCATGGCTCACCTCAGGTGATCAATCAGAGGTTCAGGACACCGTAGTTCCAACACTAATATAATCTAACAGTAACATGAGATAGCACACATTTACAACACAGACATATAACAATCAAATACAATTGACAATTATCAGTACAATTTAAAACCTATATTTCATTGTGTTAAATAAGTAGGAAACAGGTAATAAACAGTATATATAAATATAAGTAAAGTATAAATATATATATATAAATAAAGTATATATATATAAATATAAATACAATATAAAACAGGTAATAAATAATATATATAAGTATAATTAAAATATAATATATTAAAATAAAGAAATAAATATATAATATACTATATATGTAAAAAATATGTATTATATGTAAAAAATATGTATTATATGTAAAAAATATGTATTATATGTAAAAAATATAATATCATACATAAGTAAACAAACATTATGATAACATACATACATAAGTAAACATTATGATAAATAAGAGGTATATTGAAAAACAACGATACGGTACGTTACGGTACGTTACGGTACGTTACGGTACGTTACGGTACGTTACGGTACGTTACGGTACGTTACGGTACGTTACGGTACGTTACGGTACGTTACGGTACGTTACGGTACGTTACGGTACGTTACGGTACGTTACGGTACGTTACGGTACGTTACGGTACGTTACGGTACGTTACGGTACGTTACGGTACGTTACGGTACGTTACGGTACGTTACGGTACGTTACGGTACGTTACGGTACGTTACGGTACGTTACGGTACGTTACGGTACGTTACGGTACGTTACGGTACGTTACGGTACGTTACGGTACGGTACGGTACGTTACGGTACGGTACGGTACGGTACGGTACGGTACGGTACGGTACGGTACGTTACGGTACGTTACGGTACGTTACGGTACGTTACGGTACGTTACGGTACGTTACGGTACGTTACGGTACGTTACGGTACGTTACGGTACGTTACGGTACGTTACGGTACGTTACGGTACGTTACGGTACGGTACGGTACGGTACGGTACGGTACGGTACGTTACGGTACGGTACGGTACGGTACGGTACGGTACGGTACGTTACGGTACGGTACGGTACGGTACGGTACGTTACGGTACGGTACGGTACGGTACGGTACGTTACGGTACGGTACGGTACGTTACGGTACGTTACGGTACGGTACGGTACGGTACGGTACGGTACGGTACGGTACGGTACGGTACGGTACGGTACGGTACGGTACGGTACGGTACGGTACGTTACGGTACGTTACGGTACGTTACGGTACGTTACGGTACGTTACGGTACGTTACGGTACGTTACGGTACGTTACGGTACGTTACGGTACGTTACGGTACGTTACGGTACGTTACGGTACGTTACGGTACGTTACGGTACGTTACGGTACGTTACGGTACGTTACGGTACGTTACGGTACGTTACGGTACGTTACGTTACGTTACGTTACGTTACGTTACGTTACGTTACGTTACGTTACGTTACGTTACGTTACGTTACGTTACGTTACGTTACGTTACGTTACGTTACGTTACGTTACGTTACGTTACGTTACGTTACGTTACGTTACGTTACGTTACGTTACGTTACGTTACGTTACGTTACGTTACGTTACGTTACGTTACGTTACGTTACGTTACGTTACGTTACGTTACGTTACGTTACGTTACGTTACGTTACGTTACGTTACGTTACGTTACGTTACGTTACGTTACGTTACGTTACGTTACGTTACGTTACGTTACGTTACGTTACGTTACGTTACGTTACGTTACGTTACGTTACGTTACGTTACGTTACGTTACGTTACGTTACGTTACGTTACGTTACGTTACGTTACGTTACGTTACGTTACGTTACGTTACGTTACGTTACGTTACGTTACGTTACGTTACGTTACGTTACGTTACGTTACGTTACGTTACGTTACGTTACGTTACGTTACGTTACGTTACGTTACGTTACGTTACGTTACGTTACGTTACGTTACGTTACGTTACGTTACGTTACGTTACGTTACGTTACGTTACGTTACGTTACGTTACGTTACGTTACGTTACGTTACGTTACGTTACGTTACGTTACGTTACGTTACGTTACGTTACGTTACGTTACGTTACGTTACGTTACGTTACGTTACGTTACGTTACGTTACGTTACGTTACGTTACGTTACGTTACGTTACGTTACGTTACGTTACGTTACGTTACGTTACGTTACGTTACGTTACGTTTACGTTACGTTACGTTACGTTACGTTACGTTACGTTACGTTACGTTACGTTACGTTACGTTACGTTACGTTACGTTACGTTACGTTACGTTACGTTACGTTACGTTACGTTACGTTACGTTACGTTACGTTACGTTACGTTACGTTACGTTACGTTACGTTACGTTACGTTACGTTACGTTACGTTACGTTACGTTACGTTACGTTACGTTACGTTACGTTACGTTACGTTACGTTACGTTACGTTACGTTACGTTACGTTACGTTACGTTACGTTACGTTACGTTACGTTACGTTACGTTACGTTACGTTACGTTACGTTACGTTACGTTACGTTACGTTACGTTACGTTACGTTACGTTACGTTACGTTACGTTACGTTACGTTACGTTACGTTACGTTACGTTACGTTACGTTACGTTACGTTACGTTACGTTACGTTACGTTACGTTACGTTACGTTACGTTACGTTACGTTACGTTACGTTACGTTACGTTACGTTACGTTACGTTACGTTACGTTACGTTACGTTACGTTACGTTACGTTACGTTACGTTACGTTACGTTACGTTACGTTACGTTACGTTACGTTACGTTACGTTACGTTACGTTACGTTACGTTACGTTACGTTACGTTACGTTACGTTACGTTACGTTACGTTACGTTACGTTACGTTACGTTACGTTACGTTACGTTACGTTACGTTACGTTACGTTACGTTACGTTACGTTACGTTACGTTACGTTACGTTACGTTACGTTACGTTACGTTACGTTACGTTACGTTACGTTACGTTACGTTACGTTACGTTACGTTACGTTACGTTACGTTACGTTACGTTACGTTACGTTACGTTACGTTACGTTACGTTACGTTACGTTACGTTACGTTACGTTACGTTACGTTACGTTACGTTACGTTACGTTACGTTACGTTACGTTACGTTACGTTACGTTACGTTACGTTACGTTACGTTACGTTACGTTACGTTACGTTACGTTACGTTACGTTACGTTACGTTACGTTACGTTACGTTACGTTACGTTACGTTTACGTTACGTTACGTTACGTTACGTTACGTTACGTTACGTTACGTTACGTTACGTTACGTTACGTTACGTTACGTTACGTTACGTTACGTTACGTTACGTTACGTTACGTTACGTTACGTTACGTTACGTTACGTTACGTTACGTTACGTTACGTTACGTTACGTTACGTTACGTTACGTTACGTTACGTTACGTTACGTTACGTTACGTTACGTTACGTTACGTTACGTTACGTTACGTTACGTTACGTTACGTTACGTTACGTTACGTTACGTTACGTTACGTTACGTTACGTTACGTTACGTTACGTTACGTTACGTTACGTTACGTTACGTTACGTTACGTTACGTTACGTTACGTTACGTTACGTTACGTTACGTTACGTTACGTTACGTTACGTTACGTTACGTTACGTTACGTTACGTTACGTTACGTTACGTTACGTTACGTTACGTTACGTTACGTTACGTTACGTTACGTTACGTTACGTTACGTTACGTTACGTTACGTTACGTTACGTTACGTTACGTTACGTTACGTTACGTTACGTTACGTTACGTTACGTTACGTTACGTTACGTTACGTTTACGTTACGTTACGTTACGTTACGTTACGTTACGTTACGTTACGTTACGTTACGTTACGTTACGTTACGTTACGTTACGTTACGTTACGTTACGTTACGTTACGTTACGTTACGTTACGTTACGTTACGTTACGTTACGTTACGTTACGTTACGTTACGTTACGTTACGTTACGTTACGTTACGTTACGTTACGTTACGTTACGTTACGTTAC
This sequence comes from Lagopus muta, assembly GCF_023343835.1. NCBI lineage: Eukaryota > Metazoa > Chordata > Aves > Galliformes > Phasianidae > Lagopus > Lagopus muta. The sequence continues at coordinate 7,342,730 of NC_064436.1, read as the reverse complement.
GTTACGTTACGTTACGTTACGTTACGTTACGTTACGTTACGTTACGTTACGTTACGTTACGTTACGTTACGTTACGTTACGTTACGTTACGTTACGTTACGTTACGTTACGTTACGTTACGTTACGTTACGTTACGTTACGTTACGTTACGTTACGTTACGTTACGTTACGTTACGTTACGTTACGTTACGTTACGTTACGTTACGTTACGTTACGTTACGTTACGTTACGTTACGTTACGTTACGTTACGTTACGTTACGTTACGTTACGTTACGTTACGTTACGTTACGTTACGTTACGTTACGTTACGTTACGTTACGTTACGTTACGTTACGTTACGTTACGTTACGTTACGTTACGTTACGTTACGTTACGTTACGTTACGTTACGTTACGTTACGTTACGTTACGTTACGTTACGTTACGTTACGTTACGTTACGTTACGTTACGTTACGTTACGTTACGTTACGTTACGTTACGTTACGTTACGTTACGTTACGTTACGTTACGTTACGTTACGTTACGTTACGTTACGTTACGTTACGTTACGTTACGTTACGTTACGTTACGTTACGTTACGTTACGTTACGTTACGTTACGTTACGTTACGTTACGTTACGTTACGTTACGTTACGTTACGTTACGTTACGTTACGTTACGTTACGTTACGTTACGTTACGTTACGTTACGTTACGTTACGTTACGTTACGTTACGTTACGTTACGTTACGTTACGTTACGTTACGTTACGTTACGTTACGTTACGTTACGTTACGTTACGTTACGTTACGTTACGTTACGTTACGTTACGTTACGTTACGTTACGTTACGTTACGTTACGTTACGTTACGTTACGTTACGTTACGTTACGTTACGTTACGTTACGTTACGTTACGTTACGTTACGTTACGTTACGTTACGTTACGTTACGTTACGTTACGTTACGTTACGTTACGTTACGTTACGTTACGTTACGTTACGTTACGTTACGTTACGTTACGTTACGTTACGTTACGTTACGTTACGTTACGTTACGTTACGTTACGTTACGTTACGTTACGTTACGTTACGTTACGTTACGTTACGTTACGTTACGTTACGTTACGTTACGTTACGTTACGTTACGTTACGTTACGTTACGTTACGTTTACGTTACGTTACGTTACGTTACGTTACGTTACGTTACGTTACGTTACGTTACGTTACGTTACGTTACGTTACGTTACGTTACGTTACGTTACGTTACGTTACGTTACGTTACGTTACGTTACGTTACGTTACGTTACGTTACGTTACGTTACGTTACGTTACGTTACGTTACGTTACGTTACGTTACGTTACGTTACGTTACGTTACGTTACGTTACGTTACGTTACGTTACGTTACGTTACGTTACGTTACGTTACGTTACGTTACGTTACGTTACGTTACGTTACGTTACGTTACGTTACGTTACGTTACGTTACGTTACGTTACGTTACGTTACGTTACGTTACGTTACGTTACGTTACGTTACGTTACGTTACGTTACGTTACGTTACGTTACGTTACGTTACGTTACGTTACGTTACGTTACGTTACGTTACGTTACGTTACGTTACGTTACGTTACGTTACGTTACGTTACGTTACGTTACGTTACGTTACGTTACGTTACGTTACGTTACGTTACGTTACGTTACGTTACGTTACGTTACGTTACGTTACGTTACGTTACGTTACGTTACGTTACGTTACGTTACGTTACGTTACGTTACGTTACGTTACGTTACGTTACGTTACGTTACGTTACGTTACGTTACGTTACGTTACGTTACGTTACGTTACGTTACGTTACGTTACGTTACGTTACGTTACGTTACGTTACGTTACGTTACGTTACGTTACGTTACGTTACGTTACGTTACGTTACGTTACGTTACGTTACGTTACGTTACGTTACGTTACGTTACGTTACGTTACGTTACGTTACGTTACGTTACGTTACGTTACGTTACGTTACGTTACGTTACGTTACGTTACGTTACGTTACGTTACGTTACGTTACGTTACGTTACGTTACGTTACGTTACGTTACGTTACGTTACGTTACGTTACGTTACGTTACGTTACGTTACGTTACGTTACGTTACGTTACGTTACGTTACGTTACGTTACGTTACGTTACGTTACGTTACGTTACGTTACGTTACGTTACGTTACGTTACGTTACGTTACGTTACGTTACGTTACGTTACGTTACGTTACGTTACGTTACGTTACGTTACGTTACGTTACGTTACGTTACGTTACGTTACGTTACGTTACGTTACGTTACGTTACGTTACGTTACGTTACGTTACGTTACGTTACGTTACGTTACGTTACGTTACGTTACGTTACGTTACGTTACGTTACGTTACGTTACGTTACGTTACGTTACGTTACGTTACGTTACGTTACGTTACGTTACGTTACGTTACGTTACGTTACGTTACGTTACGTTACGTTACGTTACGTTACGTTACGTTACGTTACGTTACGTTACGTTACGTTACGTTACGTTACGTTACGTTACGTTACGTTACGTTACGTTACGTTACGTTACGTTACGTTACGTTACGTTACGTTACGTTACGTTACGTTACGTTACGTTACGTTACGTTACGTTACGTTACGTTACGTTACGTTACGTTACGTTACGTTACGTTACGTTACGTTACGTTACGTTACGTTACGTTACGTTACGTTACGTTACGTTACGTTACGTTACGTTACGTTACGTTACGTTACGTTACGTTACGTTACGTTACGTTACGTTACGTTACGTTACGTTACGTTACGTTACGTTACGTTACGTTACGTTACGTTACGTTACGTTACGTTACGTTACGTTACGTTACGTTACGTTACGTTACGTTACGTTACGTTACGTTACGTTACGTTACGTTACGTTACGTTACGTTACGTTACGTTACGTTACGTTACGTTACGTTACGTTACGTTACGTTACGTTACGTTACGTTACGTTACGTTACGTTACGTTACGTTACGTTACGTTACGTTACGTTACGTTACGTTACGTTACGTTACGTTACGTTACGGTTACGTTACGTTACGTTACGTTACGTTACGTTACGTTACGTTACGTTACGTTACGTTACGTTACGTTACGTTACGTTACGTTACGTTACGTTACGTTACGTTACGTTACGTTACGTTACGTTACGTTACGTTACGTTACGTTACGTTACGTTACGTTACGTTACGTTACGTTACGTTACGTTACGTTACGTTACGTTACGTTACGTTACGTTACGTTACGTTACGTTACGTTACGTTACGTTACGTTACGTTACGTTACGTTACGTTACGTTACGTTACGTTACGTTACGTTACGTTACGTTACGTTACGTTACGTTACGTTACGTTACGTTACGTTACGTTACGTTACGTTACGTTACGTTACGTTACGTTACGTTACGTTACGTTACGTTACGTTACGTTACGTTACGTTACGTTACGTTACGTTACGTTACGTTACGTTACGTTACGTTACGTTACGTTACGTTACGTTACGTTACGTTACGTTACGTTACGTTACGTTACGTTACGTTACGTTACGTTACGTTACGTTACGTTACGTTACGTTACGTTACGTTACGTTACGTTACGTTACGTTACGTTACGTTACGTTACGTTACGTTACGTTACGTTACGTTACGTTACGTTACGTTACGTTACGTTACGTTACGTTACGTTACGTTACGTTACGTTACGTTACGTTACGTTACGTTACGTTACGTTACGTTACGTTACGTTACGTTACGTTACGTTACGTTACGTTACGTTACGTTACGTTACGTTACGTTACGTTACGTTACGTTACGTTACGTTACGTTACGTTACGTTACGTTACGTTACGTTACGTTACGTTACGTTACGTTACGTTACGTTACGTTACGTTACGTTACGTTACGTTACGTTACGTTACGTTACGTTACGTTACGTTACGTTACGTTACGTTACGTTACGTTACGTTACGTTACGTTACGTTACGTTACGTTACGTTACGTTACGTTACGTTACGTTACGTTACGTTACGTTACGTTACGTTACGTTACGTTACGTTACGTTACGTTACGTTACGTTACGTTACGTTACGTTACGTTACGTTACGTTACGTTACGTTACGTTACGTTACGTTACGTTACGTTACGTTACGTTACGTTACGTTACGTTACGTTACGTTACGTTACGTTACGTTACGTTACGTTACGTTACGTTACGTTACGTTACGTTACGTTACGTTACGTTACGTTACGTTACGTTACGTTACGTTACGTTACGTTACGTTACGTTACGTTACGTTACGTTACGTTACGTTACGTTACGTTACGTTACGTTACGTTACGTTACGTTACGTTACGTTACGTTACGTTACGTTACGTTACGTTACGTTACGTTACGTTACGTTACGTTACGTTACGTTACGTTACGTTACGTTACGTTACGTTACGTTACGTTACGTTACGTTACGTTACGTTACGTTACGTTACGTTACGTTACGTTACGTTACGTTACGTTACGTTACGTTACGTTACGTTACGTTACGTTACGTTACGTTACGTTACGTTACGTTACGTTACGTTACGTTACGTTACGTTACGTTACGTTACGTTACGTTACGTTACGTTACGTTACGTTACGTTACGTTACGTTACGTTACGTTACGTTACGTTACGTTACGTTACGTTACGTTACGTTACGTTACGTTACGTTACGTTACGTTACGTTACGTTACGTTACGTTACGTTACGTTACGTTACGTTACGTTACGTTACGTTACGTTACGTTACGTTACGTTACGTTACGTTACGTTACGTTACGTTACGTTACGTTACGTTACGTTACGTTACGTTACGTTACGTTACGTTACGTTACGTTACGTTACGTTACGTTACGTTACGTTACGTTACGTTACGTTACGTTACGTTACGTTACGTTACGTTACGTTACGTTACGTTACGTTACGTTACGTTACGTTACGTTACGTTACGTTACGTTACGTTACGTTACGTTACGTTACGTTACGTTACGTTACGTTACGTTACGTTACGTTACGTTACGTTACGTTACGTTACGTTACGTTACGTTACGTTACGTTACGTTACGTTACGTTACGTTACGTTACGTTACGTTACGTTACGTTACGTTACGTTACGTTACGTTACGTTACGTTACGTTACGTTACGTTACGTTACGTTACGTTACGTTACGTTACGTTACGTTACGTTACGTTACGTTACGTTACGTTACGTTACGTTACGTTACGTTACGTTACGTTACGTTACGTTACGTTACGTTACGTTACGTTACGTTACGTTACGTTACGTTACGTTACGTTACGTTACGTTACGTTACGTTACGTTACGTTACGTTACGTTACGTTACGTTACGTTACGTTACGTTACGTTACGTTACGTTACGTTACGTTACGTTACGTTACGTTACGTTACGTTACGTTACGTTACGTTACGTTACGTTACGTTACGTTACGTTACGTTACGTTACGTTACGTTACGTTACGTTACGTTACGTTACGTTACGTTACGTTACGTTACGTTACGTTACGTTACGTTACGTTACGTTACGTTACGTTACGTTACGTTACGTTACGTTACGTTACGTTACGTTACGTTACGTTACGTTACGTTACGTTACGTTACGTTACGTTACGTTACGTTACGTTACGTTACGTTACGTTACGTTACGTTACGTTACGTTACGTTACGTTACGTTACGTTACGTTACGTTACGTTACGTTACGTTACGTTACGTTACGTTACGTTACGTTACGTTACGTTACGTTACGTTACGTTACGTTACGTTACGTTACGTTACGTTACGTTACGTTACGTTACGTTACGTTACGTTACGTTACGTTACGTTACGTTACGTTACGTTACGTTACGTTACGTTACGTTACGTTACGTTACGTTACGTTACGTTACGTTACGTTACGTTACGTTACGTTACGTTACGTTACGTTACGTTACGTTACGTTACGTTACGTTACGTTACGTTACGTTACGTTACGTTACGTTACGTTACGTTACGTTACGTTACGTTACGTTACGTTACGTTACGTTACGTTACGTTACGTTACGTTACGTTACGTTACGTTACGTTACGTTACGTTACGTTACGTTACGTTACGTTACGTTACGTTACGTTACGTTACGTTACGTTACGTTACGTTACGTTACGTTACGTTACGTTACGTTACGTTACGTTACGTTACGTTACGTTACGTTACGTTACGTTACGTTACGTTACGTTACGTTACGTTACGTTACGTTACGTTACGTTACGTTACGTTACGTTACGTTACGTTACGTTACGTTACGTTACGTTACGTTACGTTACGTTACGTTACGTTACGTTACGTTACGTTACGTTACGTTACGTTACGTTACGTTACGTTACGTTACGTTACGTTACGTTACGTTACGTTACGTTACGTTACGTTACGTTACGTTACGTTACGTTACGTTACGTTACGTTACGTTACGTTACGTTACGTTACGTTACGTTACGTTACGTTACGTTACGTTACGTTACGTTACGTTACGTTACGTTACGTTACGTTACGTTACGTTACGTTACGTTACGTTACGTTACGTTACGTTACGTTACGTTACGTTACGTTACGTTACGTTACGTTACGTTACGTTACGTTACGTTACGTTACGTTACGTTACGTTACGTTACGTTACGTTACGTTACGTTACGTTACGTTACGTTACGTTACGTTACGTTACGTTACGTTACGTTACGTTACGTTACGTTACGTTACGTTACGTTACGTTACGTTACGTTACGTTACGTTACGTTACGTTACGTTACGTTACGTTACGTTACGTTACGTTACGTTACGTTACGTTACGTTACGTTACGTTACGTTACGTTACGTTACGTTACGTCTTACTCACCGTTATTTATACTTACAGCTTTCCTAGGTGGTGTCAAATTCTGTTGCCATCCTGCAATGTTTAGAATTATTTATACTTTTTTTTCTTTATTTCTCACATAAAAAAAATATACATTGGCCTTTTGGTAGCATCTTGTTGTTTTTAACAATCCAACTCTGCTGTATTACAATGGATTCAGCAATTACACTTGTACTTTATTTACAACAGTTTTTTAATGCAAACAACTTCCCAGTTCATGAAAACTTGTTTTACAACTCTTCCTGCTAGGCAGTCATTTGTGGTAGCTGGAAATCTGTTACATCAGTTATTCCATCATTTTCATTTCTTGAGCCTGATATGTCTAACTAGTAGTGGTATCCTTCTTATTCTTTCATTTTAAGCATGTACTATCTTCTTTTCTTTAATACATTTTTTTTTTTTTTTTGTAGATAGAATCAAGAGTCATTTCTTTTTTATTACAAAACAGTTAATGAAAAAAAAAAAGACAGAATTGTTTCAAAACTGTATACAACTGATTTTCTCTCAATCAACCAGCCTTGTCTGATCTCTCTCTCACCTGTTATTTGGTGTTTAATCTAGGAATATTAGGATGTTATTATCACAATGTAAACAACAGAGTGAGTCAAAGCAGACTATGATAACAACAACAATTCAGAAAGCTTACCGCTATCCTGGGCTCACTCACAAAACACCAGCAGAGCAGATCTCCAGAAGAGATCCTTCCCCACTGGTAGCCAGCTCTCAAATAGGTCTAGGAAGTGTGGAGCCTTCACCTGTGCTCCTCTGCCTAACTCATGGCTCACCTCAGGTGATCAAACAGTGCTTCAGGCCCTGTCCCAGCATCTGCCATACACTCACAGCGTTCATACAGCATACACTCATGCCTTCACAGCGTGATCCACTGATCAGGTTGACTAAAGGCTAAGCTTACCCTAATACAAATATCAGCTATATCGCAACGCTTATACAATTTTCATCGCTACATGTGTTGGTACAATTCAAGACGAGTGATGATCAGTCAATGTCCATGTTCTTCTATGGGCCAGTGCTCCATGATGTAACTGGAGGCATGAGGTCCTGAGGTGCAGGTCCGTTCTGTGTTCCAGCAGTCCCATGCAGACCATCACCGGGTGTTGTACGTGATCTGACAGCAACACTGGAACGCTTGATGGCATTTTGTTCTTTCTGATGATCCTGAAAGCTCACAGACTCACAGGGAGTAATACAGATGTTTTACAGGTACCAGGAGGGGAAGGTCTGCTCTCCAGGGCAAGATACAGGCTGTATTTCTATCCTGGGTCAACACTTATGCCTGTACTGGAGCACGTCCTGGCCCCCTGCACCACACCTTTTGGCCGGATATCTGCGGCTGCATAATGATATCAGGCACCAAAGGAGGTGTCCTGATCAGCCACAGGGACACGATGGGGGTCCCTTTAGCAATAAAGATCGGAGAGTTGACCACAATATCAGTAGGCCATGTACCTATTACTGGAGGGACTACTTAGCCTCCCTCCTCCAATAGTCTCTCCCGAGGTGCAAGTAGGCCATACCGCTTGGGTTTTACCAGCACCTTCTGGGGCCATTTTATTTTATGGGCACCCGGATCTAAATTCTCAGGGGCAGGGAACAGAATATTATTTTCGTTACCCATTTGGGCTCTTACCTGATGATCCGTGCCTGTAATTGGGATCCTAAGCGGGGTGGCCCATGTTGTCCGCAACATTCTCCGGGCACTGGGTCTGCCATCTTGAGGTCTTTCATTCAGGTCCCGCAGGGTTTCATAGAATCTTTTCGTCCACCCCTGCAGGGACTGGGAGTCTGTCTTCAGGGCAGCCTTAAGAATATTGTTACAATGTTTATAGAATCATAGAATCCCAAGGTTGCAAACTACCTACAAGATCATCCAGTCCAATCGTCTCCTCATCACCATTGCCACCACAAGCACTAAACCCTATCATGCAGCACGTCATCCAGACGCGTGTTGAACACTGCCAGGGACAGCGACTGCACCACCTCCCTGGGCAGGCCATTCCAGTGCCTGACCACTCTGAAAAAACAAGTTCTTTCTTGCGTCTAATCTAAACCTCCTCTGGTACAACTTGCGGCCATTACCCCGTGTCCTGCTTGTTGCCTGGGAGAAGAGGCCAAACCCCTCTTCACTACAACCTCCCTTCAGGAAGTTGTAGAGTGCAATGAGGTCTCCCCTGAGCCTCCTCTTCTCCACACTGAACAATCCCAGCTCCATCGGCCGCTCCTCATAAGACTTGTGCTCCAGACCCCTCTCCGGTTTTATTGCTATTCTCTGGACACGCTCCAGGATGTGAACATCTTTCCTGCAGTGAGGAGCCTAAAACTGAACACAGTACTTGAGGTGCGGCCTCACCAGTGCTGAGTAGAGGGGGATGATCACCTCCCTGCTCCTGCCGGCCACGCTAATTCTAATGCAGGCCAGGATGCTGTTGGCCCTCTTGGCCACCTGCGCACACTGTTGGCTCATGTTCAGCTGAGCATCAACCAATACCCCCAGGTCCTTCTCTTCTTCACACTCGTCCCCAAGCCTATAACACTGCATGGGATTGCTGCGCCCAAAGAGCAGGACCCCACACTCGGCCTTGTAAAACCTCATCCCATTCACCTCAGCCCAGCGGTCCAGGCTGTCTAAATCCCTCTGAAGGGCAGCCCTACCCTAAGGCAGATCACACCACCTTCCAGCTTCGTGTCATCTGCAAACTTGCTGAGGGTGCGCTCAATCCCCTCATCTAGGTCATCAGTGAAGATATTAAACAGCCCCAGTACCTACCCCTGGGGGACACCACTTGAAATGGGTCACCAGCTGGACTTCACTCCATTCACCACGACCCACTGAGCACGGCCTTGTGGCCAGTTCCTTACCCAAAGAACTGTTCGGTCCATGGGCAGCCGGTGTCCCCAGAAGAAGCCTGTGAGGGACCACGTCAAAAGTTTTGTTGAAGTCTAGTAATACTACGTCAACAGCCCTTCCCTCATCTACCAGACTAGTCACCCACTCATAGAACGAGAGGAGGTTGGTCAAGCATTACCTGCCTTTCACAAACCCGTGCTGGCTGGGCCTGGTCCCCTGGACACTGCGCACGTGCTGCGCAATTTCATCCACCATTAGCTTTACCCACCGTTGTTTATACTTACAGCTTTCCTCAGTGGTGTCAACATCTGTTGCCTTACTGCAAAGTTTAAAAATAATTATACTGTTTTTACTTTATTTCTCACACAAAAAAAATATACATTGCCTTTTCTTAGCATCTTGTGATTTTTAACAATCCAACTCTGCTGTATTACAATGGATTCAGCAATTACACTTGTACTTTATTTACAACACTTTTTTTAATGCAAACAACTTCCCAGATCATGTAAACATGTTTTAGAACTCACCCTGCTAGGCAATCATTTGTGGTAACTGAAAAACTCTGTTACATTAGTTATTCCATCGTTTTCACTTCTTCGAACTGATATATCCACTCAGTAGTGGTATCCTTTTTATACTTTCATTTTGAGCATGGACTATCTTCTTTTCTTTACTACATTGTTTCTTGTAGATAGAATCAAGGGTGATTTCTTTTTTATTACATAAAAGAAAATGAAGAAAAAGAGACAGAAGTGTTTCAACTCAGCCCATTCACCTCAGCCCAGCGGTCCAGGCTGTCTAAATCCCTCTGAAGGGCAGCCCTACCCTAAGGCAGATCACACCACCTTCCAGCTTCGTGTCATCTGCAAACTTGCTGAGGGTGCGCTCAATCCCCTCATCTAGGTCATCAGTGAAGATATTAAACAGCCCCAGTACCTACCCCTGGGGGACACCACTTGAAATGGGTCACCAGCTGGACTTCACTCCATTCACCACGACCCACTGAGCACGGCCTTGTGGCCAGTTCCTTACCCAAAGAACTGTTCGGTCCATGGGCAGCCGGTGTCCCCAGAAGAAGCCTGTGAGGGACCACGTCAAAAGTTTTATTGAAGTCTAGTAATACTACATCAACAGCCCTTTCCTCATCTACCAGACTAGTCACCCACTCATAGAATGAGAGGAGGTTGGTCAAGCATTACCTGCCTTTCACAAACCCGTGCTGGCTGGGCCTGGTCCCCTGGACACTGCGCACGTGCTGCGCAATTTCATCCAAGATGATTTGCTCCATCATCTTTCCCGGTACTGAGGTCAGGCTGACAGGCCTATTGTTCCCCAGATCCTCCTTACGGCCCTTCTTGAAGATGGGAGCCACATCAGCAAGGGACCTCACCAGTTAACCAGGAGCGCTAATAGATGGCCAAGAGAGTCTCAACGATCACCCCCACCAGCTTCCTCAGCACCCGAGGGTGCAGCCCACCCAGTCCATGGACTTGCGGCAGTGCAGACGGAGGAGGAGCTCTCTGACTGTCTCCACCGGAATTGCTGGGGTCATTTTTTCTGTAGTGTCCCACACTTCCAGATCGGGGCATTAATAGCCAGATCAGTTAGCCTTTGGGCTTTTTAAGGCAGATGTATAGAAGGCATTGAGGACCTCAGCCTTCTCCTTGTCTTCGGTGACCACATTCCCTGCTGCATCAAGTAGAGGATGAGAATTATCTTTGCTTCTTTTCCCGTTGATGTATTTACAGAAGGATTTTTTGATTGTCTTATACTGCAGAGCCCAACCTGAGCTCAAGTTGGGCTTTCGCCTTCCTAAGTTCCTCCTTGCATACCTTAGCTATTTCTTTGTAATCTCCCCAAGCAGCCTGTCCCTTCTTCCAGAGGTTGTAGACTCTATCTCCTTGAGTCTCAACAGTAATTCCTAGCTCATCCACACCGGTCGTTTTCCCCTGCGGCTCACCTTACGGCACTCATGAACAGCTTGTTCTTGTGCCTTTAAGATTTCGGTCTTGATGAGCATCCAGGCTTCCTGTGCCCCTTTACCCTTGAGAAGCGACTCCCAAGGGACCTGCGCTACAAGCTCTCTGACCAGGTCAAAGTCTGCCCTCTGGAAGTTGAGGAAGGTAGTTTTGCTGGCCACTCTTGACATCCCCAAGAACAGAGAACTCCACAATTCTGTGGCCACTCTGCCCAATGCAGTTTCCAGCCTTCACTTCTCCCACCAGTACTTCTCTGTTAGTGAAGACCAGGTCCAGCGTGGCACCGCCCCTGGTAGGCTCTCCAACCAGTTGCCTAAGGAAGCAATCTTCCAAGCAGTCCAGAAACCTCCTGGACTGCTTCCTCTGCGCTGTATTATATTTCCAACATATACCAGGGAAGCAGAACATCAGAACAAGTGCTGGCGATCACATGACTTCCATGAGCTGCTGGTACAATGCCTCATCCAACTCTTCATCCTGATTAGGTGGTCTATAACAGACCCTCACCAAGATGCCTCCCCTACAGGCCTTCCCCCTAATCCTTACCCATAGACACTTCACTACCATTCCCAATCCCAAGCTCTTCTACATCAAAACAGTCTTTAATATAAAGGGCTGCGCCACCACCCTTCTTTCCTCATCTATCCCTTCTGAAGGGCTTGTAGCCATCTATCTCAGCACTCCAGTCAAGGGAGTGGTCCCACCGCATTTCGGAAACCAGGTCGTAATTGGCCCGACTCACAGTCATTTCCAACTCTTGCTGCTTGTTGCTCATGCTGCATGCATTGGTATAGACACATTTCAGGTGAGTCATCTGCCTCATCCCCTGCTTGAGCATCTTTCCCCTAAGCTAATCTCTTGAGAGGCCTGTTTTGTCTCTTTCTCTTTTCCAACCTTCCTCATCAGTGTGGTCTGTCTGACTGCGACAGGATAGGGGGTCCACCAGCTGCCTGGGTTTTTTTTTTTCCCCCAGGGCCCTTCTCTCAGGTAAGCCAGTGAGTCACACTCCATGATGGTCCTAAGTCTCTTCACCTCATCCTTGAGCTCCACCACCAGGCTGAGAAGCTCGTCCACCTGCAGACACCTAGCATAGGTTAAGTCCCTGCCACTCTCCCCAGGCAGAAGTAGGCTCAGTCACTCCCTGCAGCCAGAGGCCTGAACAGCAACATTTCTTACCAGGGTTTCAGTCTGGGTTGCTACAGTCTGCTTGCAAGGAGCCCGCTGTCTACTGGAGACAATGTTTCAGCCTGTGTTTTCAGAGACTGTCTCAGAGACTTTCAAGGAAATCCAGTCTCCTGAGCAAGGATGGACTGACCCTTTCCAATGAACAGTAACAACAATTTCTCACCTAATGTGACTTGTGGGAAGAAGCAATCCTCCCCCCCTCTCAGAAGCTATCTAAGGCTTACTATCAGATGCCAAGGTGTGAAAGCAAGGCTGGGTATTTAAGTTGTGCCACTAATGTGCCAGCACCTCCCCTAGTGACTCCAGAGCCCGCCCACAAGCTGCCAGCTCCCAGCTCAAGCGCAGTGCTCATGCTAGCCTCAACCATGTCCTAAAAAAGCCTTAAACAGAGCTTTTTGATTAGCTTTATCTCACTCCAGATCCTTTGCCCACACAGACTTACCTGCTCAGAAGCAAGTCTCAGCAGCAAAGGACCGATAACACTTCCATAGCGTGTTTAAACCGTGCTGCCAATGTGCCAGCACCTCCCTGGTGACTCAGAAGCCCATCCGCAAGCTGGCAGCTCCCAGCTCAAGCACAGTGGTGATGCTTGCATCAAAAGAGGTCCTAAGAATGTCATGAAAAAGCCTTAAAAAGAGCTTTTTGGTCAGCTTTTTCTCACTCCAAATCCTTTGCCCACACAGATTTACCCGCTCAGAAGCAGGACTCCGCAGCAAGTGACCAACAGCACTTCCTTAGGGTGTTTAAACCGTGCCGCCAGTGTGCCAGCTCCTCCACTGGTGACTCTGGAGCCCACCCACAAGCTGCCAGCTCCCAGCTCAAGTGCAGTGCTCATGCTAGCCTCAACCCTGTCATAAGAAAAGCCTTAAAAAGAGCTTTTTGGTTAGCCTTTTCTCACTCCAGATCCTTGGCCCGCACAGACTTACCTGCTCAGAAGCAAGACTCTGCAGCAAATGACCAATAACACTTCCACAGGTTATTTAAACCGAGCTGCCAATGTGCCAGCACCTCCCTGGAGACTCAGAAGCCCGTCCGCAAGCTGGCAGCTCCCAGCTCAAGCGCAGTGCTCATGCTAGCCTCAAAAGAAGTCCTAAAAAAAACATTTAAAAAGCCTTAAAAAGAGCTCTTTTTGTAGCCTTTTCTCACTCCAGATACTTAGCCCGCACAGATTTACCTGCTCAGAAGCAGGACTCCGCAGCAAGTGACCGACAGCACTTCCATAGGGTGTTTAAACCGTGCTGCCAATGTGCCAGCACGTTCCTGGTGACTCAGAAGCCCGTCCGCAAGCTGGCAGCTCCCAGCTTGTCACCGGTTTACGGGCTAGTTCGGCCCGGTTCCGTGACGGGAGGGGCGGAGGGATCCGCAGATCTGTGCCTCCGGAAAAAAAGGAAACAGGAGACCCCAAAATAATTCAAACAGCAGCACTGATCTGAGGAGAAACAAACTAATTTACTAAGTATATTATCGGAACGCAAGATAACACACTATAATACAATATAATCAGAACTGAAGCTAATAAATCAAATAAAATGAGAGAGAGAATGTCTAAAAGGTGGATAGGCCTCACCACAGCACTGAGGTGAGATGCGCGGTCCAGTTGAGCAGCAGGGAGACAGGAGCAGTGTCCACGACAAAAGGCAGGCAAGAAAGAGAAATCAGATGGCCTTGCCAGGAGTTAAACCTCCTCTCCCTGACCGCAAAGTCCGCTGGGGAATGTAGTTCTTCCTTTCTTCAGGGCAGGTACCCAGGACTTGAGCATTAACAGTTGAAGTCCCAGTGCCCCACATGATGTCACGATGTGGAATACCAAAAGCAAAAAAAAAAAAAAAAAAAAAAAAAATTAAAAAAAAAAATAAAAATCACAAAACCATGACATTCCACCCCATATTCTAAACCACGACACAGCTCAAGCACATCAAAAGAGGTCCTAAAAAAGTCATAAAAAAGCCTGAAAAAGAGCTTTTTGGTCAGCTTTTTCTCACTCCAGATCCTCTGCCCGCACAGATTTACCTGCTCAGAAGCAGGACTCCACAGCAAATGACTGATAGCACACTAAAACGGAGTTTAAACCATGGTGCCAATGTGCCAGCTCCCCCCCTGGTGACTCGGGAGCCCACCCACAAGCTGCCAGCCCCCAGCTCAAGCGCAGTGCTCATGCTAGCCTCAAAAGAAGTCCTAAAAAAGCCGTTAAAAAGCCCAGAAAGGGCTTTTTGATTATCTTTATCTCACTCCAGATCCTTTGCCCACACAGACTTACCTGCTCACAAGCAAGTGTCTGCAGCCAATGACCGGTAACACTTCCATAGAGTGTTTACACCGTGCCGCCAGTGTGCCAGCACCTCCCCGGTGACTCAGAAGCCCGTCCGCAAGCTGGCAGCTCCCAGCTCAAGCACAGTGCTGATGCAAGCCGCAAAAGAAGTCCAAAAAAAGCCTTTATAAAGCTTTACAAAGAGCTCTCTTCTTAGCCTTTTCTCACTCCAGATCCTTTGCCCACACAGATTTACCTGCTCAGAAGCAAGTGTCTGCAGCAAATGACCTACAGCACACTTGCAGGGTGTTTAAACCTTAACACCAATGTGCCAGCTCCTCCCCTGGTGACTCCGGAGTTTGTCCACAAGCTGCCAGCTGAAGCACTGTGCTGATGCTTGCCTCAACCATGTCCTAAAAAAGCCTTAAGAAGAGCTTTTTAGTTAGCCTTTTCTCACTCCTGATCCTTTGCCCACACAGACTTACCTGCTCTGGTGGTCTATAACAGACCCTCACCAAGATGCCTCCCCTACAGGCCTTCCCCCTAATCCTTACCCATAGACACTTCACTACCATTCCCAATCCCAAGCTCTTCTACATCAAAACAGTCTTTAATATAAAGGGCTGCGCCACCACCCTTCTTTCCTCATCTATCCCTTCTGAAGGGCTTGTAGCCATCTATCTCAGCACTCCAGTCAAGGGAGTGGTCCCACCGCATTTCGGAAACCAGGTCGTAATTGGCCCGACTCACAGTCATTTCCAACTCTTGCTGCTTGTTGCTCATGCTGCATGCATTGGTATAGACACATTTCAGGTGAGTCATCTGCCTCATCCCCTGCTTGAGCATCTTTCCCCTAAGCTAATCTCTTGAGAGGCCTGTTTTGTCTCTTTCTCTTTTCCAACCTTCCTCATCAGTGTGGTCTGTCTGACTGCGACAGGATAGGGGGTCCACCAGCTGCCTGGGTTTTTTTTTTTCCCCCAGGGCCCTTCTCTCAGGTAAGCCAGTGAGTCACACTCCATGATGGTCCTAAGTCTCTTCACCTCATCCTTGAGCTCCACCACCAGGCTGAGAAGCTCGTCCACCTGCAGACACCTAGCATAGGTTAAGTCCCTGCCACTCTCCCCAGGCAGAAGTAGGCTCAGTCACTCCCTGCAGCCAGAGGCCTGAACAGCAACATTTCTTACCAGGGTTTCAGTCTGGGTTGCTACAGTCTGCTTGCAAGGAGCCCGCTGTCTACTGGAGACAATGTTTCAGCCTGTGTTTTCAGAGACTGTCTCAGAGACTTTCAAGAAAATCCAGTCACCAGAGCAAGGACGGACTGACCCTTTCCAATGAACAGTAACAACAATTTCTCACCTGATGTGACTTGTGGGAAGAAGCTATCCTCCCCACTCTCAGGAGCTATTTAAGGCTTACTATCAGATGCCAAGGTGTGAAGGCAAGGCTGGGTATTTAAGTTGTGCCACTAATGTGCCAGAGCCTCCCCTAGTGACTCTGGAACCCGCCCACAAGCTGCCAGCTCCCAGCTCAAGCGCAGAGCTGATGCTAGCCTCAAAGGAGGTCCTAAAAAAGCCTTTAAAAAGCCTTACAAAGAGCTCTTTTCTTAGCCTTTTCTCACTCCAGATCCTTTGCCCGCACATACCTGCTCACAAGCAAGTGTCTGCAGCAAGTGACCGACAGCACTTCAATAGGGTGTTTAAACTGTGCCGCCAGTGTGCCAGCACCTCCCTGGTGACTCTGGAGCCCGTCCGCAAGCTGGCAGCTCCCAGCTCAAGCACAGTGCTGATGCAAGCCGCAAAAGAGGTCCTAAAAAAGCCATTAAAAAGCCTTTAAAAGAGCTCTTTTCTTAGCCTTTCCTCACTCCAGATCTTTTGCCCGCACAGGTTTACCTGCTCAGAAGCAAGTGTCCATAGCAAGTGACCTACAGCACACACACAGGGTGTTTAAACCGTGCCACCAATGTATCAGCTCCTCCCCTGGAGACTCTGGAGCTTGTCCGCAAGCTGCCAGCTGAAGCAGTGCTGATGCTTGCCTCAACCATGTCCTAAAAAAGCCTTAAGAGCTTTTTAGTTAGCCTTTTTTCACTCCTGATCCTTTGCCCGCACAGACTTACCTGCTCAGAAGCAAGTCCCGGCAGCAAATAACCAATAGCACATTTAAACGGAGTTTAAACCATGCTGCCAGTGTGCCAGCTCCTCCCCTGGTGACTCAGGAGCCTGCCCACAAGCTGCCAGCTTCCAGCTCAAGCGCAATGCTCATGCAAGCCTCAAAAGAAGTCCTAAAAAAGCTGTTAAAAAGCCCTAGAAAGGGCTTTTTTGATTATCTTTATCTCACTCCAGATCCTTTGCCCACACAGACTTACCTGTTCAGCAGCAAATGACCGATAACACTTCCATAGCGTGTTTAAACCGTGCTGCCAATGTGCCAGCTCCTCCCCTGGTGACTCTGGAGCTTGTCCGCAAGCTGCCAGGTAAAGCACAGTGCTGAAGCTTGCCTCAATCATGTCATAAAAAAAGCCTTAAAAGGAGCTTTTCAGTTAGCCTTTTCTCACTCCTGATCCTTTGTCCGCACAGACTTACCTGCTCAGAAGCAAGTCTCTGCAGCAAATGACCGGTAGCACATTTAAAGGGAGTTTAAACCATGCCGCCAATGTGCCAGCTCCTCCCCTGGTGACTCAGGAGCCCGCCCACAAGCTGCCATAATCCAGCTCAAGCACTGTGCTGACGCTAACCTCAACCATGTCCTAAAAAAGCCTTAAAAAGAGCTTTTTGGTAAGCCTTTTCTCACTCCAGATCCTTTGCGCACACAGACTTACCTGTTCAGCAGCAAGTCTCTGCAGCAAATGACCGGTAGCACATTTAAACGGAGTTTAAACCGTGCTGCCAATGTGCCAGCTCCTCCCCTGGTGACTCTGGAGCTTGTCCGCAAGCTGCCAGGTAAAGCACAGTGCTGAAGCTTGCCTCAATCATGTCATAAAAAAAGCCTTAAAAAGAGCTTTTCAGTTAGCCTTTTCTCACTCCTGATCCTTTGTCCGCACAGACTTACCTGCTCAGAAGCAAGTCTCTGCAGCAAATGACCGATAACACTTCCATAGGGTGTTTAAACCGTGCCCCCAATGTGCCAGCTCCTCCCCTAGTGACTCCGGAGCCAGCCCACAAGCTGGCATCTCCCAGCTCAAGCACAGAGCTGATGCCAGCCTCAAGAGAGGTCCTAAAAAAGCCTTTAAAAAGCCTTACAAAGAGCTCTTTTCTTAGCCTTTTCTCACTCCAGATCCTTTGCCCGCACCGATTTACCTGCTCAGAAGCAAGTGTCTGCAGCAAGTGACCTACAGCACATTTGCAGGGTGTTTAAACCGTAACACCAATGTGCCAGCTCCTCCCCTGGTGACTCCGGAGTTTGTCCACAAGCTGCCAGCTGAAGCACTGTGCTGATGCTTGCCTCAACCATGTCCTAAAAAAGCCCTAAGAAGAGGTTTTTAGTTAGCCTTTTCTCACTCCTGATCCTTTGCCCACACAGACTTACCTGCTCAGAAGCAAGTCTCTGCAGCAAGTGACCAATAACACTTCCATGGGGTGTTTAAACTGTGCCCCCAATGTGCCAGCTCCTCCCCTAATGACTCAGGAGCCCGTCCGCAAGCTGCCAGCTCCCAGCTCAAGCAAAGTGGTGACGCTTGCATCAAAAGAGGTCCTAAAAATGTCATGAAAAAGCCTGAAAAAGAGCTTTTTGGTCAGCTTTTTCTCACTCCAGATCCTCTGCCCGCACAGACTTACATGCTCACAAGCAAGACTCCGCAGCAAATGACCAATAGCACATTTAAACGGAGTTTAAACCATGCCGCCAGTGTGCCAGCTCCTGCCCTGGTGACTCCGGAGCCCGCCCGCAAGCTGCCAGCTCCCAGCTCAAGCGCAGTGCTCATGCTAGCCTCAAAAGAAGTCCTAAAAAAGCCGTTAAAAAGCCCTAAAAAGGGCTTTTTGGTTATCTTTATCTCATTCCAGATCCTTTGCCCACACAGACTTACCTGCTCACAAGCAAGTGTCTGCAGCCAATGACCGATAATACTTCCATAGTGTGTTTAAACCGTGCTGCCAATGTGCCTGCTCCTGTCCTGGTGACTCTGGAGGCCGCCCACAAGCTGGCAGCTCCCAGCTCAAGCACAGTGCTCATGCTAGCCTCAAAAATTTTCCTTAAAAAGCCTTTAAAAAGCCTTAAAAAGAGCTCTTTTCTTAGCCTTTTTTCACTCCAGATCCTTGGCCCGCACAGATTTACCTGCTCAGAAGCAAGTGTCTGCAGCAAATGACCTACAGCACACTCACAGGGTATTTAAACCGTGCCACCAATGTGCCAGCTCCTCCCCTGGTGACTCCAGAGTTTGTCCGCAAGCTGCCAGCTGAAGCACTGTGCTGATGCTTGCCTCAACCATGTCCTAAAAAAGCCTTAAAAAGAGGTTTTTAGTTAGCTTTTTCTCACTCCTGATCCTTTGCCCACACAGACTTACCTGCTCAGAAGCAAGTCTCTGCAGCAAATGACCGGTAGCACATTTAAACGGAGTTTAAACCATGCCGCCAATGTGCCAGCTCCTCCCCTGATGACTCAGGAGACTGTCCGCAAGCTGGCATCTTCCTGCTCAAGCACAGTGCTGAAGCTTGCCTCAAAAATTGTCCTAAAAAAGCCTTTAAAAAGCCTTTAAAAAAACCTCTTTTCTTAGCCTTTTCCTCACTCCAGATCCTTTGCCCACACAGACTTACCTGCTTAGATGCAAGTCTCCACAGCAAATCACCAATAGCACATTTGTAAGATGTATAATCAAAGAATATTAACATGCTATAATCACAAAATAAACACGAGAGTGAGGCAAAAAAGACTACAATAACAAAAGAGAATAAACAGAAGGCTTACCCCTATCCTGGTGTCACTCACAAAACACCAGCAATGCAGATCTCCTGAAGAGATCCTTCTCCACTGGTAGCCAGCTCTTAAATACATCTAGGAGAGGTGCAGCCAGGCTCCACCTCTTCCTGCAACACAGGTGAGTTGCCTTCCCCTGTGCTCCTCTGGCTGACTCATGGCTTGCCTCAGGTGATCAATCAGAGGTTCAGGCAGTGACTCAGCATTTCCCATACAGTAAAGAACCTTAGTTTGCTAGAATCTCTCTCTACTAGTTATCTTTTCTGTCAAATGACAGCTTCTTTGCCTGGTCTTGCTCCACTGAGGCATTGAATAAGTACGTCCAAAATTTACCGGCATTAAATTTCTGGTAGACAAAAAAATGCATGGTATGGAAATGCTGGCGGTGTTAACAAATTGGTTAATATTGCTTCCCTATGTGATACATAAGCATAAAGAAATGCTGAAGGAATAGCTGTCCACTGAAATAATTGTGAGGGGTCAAAACAGAGAATGGTTGTTTACAGAGCTAATGAAGGATCGCCCGAAAATCATTTGGATCAGGGGACAAAATGCGTGCTTTTCCTTAAGAAAACAGTGGCACTGGTCTTAACCTGGACAGGCTGGTCTGCATAAATTCCTTACTGCATGAAAGGGACTATGCAGCTGGCATGGATTCTCGCTGAAATGTGAAATGTGATCCTTGGGGAATCAGATCCACTATTACTATGTTTGTATTTGCCATCGTGTAATCACTATGTTGCACTACATTCCTAAATTACTCCCAGAAGCACCCAGATTTACCCTATTTGTCATTGTACCTGAAAACATGCATCAGATCACAGCTAGAGGCTAGAGTTCCACTGCTGAAAGAAAGACAAAGGCGACTGTTTTGGCAAAGGAGTGGTCTGCCAGACTGTGGAAATATTCAGTTTTCCACCAATCCAACAGCAAATTCTTTCAGCAGGCACTACGTAGCATGAACACAAATTTTATTTCCCTGTCTTCTCCATTCTTCCTGCCCAGTCCCACCTATCCATGAAAGTACATAGACAGCTAGAATATCTGCCAGTTAAACCCTATGATTATTTTCATACTTAAACATGCACTGAAATGCTTTTCTGGACCAGGACCAGATGCTCAGCATCATTCAGGATCGTGTTCATATTTATGAGTGCTTTGTAAGTGAACAAAATCATAAAATTGAATGATTTCTTCCACACATATAGATTCTCCTTTGTTAAATAAGCAAAATTTTCATTTGGATGGAGCATTTCCTGGCAGCTGACGTTCAGACGAGAGTCCTGAGTTTTAAGTACCACTTAAATCTAGGGCATCTTATTGAGTAAACAGGTGGAGCTTATTCACTTTGAATGTATGCAAAAAGCTTTCTTTATCGTAGATGTGAGAATTAGTTTTGTGATTGATTATTTCCTTTTCATTCCGAGCAGACTGTGGGTCAATCGCAACCACTGCAGATTTTCTGCATGAAATGTGACACTGTATATACAGAGAACCATTTCAAATCGAGCCCTTACTGTTTTGAACTCTGTACTGACATGAAAGAAAAACAACCGAGCATATTCTTTTTATAACTCGTAGAAATGGGATTTATTAATTGAGACGTGGCTGAGTAGGCAATGAAACTATTTAAGTCTGACAGGAATCACTGGCAGCCATTTCTAGTCTGACAATTTGTATGATACAACATTAGTTACGAACCAGCTATTAATGTTATATCAGTCACCAAGCTACATCTTTTGTTCTGGAAAACAACTCAGTGCTTTAAATTTTACATACACAGAAAGGGAGAATGCATTTGTGAAATGTATCCAGTTTTATTCTAATAATAAGTGGTTAGCAATTAAAAAAGCTTTCCCTCCTCTAAAATAGCTGCCAACACAAAAAGTATCTCATATAAACAGCTTTCAGAAGAAACATACTATCTCATTGCATTTTCAGAGGTTTAAATGAAGTGGTAAGAGTGGATATGTAAATTATTTTACCTATTTGAGGCAAGTCTGGAAAGTAGTTCGGACCTAAGGAGGCAGCTATACACTTCATACGTGTTAGTTTATACTTCTGATTTTCAGTCAGCAAAGTCCACGATCCCATGGTCAGTGTGAGCATGTGAAAACTGTAAGTTGACCTCTGCTGTCACTCTTTTTGAAATGTGCCACTTTACTTATGACACCTGAACCTGTGAATTTCACGGTGCAAACTCACACACTAGCCTACAAAGGACTGCATTTAATATTCCTTTCTCTGACTAAGATAAGACAATATTGCAAAAATATTAACCACCTTTTTTAATTCTGCATGAATATATACGTTCTAGCTACATCCAGCATTCAATAGTTGTACTGCTTGTTTATGCCACACAGAATATTAAATGGTGCTATTTTTGAAAGGAATGTGATATCCAGTTTATGATATGAAGCTTATGCATTAAAAGATACTTGTTGATTTTAGGTTGGGTTTTCTTTTCAGTTACACAAATTTTAAAGAATTAGTGGGGAATCGAGACCTTTCAGATAGAAAAAGATGCCAGTGCAGATTCCTGTGGTAATCACATTTATGTAGTGAAATTCAGATCACCACTTCTGCTGTATATTTGTTAGAAATGACCTGTGCTCTGAGAATTTGTGTATGTGCCCTAGGCACAGTCTATACTATGTTTGGTTTGAAGACAATGTTAAATATAAGGGATGAGATGAGCAATTATTGAAGCCACAGACAAAAGGGTGGTTCAAAGCAAACCAGTGTGTGGTAGAAAATTAATATACCGCAATATAAAAAGCAAAAAGCAAGCACTTTTCAATACCATTTTATTTTATGGGTACTTGGTTCTAGGCTTTCAGGGGCAGGGAGCAGAAAATTATTTTCATTTTCAGTTTGGAATCTTATGCAATTATTGGTGCCCATAATTTGCATCCTAAGTGGGGAGGCTAATGTCATCTGTAGCATCTTCAGAACACTGAGTCTGTCATCTCTAGGCTTCTCATTCAGGTCCTGCAGGGTTTTGTACCTCTTTGTCCATCCACGTAGGGACTGACAGCCTGTCTCCAGAGCAGCCTTTGGAATGCCCTTATAACATTCAGTAAGGCCTACGCCTGTCGGATTTTATGGCAGGTGGAATCAGCACTCAGCATTGTGTTCTTCTGCCCAGCATTGAACCATTGCACCACTGAAATGAGTCCCTTGGTTGCTCTTGATGACTTGAGATGTCCAATAGGCAGCCATCAACTTTGACAGTGCCTTGATGGTATATGCTTTATTTGCTCTTGGCTCTGGGTAGGCCTGCATTAGTCCAATTGCTGTATAGATGCAAGTCAGGCCATACCTCGCCCCATTCAGATGGTGAATCCTCAATCCGTCAGACTCCAGAAGCCAGAGTGTTGGCTTCATCATTTCCTGATGACTGTAGAGGCTGGCAGCTGAAAGTGTGGTACACTAGTATGGTCCTATGTTTAACCACATTCCATATATCTAACCACATATCTCTGCCCCGGATCGGTCAGGAACGGATAGTCCATTCTTGGGTGGAGCGCTGTGCAATCTAAAGGGTGAGCCCCTAGTACACATCTCAACTATCTGTACAGACGGTCAGTATGCCCTCCCCACTTCCTTGGTAATAACCATCCATACGGCTCACAGTTCTGCCCGTTGGCTTTTCTGACCATCCCCATCTTTAAACCAGATTGTTTTACTGGAGGGATGGTATGCCACTGCTCTCCACTTGCGCAGGTTACCCTTTCCGGACCCACCCAAATAACCAGAAATCTTCAGGAATGAGATATTCCCCTTTCTTAATAGGACTCTTCTGGGGTGGAGTAATCGTTACCTCTTCTGGCACATCACTGTGGTATGTCACCAGGCCTAGGATCTTTTGAATTTCTTTCAATGATGATGAAGACTTTAAATGGTCTGACATAGTCAACCCATCCTGCCATGGTCTGTACTTCGGTCACCCCTGTCTTAGGAAGGAATTTCACCACAGGCCTGGTCCTTGCACCTTCTGTAGGTTTATAGCCCACCCATTTTCTTGTAAATATGTAGTCAATTAATATACTGTCTGTCCTGATGCCTCCAGTGAGTTAGACAGCAGCATGAGTTCATCAATATAGTAGTACAGTTTGATGTTACTGGGTTTATTCCAATTTGCCATGTCTCTTATGGGACTTCATTCCTAGATAATCTGTGTGGCACTCAGCCATGGGGAACCCAGGAATCCCAGGGTTTTCCCAGGTGTTCCTCCTTTGAAATTTCAGGGGTTCCAGTGACCAACATCATTCTTTCAAGAAAGTCCATTCTAAGCATTTAGACTATGCCTGGCTCACCAAGTGTAAAATTACAGAAAGCTTAACAAGATGGCAGAGCAGCAAGGTCTTCAGCTACAGCAAGAGAGGATCTGCTTAGATGTGATAGCAGTGGGCACAGAAATTACAGAAACTGCTTACCGTCAGAAGTCCTGTAAAGTCTTCTTCACAGGCAGAGAGATGTCTCAGAAATGAGACAATATTAGCTGAATAATGAAGATGTTACATTAACTCAAGACTGCATTTTTAAAGAACTTGGCAGTCAAAGGACCACACACTTCTCCGTGTGCTCCTTCATGTAATTTGTCATGTGCCTCTCTTTTCTTAAGAAAAAAGACCTGTATTTAACAGTCATGCTGATACTTTCTGTCTTTTACTTCAGGTTTTGTTAGATGTTTTATCCATGACAAATGATTCCATTTTATCTAGATTTGATTGATACCCGTATTTCCTCTAGGCAAGAGGTATTCATGAAAATAATAAAAACACTTATTTCTCTTACAATAAAATTAAAAGAAAATTGCTTCTATCAAACTGTTATAAGCAGCTTAGTTTTAATGCTTACTGAGAAATACGAAGTAAGCTGTGACCATTTCAGCAAGACTTTGAGACCAGTTAGCTTCATGACAGTGAGGCAGGAGTTGGGATGTGGTGGATGGCTAATTGTTAAAATTCATCTTCCAAAAATCGGTCCCCTGACTTTCTGCTGTTATGGAAAAAGAAAAGTGAAAATGTATGCCTTCCTCAGTTCCAAATATTTTAACAAAATGTGCTCCTACTGTCTCTCCAAATTGCTAAAAGCCTCACCTGTCACAGCTTTGTTCTTTCTTTGACAAATTATGTACTGACATCTCATATTCAGTGTAAAAAAAAACTAGGTCAGAAAATGCATTTTGCGTGGAATCAATGACAGGAAGGAGTATTGGACATGAGAGGAGAGACTGGAGGATAGTGGTGCTGCCTAATTTTGTCTGCCACAGGATAGAGAAGGTACAGCACAGAGTAGCATTTTTACTATGTCTTTATTTATTTCAGTTTTGCTCTTGGCCATTTAAGAAAACCGCAAACTGCAAAATGAAATTAGCAGTTCTGAGTGGCTAGTTTCTGTGAAAATATCCTTGCTGGTTCTCCTGTGGAGTAGCTTCAGTAGCTTGCTTTCCTAACTGTTCTTAGCAGCATGAATCGTGATTTTACCATGTGGAAGCAGACTGTCACAGCAGGGACAAGACAATGTGCATGTGTAGCTGCAAAAAAGCTGAAGGAGTCCCAAATCACTGCAGTCTCTGCAGGGTCCATCTTTATGCTTCAGTAATTTTTCTATCCATTAAGATAACTGCATCGACGTAATGGAGATTTTATATACTGATTTGTAAAGGAAAATCTAAGTTCAGAGGAGAAAATGAACAGTATGGAAGAAGTGAAAAAGAGGGAGTTAGGATGCGTAAAACTGAGACCTCATCTACATGAGCTGCATGACATAGACACTGTAATTAGAAGCACAAAATAAGATCTATAGATTGTTATTAAAACTCACTGCAGAAAAGCAAGGCTCCACAAATTTTGCTCAAATATGTTTTGTGTTTAAGTTCATTTAGGTCAATACCAGATAATCAAAAACTCTGAGTCAAATGAAAAATGTGAAAAGGATTTTATTCACCCGTAGTTCTAGTTAGGAATTTTCTGGAAGCATTAAATAAGAACAATATGATGCTCCTTTTGTTTTAAAATATGGAATCAGGTTATATTAACAGCCCATACTTATTTTCAGAGAGGCTGAATTTCCTTTAAAAGCAGGTATTTGCATTTAATTAATTCAAAATCAAAAAGGAAGCAACACAAGCTACCGTGCTTTATTCCATTGTCGTAATCAAATATTTTATTGGAGGTAAAAGGAGGTAATAGTAGCAGGCGTGTTATTTACTTCTTTCTCTTCTTGCATTTACCAATTTATTAGCTTTCATGAATAGAACAGGTCTGAAGAAGGAAGAAATGGAGTTGGAGAAGTAATCATTTCATACGGCATTAGAGAAACTGTGTGTACAAATCATGTGAAAATGCTACCTCCAAGAATTTGTCTGAACTATTTTGATACACTCTCGTGTGATTTTCCTTCTGCATAAATTTATTTTTCTCCCAAGGCAAAAAGTTCAGTTAAATTTCCCGGTCTCCACTAAAATTTGTGGTCTCTGCCTGTGGTGAATGTGCCAAGATATTATTTCCAGGCTTTGATTAATGATCAAAGATTTCATGTTCAACTGTATTACAAAGCAAAAATTTTTGAGTAGCTATGTAGATTCAGTTTCTCTATTTTCTTTTATATCTAATGAATTTATAAAATAATGATACAATGTTATATTTGTGAACGCAATTTTCTCCAGTGCTTTAAGGTGAACAGAGCATCAGGCAGTTGTCTTTGTGTTTTCAAAGTGTAATAACATCCAAAAAATGATGATGAAAGTCTTTCTATTTGGTTCTCTGCTAAAGGGGTGATACAATCAAATGATGGAAGTGTCGCTACACACAGTACTGTAGTCATATTACAGCAAATTTTCTATTTTTACAGTGTATTTAAGAGAAATTCAAATGCACCCCAAGCAACTCTGCATACATTTGGAAATACAGTGTTTTGAGTGGAAACAAAACAAGCTGAAGTAAAACCCAAACTTGAAACAGGAAATGCTATTTCAGGACAGCAGTATGTTCATACTGAGGCTGCTGTTACTAAAGCAGGAAAATACTGTTTTTCTATGTCAGTATATATGCAAGTGCTGAAGGAAAAATTTGAGAGTGGATGGCCTTAGACTTACGTGTCTACCGATGCTGGCTCTGCAACATTACAGCATTTTGAATACACAGAAAACTACTGTGGAAAAGGCAAAATCCTCAGTTCTCAGGCATTAAATGTGGAGATGAATTTCAATGGGGAAGTGAAAAAATGCCTAGCTAATCTCCGTACTCAAGGTAACCACATAAAGCATCTTCTGCTGGAGTCTAAGAAGGTGACGTACTGCTGTTCACATCATACTCACGCTATTTTGGCAGAGACCTCCTTAATGCAGTTTTGAATTGCAAACAACGTTGTAACCAATGAAACTGCAGTTCCCCAGGGTGATAATGTATAAGCAAGGTATCATGTGAGTGAGGGGAGATGTTATTATTTCTATTTTTTATCAATTCAAAAAGCATTCAGGAAATACTAATTGCAAGGAAGATAGCATGCCTTCAGAATTGTGACACCATTGCTGAAAATTAATGACAGGGCCAGAACAAAGTACACAGCGTATTTATAGCTAAAACAATTTTTGTTATCTGCACTAGCTTCTCAGAATGAGCCCACCTCTTTATCTTCTAGCTGAGATACCTTGGGGAAAAAAAAAAATCAAAAACAAAAAGACAAAACAGATGAGAAATCTAGTATTCATAAATAACACCACTTCATTACAATAAAAACACCTTTTGATCACCCTTTTTCATCACATATGAAATGTAACGCACCGTGAGCCTCTGCTCAGCAACTGAACATTTTCTGTTCTTTTGAATATGAAACACAAATCACATATATTGCAGAAAAGACTAGATGTCTTAGTGTGTTTGCTAAACATAAACCAGATCCATGGCTATTGTACTGGCATAAATGTGTCTGAAAAGAAACCTACAATGTTTGTGTATAATATAGCAGCTTGTTATTGTAATACACTCACTTTATTCTTCTGTATTCTGCAGGAAAAAAAAAAAAAGGAGAGAGAAAAAGAAAGTTCCTTATAAGTATGATATACAGACAAATAATGTACATTTCAAAAGTGTTAAATGTGCAATGTAATTCTAAAATATCTGAAGCAGAATTCTTAGCAAAAATATTCCCAGTTCTTACCTTTATAGAGAAACTCAGACTACTTTGTACATATTACATGAGAAGGCAACTTATGAGCAGAAATATCCTATAAAACTGCTCTCAATAGACTAGTATTTGATGGCAGATTATTAGGAAAAGAATGATCGGAAGTTATTATATATATCTTTATATATACAAATGGTGTATAAGTATAAACTTAGATGTGAACATCACATGTAGTTATTTGTTCATGGAGGGTTTCTAATCACAGGAGCACTTCAATCTAAAAATGAGAGCACAACTGGCACTGGAAGTCTTTAATTAATACAGAAATAAGAAGTTTAACAAGCTTTTCAAAATCTGTAGAGATGCATTCTTTTCTAATCTAATCTAATCTATGCAGTCATTTTAGTATACGCCCTCTCACATACCCTTTGTGCGCTTAACTGCTTAAAAAATTGTGAACAGACTGTAGTAGCGTTTTGCCAAATACAATAGCTGTGAGCAGGGCTATGTATCCAGAGTTCTACTATTTGATTAAATGAACTAAATGACACCAGAACAGCAGAGATTAAAATAGAATTTGTATGTTTTCCAGAGTGTTGCTGCTGAGTCCCAGCATGGCAGTATTCATACTTATATTTGTCTTTGCTTAATGAAAGCAGCAAGAGAGCCACTGTTAGGATCTGCTTTTGTAATGTGACTTATGAAAAATAACCAGTGCTTCTTTTCTCAAGCATAGCAACCATTCCTTGATAAGAAAAATCAGAATAAATTATCTTTCAAATAAGACCAGTAGGTCCCTATCTTTCGGTTAGTAAACGCAGATTGTACTTACTGTGAATCAGGAGCATGCTGCCACACTTACATGGCTTCTGGATTGATGCTGGTTCATTGTTTGCTTGAAGTGCTTGGAGAGCTGTGCAGATTTATCTGCACATTTCCTAGAATCTGGGAATGGTTTGCGTTGGAAGGGACGTTTAAGAACATCTACTTCCAACCCCCCTGCTGTAGGCAGGGACACCTCCCACCCACAAGACTGGGTTGCCCACAGTCCCATCTAGCCAGGCCTTGAATGCTTCCGGAGAGGGGGCATCCATAACCTCGCTGGGCAACCTGTTCCAGTGTCTCATGACCCTCAAAGTAAAGAATTTCTTCCCCATGTGTAGTCTAAGTCTACCCTCTTATGGTTTAAAACCATATCCTCACCCTGTCACTACAAGTGGATGTCAAGGGAAAATTCTTTACAGAGAGAGTGATGAGGTGCTGGAACAGCTGCCCAGAGAGGTTGTGGATGCCCTGTCCCTGGAAGTATTCAAGGACAGATTGGATGGGGCCATGTCTGGTATTAAATGGGGAGGTTGGTGGCCCTGCATGTGGCAGGGAGTTGGAGATTCATGATCCTTGAAGTCCCTTCCAACCCTGGCCATTCTGTGATTCTGTGATACAAGTCCTCATACAAAAATCCCTTGCATTTGTGTGATATGTAGTACTACTGCATGTTAATATGCTAGAGTGCAAGCTACCGGTTCATGCATCCATCCACAGAAAATGGAAATGGAGGACTTAATAGCCCAGTAAAACAAAAGTGAAAATTTTACAGCATTTTATTGCATAAAGTGTACCTGGTCCATACATGTGCCCTTACTGTTGGGAAATATCTAGAACAGTTATTTGGTTGCTTCAGTTCCTCCATAAGGCCACTAACAACATTGGGCTTAATTAAATTTAATATGTATGTATATATGTATATATGTATGTATATAATTATTTATTTAATTGTTAAATTTTTAATAATAATAATTAAACAATAATTAAATCCAATTATTACAATGTAATAAATACACTGTGGTAACCGAATACTTTTAATAGGATTGGTTATGATTTATACAGATACAGATGGAAAGTAACACTCTTGTCAATTTCTTTTTTTTTTACAAGAGAATGATCTGGATTTTCTTTTCTCTAGATCGTGCTGTCACAGTAGGTACGAGTTGCATCTAGTTGTGTCAGGGCAGATTCATGTTGGACTTTAGGAAACAGTTCTTCTTTGAGAGAATGGTCAGGGGCTGGAAAGGCTGCCCAGGGTGGTGATGGACTCACTGTCCCTGGAGGCGTTCAATAAATGTTTAGATGTTGTACTAAGGGACGTGGTTTAGTGGGGAAATACTGGTGGTGAGTGGACGGCTGGATTGGATGATCTTGGAGGTCTTTTCCAACCTTGGTAATCCTATGATTCTGTGATTCTAAGTGGAAGAAGCAATAAACATGGTTAGATATCCCCATGTGCCTCAATCAGCTAATGTCCCCATAAAGATAGCTCTGGTCTATCTGTAAGATCATTAGGAATTCCTGTATTCATTACCCATCTTCTGTCACCCAGCATTGCCAGTGCCAGCTGCGTACTCCATTTTCCCCCCAGGGCCAGCCAGCAGCTGAGGTGAGAAGAGGTCCCCTTGCAGCTTTTCCACATAGGAAGCCCCTCCAGCCTCTTCTGTGCCTCTGGAAGAACAGCCCTTACTCTTTCTCTCTTTCTCCTCTAATGTTGTCCTTTAAAAATGTATTTTAAAAGTATTTTCTCTCCTTGCTTACTAAAACTCTAATTGATTTCCAAATAAACCAATACATACAAGATGGTCAAGCAAGCCTTCTGTCACAAATGCTAGGATGTGAGGGAAAAATCATTCACCTGGACATGAATGTGCATTGATGCAAATAGCCACGCTTCTTCAAGGACAATCTTCTATCCAAACATAAGATAAAGAGCAAAAACCAGTCTGAGGTGTTGCCTCTTGAGAATGTCAAGCACTGAATGCCAGGTGCTGTACTGCGATCTGAAATTTGTGCCAGCCCAAAAGCTCTGCAGACCAGTGATGACACTGCAGGAAACAGAAAAGCCTATAGAAGAGATATGATTCTACATTAAATAGTGAAAAGGTATGCAATACCATTTGTTGGATAAGAGAAAACTAAATTGAGATGAAGATGAAGGTAAAAGCTGAACTTGACCTGCTAGAGCAACAGTGTGCCTGAGAAAGGAAGGAGAACACTGAGCAGATTTTTCTGTTTTTCTGTAAAGGGATTCCAATTGCTAATAAGAGCACTAACCACCACTAATGGTAACAATGCAAGAACAAAGCAGAACAAGTGAAGATGTCAACCCTCAGCACATAAAATTTTTTGAAGTTACTTCATCTCTGTGTCAATCTGCAAGTTTTTCTTCAAAAACCCATAAATTTGTACAGAGCTACTGCTGTGTTTTCAGCATCTCAGGAAACGCTCTGTGGTATCTGATATGATTTAAAAAGGCATCTTTATGCTGTTATTATATGGTTTAGCTATAACAAGTGTACCTTCCTTCCTTCCCTACAGCTCCACGGAAAAAGAGCACCAGAGCCACAAAGCAGCCCTGTGCCACTGAAAATACCCAAGGAAATGCAGCTCTGCTCTCTTCAGCCTCTGCAGCAGTCTCAAGAACTGGGGCCATAAACGTCATGGCTTTGCATTTAAAACTTCAGAACTAGATGTTAGTTAGCATGTCAGATAAAATTGACTTAGCTTTGAAGATGGGTACTGAAGATCTGCCTGCTTTAAAGGCTTAAGGAAACATGAATTGCAGTTCACACTGCCATATCATACCCACTGACTCCACTGTGGCCATAGCACTGAATATTTTTTTCCATTTCAATGCCTTGCTGAGAAACTTTTGTTGAACATCTTAGAGAAATACATTCCACTACTCTCTAAGGTAATTGGTAAAGTAACGTGGCTTATGACATAAATACAATACTCTCAGTATCTGAAAAATAATACATCTTGCTAAAAAAGATTAACCTGTGTTGAATGAACCAATCACGTGAAAGCTACTAGATTTTTTCTTTCACCAAATAGAATGATTTCTTTCTTCCTTGGGATAGAATTTGGCTAAGTAAATGTAAGTATATACCCCAAAGAAAGTAGCTACATTATTTTCTTGTTTAAAAAAAATGTATTCTTCATAAAATATTAAAGCACTGTCTTTTAAAATGCTTTTGCAAATGAAATACATTTCCGCATTCTGCAAAGCCCCTGACATTTTTGCTAGTAGTTTATGATTTCACAAAAAAAGTCATAATAGTGTAATAATTTTATGACAGAATACTGCTTTCACATAGCAAAACAAATTTCATAACCAAGCAGAACTGGCAGGGTGAACATTGTCAAGTATGATCCATCCCAGTTAACCCAACTTAATATGAAATTCCATTAGCAAAAAATACAGCCTAAAGAGAGGCTTAAATCATATTCAGAGCTTCTAAGACAAGACTCATTTATGACATTCTCTCTTAGCAAAGGCTCCTTTGAACACGCAGAAACAGACTGATTTTTTTTGTAGGATTTTGTTCAGTCAAAAAATAAGTTTAAAACTATCCAACTAAAAGAGAAAAGTTAAAAGGTTTAAAGGTTAAAAGTTAAAAGGAAATTTCTGAGACGAACAGAGTTTGCACCTGTAACAGGATTTTTTTTTTAAGATCCTAAAGGAGGAAGTGCTTATTTTGAATGCACACATTCATACAAATATCTCAGGTAATTACTCTTTCCAAGTGCTATATCTCTGTAACTCCCCTCATTCTTTTTGCTCTGCAATTTGTGTTAATTTAGGCAAAAAAAAAAAAAAAAATTGGTTTTAATATTTGAAGAACTGTATTTCCCACATCAATTTTAATCTGATAACTCATTAGGAAATTTTATAAATGTGCACACTACGCTTGGGAACGGGAGCTTTACTGAGTATCAGAGTTCTATTGAGTTGACCTTCTTCCAAGGTAGCTTACACGTGGAATTTCAGATTTTTTTTCAATAGCTGTTCTGGAACTGAAGTTCTGAAATCCACAATAACTGTTAAGCTCTATTCCCCACCCAGCTTTTGCCAGTGCCATGTTCCAATCCAGAGTTATAGAAACCAAATTGTTCCCTTCTATTCTATGGGAAATGCCTACTTGTGCAAATCTTGGAAAAAAGTAAATCAATAGAACATTGTATCTTCCAGCACTATTTTACTGGAGCAAATCCATGCTCCTTATCCACATACTGGATAATAAAAAGCAGTTATTAGATCCTGACAGACCTTAACTGGAACATACACATGCATCTTTAACCATGTTTCATTTGGTATTCTTTTTCTTCCTTTTTCAGGCAATAATTACGAGAAGAGCCACTAGATAAAAATATTTTCAATACAATGTTAATATATTTAAATATAATGTTCTGCATATAACATAGATAATTAAGATGGGAAAAAGATTATACCCAGGTACCTGATAATGGGTTTACTTTGATAAGTATTATGGACACAACTCTGCTGGATACTCTTAGAGAAAATGTAGAGAACTCTGGGAAGCAGGCTACAGAGAAGTCCAGAGTGAAATCACAAAATCACAGGTACCCTGCAATAGGTCACACAGGCAGCACAGAACTTCCTATGTACAAGTTTTAGGCCATTATTCCTTGTCCCATCACTGTGCACCACCAAGAAGAGCCTGGCCTCATCCTTTTACCTCTCATCTCCTGTTAGATATCTATAAAACACAGTCTCAGTCTTTTCCCCGTGCTGAACAGACCAAAATTACTCAGCCTTTCCTCATATGGGAGATGCTCCAGGCCCTTAATTGTCACTGTGGCCTTTCGCTGGACTCCTAGGAGATCTCTGTCATTTTTGAACTGGGGAGCCCATAACTGGACACCGTATTCTAAATGTGGCATCACTAGAGCAGAGTAGAGGGAGAGGATCACCTCGCTTTACCTTCTGGCCATGCTCTTTTTAATGCACCCCAGGATACTATTGACTTTCTTGCCCACAAGGGCACACACAAGGGCTCATAGCCAATCTGTTGTCCACCAGAATCTGCAGAGCTCCTCTCCAGCAAGTTATCCCCTAATCTGCACTGATGCATGTCGTTATTCCTCCCCAGGTGCGAGACCCTACACTTGTTCTTGTGAAACCTCATCAAGTTCCCAGTGGAAAATTATATGGTGAAGAATGTGCCTTGTGCATAGATGCTATCTTAAGGAGGCATCCAAACAGTTTGAACGTTTTATGAGAGATGTGTTTTGCAGAGATTACCTTGACATAGATAACAAGTGTGCTTGACAGGGAAGGGTTGTCTGCAAAAATTATTACTATTCATGTTGTCACTCAGTCTTAAGCCTTTACTTAGCTCTTATGGGCAAATTCACCCTGACTGAGGTAAAAAAACAAACAAACAAACAAACAAACAAACAAAAAAAAAAAAAACCACCAAAAAGACACCACCTGAGAAATAATCTCAAAGTTGCTCCACTATCTTAAGCATCATTTGACACCCATTTGCAGGGAAGACCCATTTAGAGTGCTAGGATGAAAATCTTAAAAACTTTGAGTATAATTGGTAATTCACATGACAGAAGCAATTATCTGCACAGTCTCAGTATTCACTGCTTTACATCTCATTTCTTAGGACCCACTGCTTTATGTTTGACTACGTATATTTCAACAGGATGATAAAGAGCTCAGTTCCCTCATCTGTCTACCAGGTTACTTTTGAAGGGGCATAACTGAAGGGTTCCTTCTGGGATACCAGACCTCCGTGAAGCACCACATCCTACCTGGACAGGAAGACAGTAGTTTGTTGGTATCATGCTTGCCTTGGAAATAACTTCGTGGGTTTTCATCAGACTAAACCATAAGTTGTTGCGCTTGCTGCAAAACAGTGAACAGTTTGTATTATAATATATAGACAGATAATATGATTTTAACCATAATGCCTATTAAAGAAGAAGGCTATGTTAATTTGGTATATGCAATGCAATTATCTGGTTTCTGTCTGTTTTTCTCTCCTGATTTTGTAGGCATACGTACCAAACATCAGAATCCTACTTCCAGCAACCACTCTTCCTTCAAAATAAGCTTACAACATGCATTTCCATCTTTGTGTACATACCTACATACAAACCATGCACTTTCTTTCTTCCCCAATAATGACAATATGGCATCTTTATGTAACAGGAATTATTTATCATCCCTAACCCTTCAGATTCATCTAAGAAGTTAAGAAGTAGGTTAACACCAGAACAAAATATTGGTTGTTTTTTTTTTTTTTTTTCTGTGAATTATATACTTGCTACATATAACCAGAATGTTCACGGTCTGCAGATTTTGACCTAAAGGCATATCATACAATCTTTTTTGTAACCAACAAAATGTAGGTAGCAACATTCTCTCATGAGGACAATCTTCAGAAACAGCTTCTTAAATATGACACATACTTAAAGTAGTCCCTTATACAAGAGAGTAATTGTCACTATCATATAATTATTTTATATTAATAAGAAATAGTATATCAGATCTTTTCCTAATAAAGTCTTACTTCAACTTAACCACATATAGGAGCCTTATGTACCTCGTCAAATATTGAAACACCAATTAATGACTAAATAAAGATTATTTTCCACTTGCATTGCCAAAATATGACCCACTATGTGTTCTAGATGACCATATAAATGGTACAGTCTATTTGTTGTCAACAACTAAGCTAATTCCTTTCCCTATCTTTTGATTGTAGATACAAACTCTTGTCTTGAAGGAAGCTGACTACACAAGATTTTGGAGAGACTTCTACTGAAGAATGTAGGTCTTGTTCTATACCACACAGAAGCTCACTTGAGCAGCTGATTCAGCTCAATAAGCAATTCTCAGACTGCCTCATTGATCTGATTAGTTCTGATCTGCTCAAATTGAGATCCTTTGTTCAGTCCATAAACACAAGCTCTTTACTTTGTGATATTCACTAAGTAAATTTACTTCAATAAACATTTTCTTTGAACTCATTCTTTTTATTTTGAGTACTGTATTTTTACAGCTCTGCACTAGCATGTATATTTCATATGCATTATAAAATTCTTTATGTTTTTCTTTAACTTCCATTGAAGGTATTGAGAACAAATTATCTGGTACCATCGGTGCTGCACACTTTGTGTCTTTCAGGTTTATGTAAAACAACAGCTGAGAGAAATAGCTGTGTGACAAGACTAACAGATTTAATTGCGATTACAGATAATCCCTGATCCTACCTAAACTCTCTTTCTGCCTATTCATCTGTGACATATATAGAGTGCCAATCAACATCGATCTCAGCGCCTACTCTTACCAATTTCATCTTCAAATAAGTGTCTGCACTCTAATCATGGCTGTTATAGAGGCATTACTCAACCTTGAAGTTCATTGGTAAAATCTTTGTAAAAAAAGATTAAAAGCAAATCATTTCTTTATCTTTTAGTCATGTGTTATTATAAATGTAGCTACTGATTGCTAAAAACATTTATTAAAACAACTCAAGAGAACTGAGACATGGGGTGAAACTTTCCTACTGTTCAGTTCTAAATGACTGGTTGTGGTGGAGATTCTTAATTTCCTTTTTAAAAAAATTCTTATTCTTCTGTGTTTTTCTATAAACATAATCTTGATTTGCACTCAGTAACTTGCTGTAGTTTCCTGTCAAAAAGTTGCTTACTAAGTCTGATCTTTTGTCAATTGGTTAAGCCAAGCATCAAGACTGTAAGCAGAAGCAAAATATCTATACTGTTGATCTAGATTACTTTTAACACGGATGTATCTTCAGATTATGAAATCATCTTCCATGAAAAAGATACTTTTTCCCAGGTAAGTGGCGAGGCTTTAGTTGAAAAACCAACACAATTTCTCTGTGCTTTCTGTGTGCTAAAAAGTGTTTTTACAAAGTGAACCTGGTCTACCTAGTGAGAACACAATTAGCTTTTCTTTAGTTGTTTGCTTTCAAAATCTGTTTTAGTCGCTTCTAAATCAACTCTGTTTCTTCATCAAAGCAAACACCATCCCGATTATGGAAACTGCCTTTTTTTTTCTTTATTTACTTAGTTAGTTTCTGCCTCTCTGAGAAATCAGAGCTGAAAACGCAAAACTCTCCTTCTCACTATTGGCTTGCTTGCTTTGGAAAGTGGTAGAATTTAAAAAAATAAAATAAAAGAATTGAACTACATAAAAATAAAGAAATGTGAATTAAATGCATGAAATCAAACAGCATTAGGAAGGCATTTTTCAAGCTTCATTTTATACTACAGTTGTGAAATAATCAATTGTAATGTAAAAATATTTTGTCTTCAGAACATTCAGCGTCAGAATCATGACGGCTGGTAGATATGGGAAACTGATTGCTATAGCAATTTTCAAGTGTAAGCACAGAGAGAGAAGAGTAATTCTTCCTTTTATCATTTTTTGAACAGGAAACTTTCTATTTTCAAGTTAATATCATTAGTTTTTTCATCAGGTAAAGAATAGAAACGTAATTGTATAAATAATGTTTGGGCTTCAACTGAAGTAGTTTTACACTGTGGTACTTTTGATGATGTCTTTAACTGTTGCTTGTAGAACTTTAGACAAGTCAGTGACTAAAAAATAGAGAGTGGAAAATTTAAATTCATTTCATCTTGGGAAATCTATGAGTCAAAACAGACTTTTTTAGATATAGGAAGGAATATTTAGATTAAATAACCTCAATTTTTTCTGTGTAACATCACAATGTCACACTCAAAAAAACAATGCCCAGAAAATGACTCTCATTCATCTCCAGAAACATTTATGCGCAAAGCGCATATCAAAAAAAGATAGGGAGACCATTCCTATAGCTAGCTACTGCAGTAGGATCAGACTGAAGTTGTGAGATACTGCTCAGGCAAATCCTAACATCACTAAGCAGTACTTTAGTTTCCCAAAATAACATCATTTTTATTGGGTATTATCAGCTCTGTTCAACAGGTCAAGTTAGTGTTTAAACTGCTAACGAAAAAGACAAAGTTATTACAGCAGTTTTTGTGGGTTCCAAAGAGTTGGTGATTATTGCATTAAGAGTGGAAACAATCCTTCTTCCTTGAAGAGTAATTGCAGAGCAATCATATCTGAACATACATTTTTTCAGATAAGGGAAACAATAAGAAAAAATTATGTGCATCAAATGGCATAATGATTCTGAAAAGTCAACTGGAGAGCACCATAGTCTATTTGAACCTTAACCCCTCCAAATATCTAATTGCACTCTGAAGTTAGTATACAAAGGAAGTTGGTTTAAGATTATGTTATTATCATAGTGTTTACTCAGAGTGACTTCTGTTACTGAAATGATAATGCTTTTGAGATATGATAGCATACTTGACAAAGAGAAAGACAAATAATGCTCTATAAGGATATTTCTGCACTGAATTTATCATTTTGAATATCCAGATAAATTTCAGTCTTTAAATAAATTTTTGCCTAGAAAAAAAAAAAAAGGTATTCTGTGTATTTGCCCACCCAAATAATAAATCATCAAAACTTTTAAGTACTACCAATTATTCACAGTGACTGTGGTACAAGCATGAATGCCTCCAGTTATTAATTTGTGGCATAAGTTCAACAAACTGAGGAGTCTTGAAAGCACAGTAAAGTTCTGGAAAATGCATTGTGGCCTGAATAGATGTTTACTATTAGCTGGATTTCCAAAACAATAGCATTCATACCAGTTTATAAACAAATTCAGAACTATTGGCGAGGAAAGTCATCTAAAAACAACAATTATATTGCAACTGAAGACTGTTTTACTCATACTAAGTTCATCTGATTCATCTGTTCAGTACTTTCTGTACAAGCCCTGATTCACAAGGTATTAAAATATATATCCAACTTTAATCACCCCTATATGCTGTGACAGTAATATTTCAGACTCAAAGTAATGAGATTGCGCAGACTTTAAAGATTTTGTTCTCCAAGAGAAACTCTACGAAGAAGTATCAAAAGCATCATAAAGAATCAGTCCAAAAGCCCGAACAAATACCACAAATAAATGAGAAAACAATGCCTATAAAAATCACTGACTAGCATATTATTTACTCCATATCATGTGTAGCAAGGATACTCAAATTTTAATGTAATTCAGACTTTAACAGCTCCTCAATTATAGTCTTAAGAAAGGGAGAACTGGACAAACCCAAAGTGATCTGAACTTCTATACTGTCAAAGTGACCTTTCATTTGTACATTTTTTTCCCTTTTGCTTTTAAAAAAGGAAAAGACCCTCCTTGCATGCTTTCTAACCAAACCTCATCATGAAGGTTGCTGTGTGGAAGGTATCCCACACAAACTTCTTCTCACCCTCATCCCCTGCTTCCAGTGTAACCAAATTATTTTCTTAGTGCTTTACAATAAGGATGTATAAAATGTAGATAAGGAAATGGATAATTGTCCTGAAGTTTATCGACCTGTATCACAGACAATAAGCTAACACAAAGAATTTCTGCATGTAATTGATTCATTCAGCTGAAATGGTAACCATCAAAATCTCTTCATATGCATGTGTGTACAAAATGTGGTATGTAATGCCATTTCTAACCTTTCAGCATCAGTTATGAAGGTTCCTCTTTCTCCTACATTTGATCAAAAAGCAGGAACAAATACAGCACAACCCAAAGAAGTTCATTCTATTGGTAAAGAGATATCCAGAGCAGGGATAATAAGCAAAACCTAATCAGATCTGCCTGTGTTCCAGATAGATTAATATATTCTACTTACCTGTGATCGATTCCACATCTTACTACTTTACAGAGGTATCTCCAGCACACCAAGAAGGCCATGTGGAGGACCTTCTAGCCTGGCAGGACCGTTTAAACTACACTGATTGAACACAAGATGAATATTAATATTATTCAATAAATCCCTGTCAAAGAAAAGATTGCACAGCCACAGTAAAGACCTTAAATACTGTATGTATTTGATGTTACTTTTTGACATAATATGAGGCTGCCTATCAAATAAATGAGAAATGACTTGATGTGAGGAAAACTTTTTACTCTTGATACAGTAATTTATATGCATTGTTAGTCATCTCTATTCAAAAATAAGCCCTGGTATTTAAAATAAGTTTACGCAACATTATTGTTAGTCAATTTTAAGAGAACTATTCCTACCTAATATCACTGTAAAATATATTTTGAGGTCAGCATTTCTAAATATTAATTACAATAAAAGATGTGCTTTTATCCATGAATATCTGACTTGTACTTAGCCTCCAACTCCAGTAATTAATCTGTAGAATCATAGAGTGTCTTCGGTTGGAAGGGACCTCAAAGGTCATCACTTTCCACCCCATCCTTCCCCCCCGACACAGGCAGGCTTGCCAGACCCAAGATCAAGTACTGGACCAGATTGTCCAGGGCCACATGCAACCTGACCTTGAACACCTCCAGAGACATGGCATCCACATCCTCTCTAGGCAGCTGTTCCAGTGCCTCACCACCCTCTTAGTAAAAATCTTCGCCTTGACATCTAATTTAAATCTTCCTTTCTTTAGCTTAAAAGCCTTCCCTTTTGTCGTATCACCATTACCCGTGTAAAAAGTTGATTTCCGTCATGTTTATAAACTCCCTTTAAATACTTACTGGAAGGCTACATGAGGTCTCCCTGTAGTCTTCTCTTTTCCAGGCTGAAAAAGCCTCCTGTATTAGAGGCCCCAGATCTGGATGCAGTACTCTAGATGGGGCCTCAGAAGGGCAGAAATAGAGGGGAACGGTCACCTCCATCATCCTGCTTGGCACCCATCTTCTGATGGAAACCAGGATACCATTGGCCTTCTGGGCTGCAAATGCACACTGAAAGAACAATATCCATAATAATGAATGACATGCTATATTGGCAGTTCAAACTGAAACAAAGCAAAATATATAAAAATAAACATAGTTATTTAAACATATTTCATTTTTTAACGTCTAGGACTTCACTGTATTAACAAATTAATGTAATAAATTAATTATAATTTCATAAAATTAATTAAAATAAATTAATAAATTAATTAAAAGTGTGTCTTATACCCCTCGCATATCTTGAATTAAGCACACTAGCTGAGTTGCATTTCCAAGGACTTTAATTCACCACTTACCCGTGAAGCAATATTCATTATAAATTTGACACAGTGCAGATCACATTGAAGGGGAGTGGTCTCACTGATTTCCTAATTGAGTTTCATTGTGTGGGTTATAACCAGGCAACAAAAGATAGTGGCAAAATATATTCAAAAGTGATTAAAGGATAAGATAATAAATATCACTTTAGAAGATGTTAACTTTGCAATCAGTTTAATTATTTGGTATTGCGATTTTTTCTTAAGTTCAAACTGTTTTTTAAAAAAAAAAAAAACAAAAAAAACCAAAACAACAAATAAACACAATACCTGCATTGTCTTTTATTTTATATTCAAACTCAGAGCAAATGATGTGACTTACATGACTACATTGCATGACTAAGCCTCATGCATCCAAATTATCATAAACAACAGCAACAAAAGCTTATTTTATAAATATTCTACCAACAACTATTATGACAAAAATTGAAAATTCACATTTCTTAATAGGAATTGAAGTGCAATCATCACTGAGGGTCTAACACCCTAGTGTTAGAAGCTGTTCTTGTAAACACATACAAAACCACAGACCACAATTATCTTGTGCAATCTCATCCAACACTTAGTATTGTTTAAGCATGACTACACTGGCATAGCGATGCTTTCAGCAAAACCTTTTTCTCTCTTATTATTTGCAAAAAGAAAGAACAATAACATTTTAAATGTTTCCTTCATTTTAAAGACAATTTTAGTGTATTTCCTTTAAGTAGTACCAGGACAATGGAAAGTCCATCAAGTAATTTTTTCTGACATGAACAAAAAGCAGTGGCGCAATATAGTGCAGTGATTTGTTTAAAAAGAATCAGGAAATGGCAGGACATTTTAAAGAGAGCAGAAAGGCTAAGAACTATCATTTTTGAAAAGAAGTCTTAAGCTAAACGTATTTATTCTATTCTTGTTATTAGTGTATTCAATAAAAGAAAGTATGACAAATGATTATACAGATTATGTAGAGATGCTTGGGGAATAGGCTAAATATGCCATTCTCTGTCAATCAAAGTTAAAAGTACCTCGCAGATCAATGAAAATCCTTCATTGGAAATTGTGGTTAATAAGGATGCTTCTTGTTGCCAGGTATACTTGGATGGAAGTAAA
This sequence comes from Lagopus muta, assembly GCF_023343835.1. NCBI lineage: Eukaryota > Metazoa > Chordata > Aves > Galliformes > Phasianidae > Lagopus > Lagopus muta. The sequence goes on along the minus strand of NC_064436.1, from coordinate 7,300,355 downwards.
AACAGAAGGAAAAAATCTTGTAGTTACAACCAAAACCAGAACCATCTTTGAAAATTCGTAGATTAATAGAAATGACTGCATTTGACCTGGCATAATTTTGAGAGTCTCTTAATTATTGAACATTGAATTATTATAACATTGAAGTCAAGGTTATACTGTACTACTCAAAGAGTAACAGAACTATAGCTCCCCTGAGAAAACCGAGAATGGCACAGATCCTCTCCAGACATCCAAATAGGTGCCAGAAGTAAGCAAATGATGCATTCAATTCCTCCACAGCATGCCTGGCAATTGATACCATGGCTCGTGGAGCCCATCTCTCTAATGTCCTTGGAGCAATATGTTAGCCCAAGGGAGGGAAGTGAGAAGACTCTGTAGCTTAGATTACATCTTTTTCCTCATCCAAGAGAGAAAGAATAACCATTGTTGTTCTTCCAGATCTTCATACAATCGAAAGACTGTCCTTCAGTTTATACTTACTGTTTACTGTGCAGTCAGCTATTTTACTGTTTGGAATGCAGTAAGTGCTGGCAAATGCTGACTTTGCAATGACTTCTGCTATAGCGTCATAATTGAGCCCATAGTCTGTGCTCAAAAAGCTGAACATTCCCTTCTGTTTTCTTTAGGTCTACTCCTAATTTTTTCTGTCTGTGGAGTAAGTACTTTTAACATGCAGCCACACTAAGCGTATCACCTCTAAAAGCATTTCACCAAGAACAGGATTACAGTTAAAGTACAATGGGGCTTCAGCAGGAAGGTTCTCATGAGGAGAGCCCCTGCCTCATGGAAATGAAAATAAACCTTAAAGTAACTTCTGGAGTGAAACTACTGTGAATCTATTATGTTTAAGATGCTGAACTGTGGTGAATAATAAAAAAATATTTTGTAGTTCACGAACAAATGGGAAAGTATACAAAATGAGTCATGGAATCATCCCTTGAACTAAATTTATTCCTTTAACACGCTGAGAAACATAAAATGTGTAAATAAGAGAAAGCAAAAATCTATTCCAACAGTATTTTCAAGAATTAATTACAGAGCTAAGAATAAAAAAAATATTGAAACTTATTTTCTTTTGAAGAGTAATAGTGAAATTTTTAAATGGGAAAAAATAAGCATATACTTTTGATGAAATAAAATATTTGAACATGCAAAAATCTAACTGCGAGCAAACAAAATGTTACGTGGCAGTTACAGCTATTTTTTTTTTTTTTTACCTTCAAGCAAAGGAACCTCAGCCTTAGTGTTTCATACAAAGTTAATAAAATAGCAAAAAAAGTTTTCTGAAACTGAAAATTCTACTGCTCCACTCTGAAAAGTCAAAACTGAACATTCTTATTTCTTGATTAAATTATTTTGAGGTTACCATGTTTCCACACAACATATCACTTTAAACGATTCAGCAATTTCTAACTGAAAGACACTCTATCTGAGAAAATTTTAGCCAGCTCTACTCAAAACAGCGAGCAAGAAAACCTTCTATTTAACAAGGTTTACCATCAAATCATATCCCTGTAGGACATCAAGCAGCTACCCAGCATGGAGCTGAGCCAGACTTGCCATCCACAGTCTTCCTTCTGCTCATAATCTGTCATACCAGTGCCTTCCCCCCACTATCTTTTGTCACCAAAAAATAAGGCACCAGAATAGTCTTCAGATGAACAACATGAAACTGAAATAGTCAGAAGGATTGGAAAAGAGATGCATCATTTTATTTGTAACAAAGATTCAATATCACTAAGTATCTAGAAGAGTAAATCATGCCCTAGAAGGAGGCTTAACCAAATGAGTTGTCCATCCTACCAACTGAATGTGGAGGAACTTGGCAAGTAGACCACTTTCAAAAAGACAATAGAGATCAGAAACACCTGTAAACTGTAATATCTGATAGAGTTGAGGAACACTACACTAACCTAGAACAGATACCAAACTTCATGCCATGAATTCCCACAAGAGAAGCTTCTAAGTAGAGATAAGTAGAGATAAGAAGTCTATTGAATTTCAAACTCATGAAATCATAAGACTTCCTTTAAATCTTTTGTAAAAGAATGTAAATACACCGATTTCATCTGGCATTGACCTTTGAACTGTACTATTTGAAGAATGCATAGCACACACTCTTTCCACTAAGAGGAGCTGAGCTAACCCCACTATATAACATCTCTACACTATTAAAACAAATCATATAACAACTCAGCAATCCAGACTCCATTTCACTATATGATGTGTTTGCTGATTTACTATTTCTTCTACTATTCTTCCACTATTTCTTATCAGTTCAAGCAGTTTTGTCCCCCTTACATAAATTATTATAACAGGGAAGTTTTTGTCTTTTTTGTATAGTCATTAAAGCAGACTGGAATATTTCTACTAATCTTTTTATCTGTTTCTCTTTGATGCATTGTACTACATTCATCCAAATTTTATGAATCAATTTATTACCCATAGAGGTAAGGTTAAAAAAAAACAAACCCAAACACCCACCTACCAGTGACCTGATATATGATCTAGCAGGTATTTCTTTTCACAGAATCAGAGTTCAAGTTCACTGATGGATCTCTGACTGCCTAATTAAACTGCGGGCAGTGAACTCTAGGTTATAATTCTGACTCTTACAGAGTAAAAATTCATCATTTTGCCAGGCAGCTTGTGTTGTCAGGACAAGATTTTGTCATATGAAACATGTCAGTTTTTGTTTCGATAGGTGACTTTAAATTGAACCATTATCCCATCATTGCTATGAATGAAGTTATAAATCATAAATCCAAATCTACAGCATTTATGCTTTTGTATGTGTGTAAATGGGCTGCTATGAAATGGTATATGCCACAGTTTAAAGATACAACAATGACTTACGTAGATTTATAGGAAGGAAATAAATGTAACAGGTGGTGTAATAAGCCACCTGATGAGCACGTGCTATGATGAATGCTACTGGACTGGTTACAACTTTTTTAAAGTATTTAAGTTTATATCCTTGCAGATCTCATAAACTGAGTAATGCTTCAGTAATTTCTAACAACTGAGTACAATGATAGCTAATTTGCAATTAGTAAGAGATTTTTATGGTTAATGCAATTAGTAAGTGAGCACAAGAAGCTCAAGTCAGATACAAAAAACTGTAAAATCAGGGAATATATTTAAAATTTCTGGAGAAGGAAAGGAGAGCAAAGGACAGATTAACAGTCAAAAGCAGTTAAAATGTTCAGTTTAACAACACAAAAACCTTCCTAGATCTTGTGTTATATCAAAGCAATATAGTGTCATAATCAAGGTCTCTTCCTACCATGAGCATGTCTATTTATGGTAAAAACCCTATGGTTAAATGGAAATTGAGTAAGAGGGTAAATATTCTCCTCTACTTCATAAAAGGTGCCTCTTCACCCCCTCCCCCTCCACCAAAAAAAAAAAAAAAATCCAGCTGTTTTCACTACAAACTATTTTGAATGTGAGCATATTCCACATTATAAAATGACGCATAGATTTTTCAAGTTCATGAGCTGTTCTGCTGCTTGTATTTTTTTTAAAGAAAGCAAAGCTTTGTTGTTAGTAAGTTGTCTAAGTTGTCATTGCCAACTTTGTCTATTTTTCTTTTCTATCCCTCTAAGGCACCTGAATTTTGCAGAGTCAAATAAACAAAATCATTGCAAGGTACATACAGACGAATGTTTAAAAAAAACAGGTCCCTGATCAGTCTCAGATTGATACATTGAAATAGGTCTTTCTGTTATTCACAGACATGAAGAAGAAGATTCTCCCTTACTAGCTTTCTGAGGTGTGGGGATTGAGAACACTCTTTAACACTGCGAGTAGATCCCTTATCTTTCGAAGTCACAGGGACATTACACCTCCCTTCCTCTCCAAGCCTCGATTTTGTATCCCGTCTTCCTTTTCCTTACTTAATTTCTGCCTACTTGGGGCCATGGGCTTCATTTACTACGTTATAATTTCAATTACATTGACATCAAGTACAGCTCTTAAAGACAATAATTTTCCTACAAAATATACCACCAGCAGGAAACCTTCATACCCAAGCACAGCCTTAATCACTGATCTGGCTGTGATGAGGTCAATTGACCAAAGCAGTATCTCACGCTATTCAAAAAAATATTGTTGAATTAGTTCCTCAGGGTTTTCTTTAGACACTAGGTATGTCAGCTTGTGAGGGTACTATCATTTCCTCCTATTGCCTAATTATACTCTAATGATATACCTATATTCAATATAACAATTTTTTTCACTTGAATATTTTTTGTATTGATATTGTGCAACTGGTATAATAGATCTAGAGAATTATTTGACAAAAGCATCATGAATGAACAGCACATTCCTGTATCTCTTTCTCCAACATTTTAGATCTTTCCAGCCCATTGCTCCCATACTGCAAAACCTGTTTTCAGATAGTTACTGAAGCTAACTTTAAGTTATTCGGTTAACCCAGTGAAATGTTATGGAATAATTTGGAATTAGCAATCACAGTAAAAAACAGCCACTTCATTATATTTAGTGTTTTTAATTTGAATTATGTAGAAGTGCAAGATGTGAATCAAGCTGACTTTAAAGATCATTTTTACCTTGAACTAGTTCAGAGGAAAAAGCTAGGTTAAAAAATACCTGAAATAAGCTTCAACTAAACTAGCAGTCTCCTACTTGCTTGTCTTTTGCATGGCTTATTTACAAAAGGCAGTAACTAAAATTATTATTTTTCCCAGTTTGTAGTCTTCATTTCAAAAAGTCATCTTGTACCCAGGTTATATTATACTTGAGAATTTATGGAGCAACTCTACGTTTTTAATCTTTCTGAAACTGAAATTTTGAAATCAGAGATACTTATCACTCCATTTAACCCACTATAAAGATATGAAAAAATGTTTAGACAGTATTTCCAGAATTCAGACACATGATCACATGTTCTTTCCAATCATTAATAGAGAGCTTACCAGCTTTATCACTTAATGCAACTGAAATGCAATTGACAGAATGACAAATCTTTTTATGAAAAGTGTGAGTCATACCAAATTAGTCACACAGATGCAATAGTAACACATAACCTTCAAAGATGCAATGTCTTTCTGATTTTATACTCTCCTTGTTGCTATTCAGTCATTGCTGTATAGATAAAGACAGAATGTCTTTCTGGTTTAATCTACACCTTCCCCCACTTCATCAGGGCTTTTTAATTAGTTTTAAGACAGGGCAAAGAATTCACATAATACCTACAAATGCAGATGTAAAAATGTATCTAGCAAAAACTCATTTACACAAATATTACGCTATTTATTACATACAAAGTTTATTATGTGCAGAATTTTCTTTAGCTTGAATCTGTAAATCAAACCTCATAGGCAAGATGCTTGCAATATAAGTTCTGACTGGGCTATTACACCTAGATTATATTAGAATCTTATTCAAACCTAGTCTCTCAGAAATATTTGGTGCTCTCAGTTGGACTGATAATTTGACTTAGAATATGGGTTGGCTTGCTCCAGAACAAATCCATAAACCAACAAAGAAAGCATAAAAGCCACATCATGATCCATTTGTCCCACCAGCAGCCCTGAGATATGCAGTTAAAACACAATGTCAGTCTCAATGGTATTGTAGCTTACTGGGAAATAAGTCTTTCTGACTCCATTTCATGCCTTTTCAGAGATACTTGCCTAAGCGTTAAAAAGAAACAAAGATTTTTGTAAGCTTATTTTCAGAATAAAGGCTAGGAGTCTGCCAGAGGTTTCCCATTACTGAGCATTACAAAACACAACTTTGAACACACAGGAACCTGCCATTAAACAGGAAGAAAAAGGTAAAAAATAATTAGAATTTAAAATGAAAAATTATATTATTGTTTATTGTACTATTATGATAATGACTTAAGACACTAAATTAAGTCACAGTCATGCTTAGAGCACTGCTTGGGAAAAAGCACTAACTTTGAAAAATAACAACTAACACGTAAGTACTTAACACAAGCACAGCTTGAGTAGGCTATTGTAATGTGCACAGGCCCACACTGACTAGAGCAAGCATCCTGGAAGCTGTTGTCAAGACCAAATTTCTGATTATCCAGGTTGGGATGGCCCATGTCCTCCAAAATCTCACATGGGCTTTGTTCTGTTAAAGCATCCCAGCGGACAAAGCTTGTTCACGAGTAGTCTAAACCTCTGCCTCATCTATTCAGAAGAATTCTGGAAATGGTTGTTCCAGAAGACTTAGTGTGTTTAAGAGTGTAGAAAACCAGAAAAGTTCTGTGTTTAACACTGTTTACATACATGTCTTTGCCATCTAAGGCAGCCTAAGGTTGTATTCTTTGAAGCATTTTTTTTTTCTCTAAGTGGTTGCCTTTCTAAAAAATAATGGCAGTGTCACTTCTCTTGTTTTAAAACAATCATGTGTAAGAAGAACATTAGGATAGAATAACCTACTAGGAAAATATCATGAAAAAGCTATCTGGAAGTACTATTTTTCTATGTTTACTGGTATTATTAAAGCTGATACAATTTTTAACTGAATACTTATCTTTCATCTACTAATATTTTTATTTGGTAGGCAGAAGATCACCAGAACTTATTATGTCCTAGCATTTCTGACTATTCTTTTGCTACTAGTGCTACAGCTTCTAACGCATTTCCAACCTTTCTAGAACTTTTATGTCCCATACACTTCAAAAACATACTCTGCATTGCAGAGTCATCCATTCATTCTCATTAGCAGAATTTCTCTGAGCTGGGGTTCTGCTTTCCTCCATCTGCCAACACTAGCATATGTTTTACAACAAACAGTCCATCACAGTTCTAACTCCTTTCTCGCAAATATAAATTTTGCCTTTGCTATGCAGTTTGAGCTTCTTATTAAAAAGTTCATTTTCAAGTCCAAGATACAGTTTTGCAATGTCTTCTGCACATGGAGCACTGAGGATCCTCAGTCATGTCTATCACACTCGAGATCTGAAATCTACCTTTCATAAAATCCATTACATATTCTTCTCTTAGAGTTGGGTGATTTGGGGGTGGGTTTTTGGCTCAGAATCAAACTACTTTTGCAGTTTTTACCTTGGTTTTTTTTTTTTTCCGAAGTCTTTCTCCCTCAGTTGTTTGTTCCCATATTTCAGTTGTGCACTTTGGACCACAGCACCACAAAAAGTCATTATCTTCAGTCTTGGACGATTGAATTCAAGCGTTGAATTTATCTTCTTATGTGAAGAATATCATCCCTTAGCTCTCTATAGTGTGAAGAAAAAAATGAGGAGTTTCAAAAGCGTTACTATCATAAGCTTTTTAAGTGGTATTTTTCTCAACTTGCCATTGGCCTGTACTTACTTCAATAGAACATCTATTTTTCTCCCGATTTCACCTAGTCAGAGTTTATTTTTCAAAAATCCTTTAATTAAGGCCTTGTTCTAAATCCTGATGTCTATTCTTGGTCTCTTAAGCAATGCCTCTATTATCTAAAGGCAATCTTAAGTCTGGACTTTGAGGTTTTACCAAATCCACCCATGCTGAATGTAGAAGTCGTTGCTGCCAATTCAAATTATTTTTCTGCTCTTATTACTCAAACCACAAATCACTACATAACAGTATTTTTTTTATGGTGATATTCATGAAATTTGGGTGTCTCTGAAACTAATTTGTATTTGTACTAAAATTTGATTTCTGTTTGCATGTGGATTTTAGGATAATGTTCTCACTACTCTTCTTTTAAATAATGTATTAATTGTTTACACAAGGAGTTTCATCTTTTCTTTATTCCCAAAGAAATAAGAATTAGGATGCACTAAATGCATCTGCCAGTAAGTACTATTTATTTTGGCCTCAATGAAAGTGCATGTTGCCATTTATCCTTCAGCATGAGATTATAGAATTATGATGCATTGTAAGAGATATAAAAAGGATGCTGTTGTGCTGTAAAGGAATGAAATCATTTAGGAATTGTTATTATTCATACTTAAAAATAATTTCATCTTTTCTAACTGTATATGAAACAGAAATGTGTACTCAAAGCAGAAGGATCTTATCATTCTTCATTTTTCACTTAATTGTTCTCAGAAGAAACATAATCTGGGTTTTTTTGAAATCACATTATTATTATCAATGTTTTACCTCTGTGCAACATTAAATTCATTTAACTTTTTTCTTCCCTAGCTTCTAACAACCTCATGACAAGGGGTACTAATTCCTCCCAGTTCTTTATCCAGATTATAGCATTCTTCAGTTCCTTATAGCATGAAGAAAACTAAATTATGATTTTTATAGAAGTCCTTTGAAAATGACACTTCTACCCATGCACTTTCACTCTTTTCAGAGCAGATACACAGGATGTAAACACAGACATACGTAACAGAGACCTGAATAAATGCCACTGCTTCCAGAATCATTTCTTACTGATACAAATGGTAGTCTTGTCCACCCTTTGCTACTTCTTACTTCAGATAACTGTTCTTTAACTCAAGATCATCCATGTGTTTGCAGCAAAGCACAACCTTCCAGTCCTATTTCTGTATCAAACCACAGCTCTTCCTGTGGTTTCTTCTCTAACCAGAACAGCAAACAAATAATTTTCTCTGAAAATGCTCTTTCAGTTTTCCTGCATTTCATTTCCTCTTTCTACAACAACAACAAAAAAAATCCTAAGTGAAATGATTTCCTCAGGCAGTCTATACTAATACCACTTCTCAGTGCTGGTACTACCTTCCTTAGCTATCACCAAGACCCTTTTTCCTGCAAACATCTATGACTGGCCTTTTAACATTGTGCTCTCCCTCTTATCTTTTACTGAGCATTTGTACTCAGTTTACTCAGTTTTCATTTTTTTTTTATAATGCAGCAGAAAATATAATGGTATTTTTCAGTAAGCCAGCTTCAAACTAGATGTCATATGGTGATAATCATTCTCCCTGAACTTTTTATTTACCAATATTTGCAGCCCTTTGTCTTAAAGATTGTAAGCGCCTGAGGGTAGAAGCCTGTCTTATATTTCAGCCACACGTTATTTACACACAAGTTATTAATGTTAAGTATTTACATTTTCTTCCCATTTTGCATGTTCATCTTCTCATCCATCAAAAATTCTGTAGCTATGTTCATTTTCTTTGTCAGTTCCTTTGTCTGTGACAACTTATCCTTAAACCCCTGCTGAGACTTTGAATGTTTTTCATTATCCTATCTTACAATCATAAAAATAAAAAACCCTTTTCTCTGGCAAGTTTTAAGAAAATGATAATCCAATAAAGTATTTGAGGAAGTAGGATCTGCTGATCCTCAAGAGCTGCTTTGTTTCCTGGTAAACGGTAATAGGAATTAACAGAGCAAACCATTCAGAGAACAATAATATCTGTGAATGGTTTGTTTAATCCCTCAGGAAAAAAAAATAAAAAAAAAAAATCAAAATAAGATATATTTTTTTCTTTCCACAGAATTAGTTTGTTTGTTATGACAGTATTCATGTCACACTTACAAAGGGTTTACAGGAAAACAGCCTCCAAATGTTAATTCAGAAAAATATTTATTTAGGCAGCTACTCCAGAAAAGTCTTGAGTAGGATAAAACTACAGAATAAGAAAATCCATTTCAAAATAAAGCCTAATCTGTCTGTGTGTGTTTAAATAAACATTAACAAAGGAGAGAGAACATTCTGGAGGAGAGGGGAAAAAATAAAAATTAATACAGTGTATGGAATTTTTATCCTATTACTTGACAATGACCTGGAAAAGGCTACTATTCTGGCAATTTTGTTAATATTTAACCACTGTGTCTGCAGTGCAGTGAACATCATACAGCACTAGAAAAAAAATTAAGTAACAGTGAAATTCTGTGTGTTTTTTATGTCATACCACATAACACAGATATGATGTGGCATACTATATTAATCTGACAAGGTACCATAATAGCTATTACTATTTGTATACAATTTTTGATTTGAAAACCACGAAGAGTTAGAATTCAATTCCTAACCGGATAAAAAATTGCTCAAGTATCAGTGATATCTCCAGGGATATGTTTAGAATTGAAACACTTGTTTTTTGAACACTTTGACATTGCTTCTCATTGAAATGAGCATGAGAAATTGTTCATCAAAAGCTGAGAGGAAAAAAAATCCACAACAGATTAGCATTTTAAACCTACCCAGGAGTTTGACTTAAAATTGAGGTAATTTTATATCCAGCTACAACTGAAATCCTTGTAGATTCTAAAAGTTAGCATTCATAAAGCTCACAGAACAGGGTGGAAAAGAAAACACTTTACATTTTTTCCCTCATGACCTGAATTTGAAATGGAAATGTTGTTACTTTCGTAAAACAATATGATTTTTTTTTTTGCTTTTTTTTTCTGATATTTTAATTTACCTATGCAAGAAAGTGGTTTTGACAAGGCTTTAGAATTTTATTACATTGCAATGCTACTGCTGTTCCCTCTGCTCTTGCTGTCCTTTCAGATTCTCTTCTGCTCTCTCCTAGATGTCTTTTTTTTTTTAATTTCCATCCTTTCTTATTCCCATATTTTCTCTCCCTTATCTCTTTTCCATATTTTTATAATTACAAGTAAAAGTCCTATAAAACTTAAGAAGCCTTCAGATAGATCATTACTAATGTAATTACAGTATGGAGAGCATAGTGATGTTTGAATGTAAATTAGAGTGAGTTTTTACAGTTCATTAGAAAGTCTCAGGGATTGAATTTAGTTTAATCAAAGCTTGAGTGCTCCCAGTACACACAGCACATACCTAGTGAAAAAAGCATTAATATAGACTCAGAGATTAGAGATGTATGTCATGCTTTGCATCTGTTTAAAGAAATCCATGCAGGGTGCATCACGGGCCCAGTATCAATCTAATGAAGCTGAACAAAGAGAAATTGTATGCAATCCACTAATTTACAAATAAATTTACATTACTTCACTTTTCTTCTCTCTTTCTGCAATCATTCCTTCCACAGAAAAAGACATACCGAGGGAGATTGTGTACCCAGTCCTGCTTGCTTTGCCTCTCCACAGGATCCGGAATCCCACTACAGATGGTGACAAGACCTCACTATCCACTCACACGTCATCTTCCACTTCATCCAAATAAGGTCATTTCAAATACTTTTGGAAGAAGAAGGACCGAATCCCATTGCTGGTTCTCTTGTGATTTATTTTCCAGTGAGCACTGGCACTATATCTGGACTTCAGTACAACCTTGAGAATGACTCAGAATGAGAGTTCCTGGGAGACAGGCTCCTTGCACTCCCATGTGTTAACAGTATTTAGGAAATACGTTTCTCACCTGCTCACTGAAAAACATATACCCTCCAGACAATCAACCAAGATGCTGAATGTGATTCATTTTAGAAAACATCTTGATGGAAACTCCCAAAGATCTCTCCCTGGTTGCTGGTTTTTCACTTAGATTTACTTTGTCAGACCTAAACATTTTCAGGACGTTAATTCAAATGATATGATTTTGTATAGTTTTAAAATTTGTACATAATGGTCATGTTCCATTAAAGTAATTGCCCTGGAGAGATAATTTTTCACATGGACACTTTTGTCAAATTACCCTGTAGCGCTGAAGAAACAAACCCTGCATATTCTATGTATCTGCTATGATGTATCTCATAAGAATTGTTATGCCAGCTTTCTCTTTTACCTGTCATTAGAGAGTCAGCATATAGATACATCTTCCAGCATACCCTTCAAAAATTATATTTATACATATATTGTATTTATATATAACTTATTCCTAAAACATTTCAGAAATATTATTTTTTTTCTGAAAACCAATGTTAATTATTAAAATAAATTTTAATACAGTCTATGAGTAACTCCATGTTAGCTTTGAAGGATACTGCAGAGCCTGCCATGATAACTAGTTTTGGTGAGATGACTGGGACATCAAAGATCTTCAACATACAACCAAGAAAAGTCCTGCAGAGCATGCAGTGCTTCAGCATGCGGGTCTTCACAGCTTCACAAGCTCTTGGCTGGTCAGGCAGCAGACTCCTGGCGTTAATCAGGTTGTCATCTCCATAGCCTCGCTCACAGTGAATGGGGCTTCACTCCTTGAAAAGCCCTCATGGGAGTTCACGTGTTAAATTCTAACTGCCCTAAAAATAGGAGTTCATAATTGAAAAGCTGGCAGATCCTTTAATTATAGGGGAGCAAACAATGCCACTAGAGAAATGTAAATACAGACTAATTGTTACTTCTTTATGTCACTGTTAAAGAGCCAGCTGACATAATGGCAGGCATGGGATAATGCCTGTATCTTAAGTGGCAAGATTTGCAACCAAGTTTTGAAAATGCTTCTCAATTGTCTCTCTCATGGGACTTTACATGCAAAGTCTTGCCAAATGAATCAAGAAAAAATGAGGGTAAGTGTGAATGCCAGAAAAAGAAACTGCAAAGAATACAGGGAAAGTACTATACAGGGCACAGTTTAATTGAATTGTGATTTGTTGGTCTTGCAAGCACTCTCCAGAAAGGAATGTCATGCTAATCAAAAGCTGTCCACCTTCACCTTATTTTTAGCAGGAAAACTTTAAATGAGACAGTTCAGAATTTTGATTTCTGGGGGATATTGGATTACATTCACCCACAGGGCATTTAAATATAAAAAGCTATTTATATGCTAATTCCTTAGTACTTCATGTAAAGCAGATTTTTATCAATTGACCATACTATTCCATAAGTTACCATGTTGATAAAACATCTTTAGCCATGGTAAAATGAAGGAACAAATATAATCAGTGGAGTTTGTTTACACAGATCCTAGACTTCCTTGGAGTATTCCTGTGAATATTCCTATACTTGAAATGCAGACCTATAAAGTTAACAAATTGTCTTTCCTAAAAGGAACCAGGAAGAGAAGTCCTCAGAAAAGTCTCCTGATCACTCCCAACTTAATTGGAGAGATAACTGATACTGAGAAAATTGAAAAATGTTAATTTATGTGGAGGAAAACAAGAAAAAGCTTCAGAATCAAGTCTCCAAGCTACTTTTTTTCCAGAAAACTAAGACAAAATCCATGTTTTAGTTTGCCTGTCTTTCATCATTCAAACACCTGCAGAAGAAAATGCTTCATTACCAAAACCCTTCTGGCTGCAGTGGGGGAACACTTGCAGTTACAAGCTATTACTTTTGATAGTATTTTATATGCAAGTGTATAACTCAGAGCAAAGGGGTTGGTAGACATGTCTTGCTAACTGTATGTATTGTGCAGCACTGAAGGAGTTTGGGAGGCAGAGGAGGAATTCCTTTGATGAAGGAATTAGAAATCACACTGGAAAGACCAATGCTTCTGATCTTTCTTCCATTCCCTCATTGTGAAAGGCCTCGACAAAGATGAATATTTTTGTGATGCCACCTCTAGAAATCAATGCCACCGTCCTGGCTTCATGCCATGCTATGTCCTCACTTCACTATCATAAACTAACTTCTTTTCTGAAAGGCTCTGACTACAATTATCTATTTATTATTTCTCTCGAGTCTGGAAGGAAACAACAGTTATCCCACCGCTGCATTCTGCATTTGTGAAATAATCTAGTAGGCTGAGATGAAACTAGCATAATATGATTAGTCAGAGGACACAGAGCAACCAAGGTGATTAAGCAAGAGAGTTCGGTGATCACCGATCTCACCCTTATCCCTGAGAGGCTATAGTCATGATGGTTGATTGCTTTCACCACGCTTGTAATGGTGATTTGCTTACATAAACGAGTTAGATGTAAAAGAGCAGTTCCCTCTTTTCTTGGAAATAGGTTAGTGTTTCTTTGGATTGTTTATTCCTCCAATGCTGAACTCAGGGACAGCCTTTTATAAATAATATTTTAAAGATTATGCTGGGCTTGGAACAATACACAAAAGTGACCATTTCATATACCATCTATCTTAGAAAGATTTAAGTGTACGTGATTATAGAAAAAGACATCATTTATCCGAGTACTAGCAGCTTTTCAAGTAATAACATAGCTCAGAATATCACGTATGAATTCAAGTATATTTGACTGAAATAAATGTTCACAGATTTCCTAAATTTACATTGCCCTTTGAAGAGCTCAGAGAAGGCAGCCTAGCAACTTCACAAATGGAATCTAATTAGATAAGAGAAAGATGTATTAGTATGATTAGTACTTGTTCCAGAATGCTATTGGGCAAATGAATGAAAATGGTATTATTGTTAAATTTTTAATAATGAGTAATCTATGTCACTTTTGAATCTACTGTTTCTACTGTTTAAGTTATGTCTTAGTAGACTGCTGACTGCAACGCTCAATGCCTCACATTGCCTTCACAGTGTTCTTATAATTTCTTTCTTACCTTCTTCTGTTAAGGTGTTTTCTAATATTTAAAGATTTTTCAGCAGGCCATATGCAGACATCTTCACTGATAGAACTGGCAGGAACCGTACTTTGTACATTTCAGTAAAGACAGTCTAACCTCAGTACCTGGAAATCAAATGGAGATTATACTGGCCACCACTGGAAAGCTGTTAAAGAACAGAGCTATAATCAAGCATAGTCAACCTGGGTTCATGAAGAGAATGCCCTGCCTCAATTAATTTGATCTTCTTCTATGATTGCATTTTAGCTTTAGTATGGCCTCTCCTACAGTCCCTCTTGGTATCCTTCTATCACACTATTCTGGGTGATGAGTTTGCTTATCAGCAGATCTCACTGTGCTGCAGTGAATGGGACGACAACAGACATGTGGACTGTTATTTTTGTCCCCCATGACTGAGTACTAGGGCTGTCAATGATCAACATTTTAATCAGTGATCTAAATGCACTAGTGGAATTCATACTCAGCAGGTTTCCTGGTACCAGAAAACTGGGAGCTAAGAGATGATCTCCATTTTCTCTACAACTTCCTGAGGTGGGGAAAAGGACAGAGAGGGACAGATCTCCCTGGTAACTGATGAGAGAATGCATGGGAACAGAACAAAGCTGCACTATGGGAGTTCCAGACTGGGTACTAGGAAAAATTTACTGTGAGGATGGTCAAACGCTAGAACAGGCTTCCTAGAGAGGTGCTTAGTGTCCCATGCCTGTCAGTGTTCAAGAGGCATTTGGATGATGTCTTTCGAACTTGATATGCTTTAATTTTTTGGTTGGCCTTGAAGTGGTCAGGCAGTTGAACTAGATGAGTTTTGTACATCCCTTCCAACTGAAATGTTCAATTCTATTGCTATTCTTTAAATTCTTTCTTGTCTTTAAGTTGCATATATCAGTAGTAATAATATTCAACTGTATTATTAGACTCAAACAACTTCCAGTGCAGTTCATTCAAGTGTTGAACTGTTTATAATTGCTGTACACCTGTACATTATCATTTCTGCTAACGATACTCATTCTTTGGAAACAGATCTACCAAATGATTAGCTGAATACATTTTTTCGGTTTTTTTTTCTAATTTACTATAAAATGTACACAGTTTTTGTGAGTTAACTCACAATTCAATATCATTTCATTAATTCAGACTGAAAATTATCACGTGATTATTTCCTTTTTTTTTTTTTTTTTTTAATCACTAAAGTAGCAATGCATTGTGACAACTGATATGCCACCAGATGTAGCTGTTAGTATAAATGAGCTGACTTATATTTGAATGAAGAGGTTTTTTCCAACATTGGAGGGGACAGAAATGTAGCTCTTTAACAGACAAAATACAACACTATTTAGCATGATAGACTAAATACAGGGGACAAATTGAAAGAAATCAAAAGTTTTTTATGTGATTTTCTTCATCAGATCAAAGGTCGCTAATGTTGTTAAAAGATCTGCTCACCATATTTGTGGAAAGTTCAACAGAATTTCATTCAGTTTGTGATGAAAATGTTTTTTTCTAGTTATTTACAGAAAGCTCTGCAAGCTTGTAAATAACAACACATGTTGTGCAAAAAGGGCAGAATTTCAGAATTCTAATAAAGTCACTACAGTTAATATCTATTAGAATCATAGTGAAAATGAAACTGGTGAAGTAACACCCTAACACATGAAAGAGGAAAAGAGTATGAAATCAAATAGACTATTGTAAAGGACTGATATACCAGAAATAGAAAACCATTTACAATTAAGCCCTCATATACGAATACAAAAAATCTTACAATCTATAATTTCGTATCAAACAGTATCAAAATTGAAAAAGAAGGAGTGAAAGACAAAAAAACACATATACTTCTTAACATTCCTTCTTTTTAAGCATTATATTATAGAGGTCATCATTTGGAATTAGTTTTGCAACGTGTGCTAAGACGTAGTGTTTCATTTACAATTTCCAAAATATTTCTCAGTTTTTATCTTTCCAGTTTAGATCCATTTTCTTAAAAACTGAATAAAGCAAAGAAAAGATTCTGGTCTTGGCTCCAGTTTGCCTCTGGAGCTATTTAAGCAAGGTAATCACTACTTCTTTGGAAGGAATGAGACCCACGGTTATCTCAGACTTCACTTAAAATGGACATTTATATTTCAGAATTATCATTAGTGAATTAGCCGTATGCATCCTATTAACTATCAGACTTGTCAGGCATAAAATCTTATCTGCTATTCTGAGATGTAATTACAACATAACGCCGATCTCTATTAAGTCTATAAACAGAACACTTGTTTTAATTCTTGACCCTTGGGATCCAAACCAAAATCAGAGATTAAATGAAGTAAAAAAAACTTATCTGTAGCCCAGTTATTAAATACTAAAACACAGACAGCATCCACAATTATTTTGTATTCAGACATTGCTTTGTATAGTGTTCAAACACTAATCCTTCCATTTACTTTAATAGATCAATGTAACAAAAGGGTGACTAATTTTAAAAGGGGCAGAATAAAATTCAGGTCGGTGCTTTTTTGTATTAGAGAAAAATAATATGTTTGAGATGGAGAAATTAAATTTTCTGGAGGAGGTCAACTTGGGAATCAAACGAATCCTTCTGATTCATGCAGTATCATGCATTAACCACTTGAGATTCTGAAGGAAAAGACTTAAAGCTTTTTCTCCTTCTGTAGAGATAATTTCCGTTAATAACTAAGTTGCTATTTTACCTTCAGAATATCAACTTTTCAAATTAGTTGAGTTCTGAAGGTCCTCCAGAGCACAACATCTATGATTAAACATTTTCAAAAGTTCATTCTACTATTAAAAGTGGAAATTCCATTATTTTAGCAAGAGCAGGCATGTCAAATTTAACAAGACATGATAGGATTGAGAATGGAATGGAAGTAAGTCATCTATGTTTGTCAGTTATAATCACAGGTCACAGAAGTTCTTATAAACCTAATTATTATGCGCTACAAAAATCAAATGAAGAGCATGGTTAAACCTAAATTGTGAAGAATTACCATTAAAACTTTAACAAGACAGGAGATGTAGAGGCTAAAGAACTGTACACTGTTCCTTTGTCTTGGTTTACTCACAAGCAACATCATTACTTATGACCATCTAAGAAATTCTGAAAGCTGTGAGAACAAAAGTCACATGCTACATTACATCCTCTACACCCAGGACAAAGGGATAGCAGCCTCAGGAATTCCTCTTCATGAATACAAACTACAGCTGAGCCGGGAAGGAGCACACAAAACTTTCATGATGTAATGTAAAATCATTTGCACAGAAGCATTGCAGAGGACTCTAATACAATTCCTTGAGCTGAGATTAGTGACATGTAAAAGCATTACCTGTTTCTTGGAGTTTATAATGCTAAACCATACCCAGAACATTGGCAAATAGCTTAACGATTAACACCAATCAAAGAGCTAATTGACTTCTGTTGTTAATTTGTAAGCTTTCCCTACATCCACATTTCCACTGGTACTGGTGCACTAGATTAAGGGCTCACAGGTTTTAAAAATAAATAAATAAATAGTTAAATAAATAAATTTATTCCAGGTTTACCTTGAGGCATCAGAACATTCTCACTTTCCGCAGTTTTGGCAGATTTGTGGATAATTACCCCCAGGAAACAAATACCTGCTGTTGATAACATGGAGATAATTAGTGGAAAGAAGCAAAGTCAATGTTTGTACACTGCATATAGGAACTGAATAGGAGGCCCTTGGTTGGATGTTCCTGTTATGATCTACCCAAGCTTCCATGTAGATTTACAGAAGTAGAGGAATAGGATACATTAAGCATGAAACCATAACAAAGCAGATACAACTTCATGGATAGGTCTGACATGGGGTTTTTCCAAGACTACAGTAACTGTAATTGTAACCTCAAGATGTCTTCCTTAGTCTAGCTTAAGCAGAAGCTCTGCACAAAGAACATTTATTCAGTTGAAGGAAGGAATTTCAAAGTTATACCCAATTTTTTGTACAATATGAGTACAAGAAACTTGGGAAAGTATAGGAATTTGAAATGCAAGTGAAAGGACAGCAGCAGTGTGTGAGTACAGGGGTAATGGATACCTTGAGGGTGAGCCAGCTCCACTCCACGTTTCTGCCATTAACTGGAAGCGATCGCCATTAGACGTACTGCTGCTACCTACAACACCTGGGAATTACAGCTGTAATTGTGGCTAATGAAAATTAGGAAGGCCATTCCCTTTGATGGTGCTCTTCCCACCAGATCTGGGAATCTTTAACATAGATCAAAATCTGTATCTTTATTTTAACTCCAGATTTTAGGCAGTAACTAATAAATAGCTGCCTTCTGCTTTCGTTACTTCAAAGGCCTGGTCAGAAGGCATCTGGCAAACAAAAATTATGGAAGAGATGATCTCCCACTGACTGTTATGCAGGGACAGAAAATGGAAAACAGATATTCCACATTCTGGAACAGAGGAAATGAGGAAAGAGAGATGAGAGAGCCTGCAGCACTTGCCTTCTTAGCAAAGGAATCTCTCTTTAACTGTGAAAGCATCTGCAGAAAAAAAAAAAAAAGAAAAAAAAAAGAGCCAGGGAGAAGCATGCTGAGCATGCTGGCATGCTATCATTTTACACAGATATTTATATCTTACATTTAAGTTGTAGCTGTGTACAAGTTTCCAGACCTTCTGAAAGACCATTCCCTGTTTTCTTGGAACTACCATATGCCAAAATGATACACAGAAGCAAAGGAGGCTTATAGACAAGATGAAGATGGACTTTTTACAGGGTCTGCTACTGACGGGACCAAGGGGAAACAGTTTTAAACAAAGAGGATAAGTTTTTTCACTGTCATGAGGCACAGGCTGTCCACAGAAGCTGGGGATGAGCCATCCCTGGAGGCGTTCAAAGCCAGGTTGGATGGGGCCCTGGGCAGCCTGATCTGGTGAGTGGCGACCCTGTCCACGGTAGGGTGTTGGAATTTGCTGGGCTTTAAGGTAATTCTATGAAATTATGTGTTTGCAGCATTTTACTCAATTTTCATGAAAGAGTGAAATTGTTATTTCATCTTTGTCAGGCATTGATTTTTAATGTTATGGATAAAGCTATTGTTGTAGCAGAATATATATACAGTTTTATTAATTTGTACATAATTTGCATGTTTTTCCTCTTCAAGTAATCATAAAAATGCTGCTTCTCAATCTTGAAAATACATATTTGTTCTATTTTTAATATCAAAAGTTCCTGCAATAAAAGAAATCCCATGTTTTGATCAGCCACAAAAGACAGGTGATTTTATAAAAACAGAATAAATTATAAATTATTTTACAGCGTTATCAAAGTGTCTGAATTACCCAACTGCCTCATGACTTTGAGCACAATTAAATTCACTAATAGGAAAGCAGTTGAATAATATCATGCTTCAGATCACTAGTTGAATAACATTGTCATAGTCAGGCTAATACACAGTGACAGCTCCTGCTTAGAATATATTACTAAAGATCTGAAAGTTTTGATTGTAAAAATGTCTTTTGCAGATCTTCCAAACAAATAAAACAATAATATAATAAGAGAATGAGTGAAGGTCTAAAAGTTAATATTTCAGAACAAGTGAAAATATTTATTAGTTAATTTAAACATTTGTCTCTATGTGTCTTTGACATTTGGAGCCAGAGGAAGGGATGTTAAGAAGTAATTGCATTTGCTGCCTTCCAGATATCTTTTATTGGTTCTCATGTGGCTTTGAATTCAAGAAACGGCTCTGAATTTCTGTGTGTATGGGGAAAATATTTCTTCTGACATTTTGTTCACTAGTAGCATTTTCATGTTTATGCATATACAATTAAATTATTTGAAAAGTAATCTCTTTCAATACATATACTAATGAAAAAAAGGACAGCAAGGCAGTTGTTATATTTTTTTTGTCAAAAAGATAGCACAGGCTAACATATCTTTCCTTCTTATGATTTAACTCAGTCAGCTTATTTGATGTAAAACTGTTTCCTCATCTGTAATGATGCTGAACAGAAGACCACAGCACAGTGAGGAGTCAGTGACCCACAGAGCAGCTACCATGAGTTGCAGGTCTTTGTGGAGCTGTGCTGTATGCATCCCTGGGCTGTGGGGCACCCACAGCCAGGAGCTGTAAGAGAGAAGCCTGTAGGCAGCTCCCAAACCACTGCCTGGCTCACATGATCTCTGTTATCTGCTAGCACAAATAATGAATACAATTGTGTTGTTTTGTTTTGATTTTTGTTTTGTTTGTTTGCTTTCGTAGGGAAATACTATAAGAGCAGGAATGACTAAAATGCAACAGTCTTTCCATGGATGGTATCCATGTTTGCTGTAATCAGATGCATCTTTGGTGTTGCATATGTTAGGGTTCCCAGCCCCTAAAGAGATGAGACTTTATCCAAGCTTTCTTTTCTTTTTCTTTCTTCGTAGTATTAACTCTAAGAATTAGGACTTGAACTGATACTCTACTGAGTATGAGTGCCTAAGTTATTCAAATCAGAATGGATCGGCAACATTTGGTGCAAAAGACTGTCTGACTAGAATTAACTCTCTATGTATTAATTGAAGTAGATTCCTTCATTTGCTAAACAGATGCAATGTGGAGTTTATAATTTTTCATTTTAAAAGATGAATTATTCCTAAATTTCTCAGATATCCTCCACAGCAAGGGGATTGGAACCAAAAAAATCTTCAAAGTCCATTCCAACTTAAGCCTTTCTATGATACTATGATTTTAGGATTCTGTGATCCGTAACTGCAGATTATTATTATTATTATTATTATCTGTTTACTCCACTTTCTGTTATCGGTTTGATATATAAAATTTTCATTTCAGACATGTATTAGAATTCTTTCATTTCTCTATAAAACAAACCCAGAAATCTGTTACAGAAAATGAAAATTAATATATACTTTGTTAAAATTCATAAGAAAAAGCAGCCAGAGTAAGTATGGAAATGTCAGCAGGAAAAAAACACTGAGTCTAATAATCAGTAATTGGATGCCGTTAACATGAATGACTCATAAATAAAACAAATGCGAGCAATATAACATCTTCTGTTACAGATGTGGTTTGTACAGTACTTAGGATTCTAGATATAAATTATTCCCCTCATTAAGTCTTTTCTAAGCTTTTTAAAAATATATAGGTACAGCCTGACTTGGGACCTACACATCTTTCTGTCTGTCTGATAAACCAGTTAGAGGAAGGTCTGCTTTGCCTGGACAAAGCAAGTTGACAGCTGTGAGTTGAACATATGCCATGAATGGGTGTTTCAGCTCACTGTCATGAGGGTCTTTGTATCTTCAGGAAATGAATGGAGGAGAGACTCAATGGAGCTGGACTCTGACAGAAGAAAAGCTACCATGACTGTGGTGCAGGATATAAATTAGAAGAAAGAAGAGGAAATTGCATCAGATGGCTGATAAGCAGAACTGTTTTTTTTTTTCCCCAGAGAAGATAGAACAATTTTACGTACTCACCCTTTTAAGTAGAAATCTCGCAGCAGCTCTTGGCCTCTTCACTCATCTGCCTTCTGCAAATATACCAGCAAGTAGATCCCGAGGAGACAAATACACTGCTGTGAATACTTGGCAAATTCACTCCATTTTGCCTGGAAAAGTGTCCGTAGAGCAACTCCTGTTCTTATCACTCAGAGAACTTCTCAGTGTATGGTATCTTCTCCTCTATACAATAACTGTTGAGAGTGTTGGCAGTGAGAGGTCTGCTGCTCTTTCTGCATGTGAAATCATAGAACGGCTTGTGTTGTAAGGGACTTCAATATCCCACCACCTATCTTCTGATGCAGCTCAGGATATCGTTGGCCTTCCAGGCTGCAAGCATACACAGCTAGCTCACAAAAAGTCTTTCATCTACCAGGAGACCCATAGGTCTATCTCAAGGACTCTCAAGGAATTCTTCTCCCAGAACCTCTATCCCAAGTATACTCGGGATATACTAAGACCCAAGCACAAAACCTTGCACTTTGCTTTGTTGAATCTCATTAAGTTCACAAGGGGCCACCTTTCAAGTGTATCAAGGCGCCCATGGATGGCACCCTTCCTTCTGCCACATCAACTGTGCCACTCAACTTGGTGTCATCAGCAAATTTGCTGAGGGTGCATTCAATTCTGTCTTTTGTGTCACTGTTAAAGAGCACTGATCCCAAGAAAAACCCCTGGGGAACACTGCTCAATGCTGGCCTCCACCTGGACATAGGGCCATTGACCACAACTCTCTGGCTGAAACCTTCTAACCAGTTCCTTATCTAGCATATAGTCTACTCTTCAAATCTATATCTCTCCAATTTAGAGATAAGGATGTGGTGGGGAACCATGTCAAAGGACTTGCAGAAGTCCAGATAGGTGACAGCAGTTGCCTTCCCTTAATCCACCAATGCTGTCACTCCTCATAGATGACAACACAGGGCCCTGAGCTGTCTCAGCAATCATCTTGGAGCTGCTCACCATCCTCCACTCTGTCATATCCCTGTATCTCTTCACAGGGCACTGTTCCTTGCCACTCCTCTGCAACCTCCAAGTCAGAATGGAAAACATAATTATATGGAAGAAAAACAAAATTATCAAAAGCAGTCAAACAGAGAGGTATCACTGGAAATCAGTGAGGCAACAGTCAGTGGGGTATAACAAGAGATCACTAGAGAAATGGATCTGTGAACTTCCTGTTCTCTGCCCACTGAGTTTCTGGAACTTGATTTGTGCTGTCTGTGCATGCTCATCTAAGTCCTGGCTTAAGATTCTTGGACTGCACTCTCTAGCCAGGAATATGAGACAAAGAAATCCTACAGAGAGCCAAGCATTCCAAACTGGATTCCAGCAATCAAGTTTTCCAGGATGGATTGGTTCACTCTGAACCTGTGTTAGGTCAGACAGGAGATGAGCCAAACAGTGCTCTGCTTTTCAGTACCAGTGTTGTCATTAGTATTTCCATAAGAAGCTGTGGTGACTTCAAACTCGTTCCTATGCTGATGACAACCCCATGACATATTCTGTATAGCAGCTTGCAGAGTTTATATCCTAGCCATGAAAAATAAATAAATAAATTCAATTAAAAATAAATAAAATTACTCTTGGTCTTTTTCCATCCTAGTGCAGATGCATAACACCTAGAACTGAGAATGTGAATATTGTTATATTATATTGTAAAACAGAAGACGTGGATGCAGTACCCTGGCACATTCTATGCTCAAGTCAGTTTCATTATGATTGCAAAAGGCAAACAGAGATACATCAGTGCACTCTATTATAATGTCATATTTCTGACACTATAGTAGAAGTTGATTTGGTGTTTCCATTAGAAATCTCGTTTTCAGAAGCTTATGGCTCATCCATCTCAGTATTTTCAGGATAAGATTTACCATACAGACCTCAGCATACTTATCATTCCTCCCCTAAAAGAGTGGCTAGTAATGGTTATCTGCACATTTTTAACTCCAAGAGCTCAAATGAAATATTTTGTCCATGCTATTTCATATTTTAACATTAACGACTATTTGTGTACTTTATAAATATAGAAGTAATTATTAGGAAATTTAACTTGAAATGACCTTGCTTCCATATATATCACATTTTTGCTGTAATTGTTTTAACCAGTGTTTTAACCAGAAAGTTGAGAGCCTCCTGGAGAAAAACTGTAAAAAAATTCTTTAAGATGAAACAGACAGTCACTGCAATTTCATCCATGATTTCAAAGCACTACGTCTAAGATACAAATATATTTTTCATCCTTCTATTTCATGCATGGCACACACACACACACAAACATGCAACTGATATTCCATCATTCTCTTCTGT
The DNA here is from genome assembly GCF_023343835.1 of Lagopus muta. NCBI lineage: Eukaryota > Metazoa > Chordata > Aves > Galliformes > Phasianidae > Lagopus > Lagopus muta. The sequence goes on along the minus strand of NC_064436.1, from coordinate 7,276,255 downwards.
AGCAATGAGAGGTTCAGATCTTTTATATGTAGGTTGCTCTGAAAGTAATATATCATATTTTTTTTCCATGGAAACTACAACTGATACTAAGGTCATGATAACACTATTTTAGAGTGCAGCTTCTCCGCTACAAGACACTATTTTTCGAGATAATCACCACCATTAGCTATGCATTTTCACCAGTGATGCTGCAGTCATAATAATCTGCACCAGTGGAGGCAACCTACCCTCTCTGTCTCTGCTGAAACACACAGTGTCCACTGTCTCACTGTGCTCACATCCAGTATTTGGTCACCATAAACATTCAGATGATTTTGATGAATGTCAGTGGAAGAATTCCGCATGGAGAAATTCAGTGGCAGACCTTTGCCTCATACACGCTTCTGTGTCAGGCATCATTTTGTCAGGCTGCCCCTCTGCTGCCATCTGTCTCACAGCAGCAAAATGTAATGGAATATCTAAAGGAAGATTTGGTCTCTACTATCATACCACAAACATCTGCCTCTGATGTTGTGGGAAAGCGTAACAAAACAGGAAGTATTATTTCTGGAACAGCCCTCATACAAGCTTCACAGACATGGAGATCTGACTGAGTACATCAGTAATTTTTAAGGCTATACAAGGAAATTCACTGTAAAGCATCATTTGTCTGACTGTAGTCTTGTGCTGGATTGCATTTACCTGGAAATGTATGGATTTAAGCACAAAAATTAATAGATCTTGGCACTAATAGTTTCACAGGATTGTCATGAAGACTTAGAACTCGTTCTTTTTTTTAAATGCCTTCAGTTTTTTATTTAAGCTATATAGAAAGCCTATATAATGAATATTAAAAAAAAATTATTTCAAGTATTTATTGGGAATGTAGGCCTATTTCCAAAGGTACGACTTAGATATAAAACACTGCCTATTGCAACAGGCATATTTCAAGCATCTAGAACTCAGAGTGGAATCCCAGCCACAGGTCACACTGGGAGAGCAAGCTGCCAAGTGCACAGATATGCACCAGCATAAAGTACTTTGCAAGGAAACACAGAAGAGCAATTAGCAGGGAAAATTAAAACTTGAATTCCAACTATTTCTAGATTTCAAAATCTACTGGGAATATCCGGTTTTGCAGATATAATCTATCTGAGGCCACATGCTTTAGGGAGGGAGGACCCCAAATATTACAGTTCATACAACACTCAGAATAAAGATGACAATGCTTCATTTTTTTCAAAGTAGCCTTTTCTTCTTTCATGGAAATGTCCTAATAACAATCTGTACTACCTAGAGTCGGGAAAGAGTTGAAGCTCTTCCTATTTTGTAGAGATCAAATAATAATTCATCATTTTGTTTGGCTGGGAAATTTTAACACTGAGGAATGAAGTGCTTCATCACAGTTTTGCTTCTGAACTTCAGTACTGCCATTGCAGCTTTGGAGAAATCAGTCATTCTTGAGCAGCCTGTCTTCAGTAATAAAGTGACTAGACTGGTTGAAGAGAAGAGAGCAGTAGAATTAACCTACTTTCATTTTAGCAAAGTTTTCAAGATAATAACACAAAACTTCTTTGTTGGAATAATACGTAAATGAGTGGGTTACGAGATAGGTCAAAAACATTTTCTTGTTTTATAATTGGATTAGAAGAATGCTTTTTGCCTTGACCAAAGGCTCAGCTGAGACAGGCTGAGACAACCAGTAAAACTTGTCCACCTCAACATACCAGAGAGCATAAATGCATAAGCTATTCTTACTTATTTGATATGCAATGCATTTTAACTAGAAAGAAAGTTAAGTGGTGTGGGGGTAAGAAAGAATGTCAAAAAAGATTATCCTTCCAACATTTTGTTAATTTGCAGTAGAACAAGCTGCTCTCCACAAAATAACACACACCTCTTCAGAAAACGTGTTTAAGAATGCTAGCCATGCCTTCTTATCACAAGGACATTACCAGTTTCACTTAAACTTGATTTAACATCAGACACAAGGTAAATGAGCTAAGATAAAAATAGAAATGGCTCTTCAATTCTAATACAGCCACTCTGTCACAGATTGCCCTATAATCCAATAGTGAAGGTTATAACATCTTTAACTAATTAACACAACATATAAACAGCACAATGCAGAGCCATTTACTCTCTTGATAAGATGTAGAGGTAGGAATCTACCTACTAATTAATGAGCAAATTGCTGCAGGTACAAAGAGAGAAACAAAAAAGAAACCGGAACTTCAAGAGGACTGTCTGATGCCAGTTAGCAGTACCTACATCAACATGCCTTAATGAACAGGTGGCAAGCTGAGGTTTGTAACCTTCTGTTTGTTTTGCAATTATGGTCTGTCTGTGCCAGTAGAAGTGTATAACAACATAGTGAAGCGGAACGATTGTTTCCGCCGCCGTAGTACTCCAGTTAACATGCTGTGCGTGACCTTCTATATGTAGAACATTAAAACTTACCTGAGTCAGGAGGAGATATCAGGACAAAGTTATCTGTCCATAGTTGTTCAGCACTGTGCTGTACAGTCAAGTTATCACAAAACATTTTTCTGTTTCTAAAAGGAAAGGGAAGATCCATGGCTGCACCATGTTCTTGAAAGATAAGTAAATGTACTAGCTTAGTTATTTAAAGAAAAACAACAACACAATTTTTCTTCTGCAATCATCCAGCTAGATCCAACATTCATGATGTTTATGAAAGAGACAAATGAAGCAAATGAAAAGGAAATTTTGAAACTATTCTCCAAAGTAATTTTTATTAATTCATTCCTTTTAACTCACTGACCAGACTAAAAAAAATCATATATCCAAATAATAAATTGATATATTGGTATATTGATCAATATATTGATTTTTATTGAATATCCATTGTCAGATTTGTAAGTAAAATTGTGACACTATAGTGCATGTTTAGCAGTAATAGCATGCTTTAAAACATTCGTAAAATGCAGAAGGCTAGCGTCAGAAAGTGCAATGAAACATTTTATATTCTTTCTTCCACTTATTAATCTTGGGGATTTATCGAGAGCTTAAACATCTTAACCTAAAAAAATAATAGGGAAGACGTGTCTGGTGTTTTTCCTACTCACAGATTAAAACAAAATGAAAGTCTGCTCTTTATTGAGAAATTGAGAAAAGGTTAGCCTCAGTGGTTAGCCATACACCAAACACAAACCAGAAATTAATTGTGATCCTACCCATCTACAACCTTAGAAAATAAAAATATGGAAATGGCTCAACACAACAAGGCTGTGATAAAACTAATCCTGAGAACTTGGATATAGAGTTTGAAACAAAACTTACTGTTTTTTATGGGACTGACCACGGATCAGGTTGTAATAATTTAGATATGCTTTAAGGTTATTTGGATTTTATTTAGTTTTCAAGAGAGAAACCAGGCTGCAGTTGATTTTTCTTATAAAGATTCACTTATGACATGTTTTTTCTTCTTTTATATTTGAAGGGAAATTGGCATAGTTACAGAGCATCTTTTAACTGAGAGACATTTTATCCATTTATGTATTTGTCTGCAAGAGAATTCAGATTTACTGCTTTGCTCCTTCTCTATTTTCATGTTAAAGAACAAAACAAAGTAAAGCTAAACAGAAGATTTCTATATTCTTCAGAATGTAAAAGGAAATGTACTTCAGTGAGCTTGTTGTCCTTGTAAAAAAATTACTGCTTTGTCTCTGTGTTATGTATTTTGTGAAACAAAAAGAGGTTGGTATTTTTTAAGGAATACTTACTTTCCTACAACACTTAACATGTTAGCAGTTGAAAGTGAAATGTAAGCTACTGAAACAGGAATGGGAAAATTCGTACCTGATAAAAATTGCTATCTTAGACTTAAATCCTTAAGCAAAGGTACACTGAAAGCACGTGAAGTTTACAAACATTGCTTGCTTCAGCTGTAGAGGACAACCTATTCTTTCTCCTAAATCCTACGGATGAACTACAATGGTATCAAACATAGTGAAAAATTCTAATCAACACCTTTTCATTTACTTTTTCTTTCCAGTGGCTGCATCAACAGATGCAGAGTAATTTGGGATGTTTTCATTCTCTCTCATTGCAAAGTAATTCTTCTTTAACTTGAATCGCTGTTCTACCATTTAGTTAAAATGAAATTTCAGAAAAATCAAACAGCAAAGCACGTAACAAAGTCCATAGCAAAAATGAAAGCTTTTGACTACATTCCTGTTTGTAGTGTATGCTTAAAAATCAATATGCTACTAACAGAGAAGTCTGAAGAAAGAAAATTGAGATGGAAAAATCTTTCCATAGATTTCTGGACTGTAATTTTTAAGTTTCTCAACAGCATTCTACCAAAAAGCTATGCAGCTCACAAGGATGGGGATAAAAATTCACTGCTTGTCTTTCAGTAATTATACAAGACCACTTACTGAGGACAGAAATAACAAGCAACTAGTTATAAAAAATAATACGTTTCTAGGTCCATCTCCATGATATTCCAGCACAAATACTCTCACTTTAAATAGCCAAAAATGTTCTTACAACTGCTTCAAAAATGAAAGGCACAAATCCAACACAGAGAAATGATCTTCTCATTTTAAATTCCTATTCAAATAGTAAAAACGAACTAATGGATCTAAAAAGTAACTAATGGATCACACAAAAATAAATCACAAAACACAAAATATGTCAAATTGCCATTTTTTTAGAAATCTATAAAACTAAACAGCACTGATAGCAAATGGCGATCAACACTTTTAAATGCACCTTTGAAATCACAATTCTGAAACCACACTGTTTATCTGACCTAACAAGCCAAAATAATTTGAGTGATATGTCAGTGTGCCAAAATGAGACTGTGAGATGCAATTAATACAATTTTTCTTTTCAATAATGAATTAATCTCATCTAAAGAACTAAAACTGAACACGGTCTTCCCTGTGGACAAAAGCTATAATGCATCTCAATTGGATTTTCTTGGAATACATTGAACTGTAAAGCTACTCCCAACAGGAAAAAATAAAAAATGGTTACAAGCAAGGGTCCCTCTTTCAAAATTCATTCTGCGGTAGCACAATTCAGAAATATAAGGGATTCAAAATTGCCTTTTCCCTTCTCATATCTTCTCATTAAGACTGCTGTTATTGCATTCAGGCTCTGTGCAAAGATATCACATTGCTATTACATATTAGCTCACTTCAACTGTCACAGACAGTAGGGTGGGCTTTTCTTTTTGAGTTCAGCACAAAAAAAGTAATTGTTTTCCAGGTTACTTCCAAATTTGTTCTCATTCACCTCTGAATGTCTCATGTCAAGTCATGTCATGTCCTCATGGATTCCAAATTATCTTAAGCCGATTAAAAGACTCCTGCGCAGACTTTTCAGGTCCTTGCTTGAGATCAAACTAAATTTCACCTTGTCTGAGCCCTAGACAAATTGTATTGCCCTTAATGCTAGAGATTTTCATATTAAAATAAAATGTCTTACAGAAATCCATCACTGTGGGGTACAAATTATTACACTCAACCTCAATTTTTTTTCCCTGGCCTGAGAATTTCTTTTTGATTCTGTTTGATGTTGTACAAATGACACTCATTTCAGGTTTCGTTCAGATAATAAACGATAAGGAGTTGTTCTAAATATGGGTTACTTCATTTTCCCACCACATGGAAGGAAAGGACACAGACTCAGTTTTCCTTTCACCAAGGTACTGAAAGCATGCATTATCTACTAGTAATCTCTGAGAACTAGCATTTACATTTATGCTGTGAGCCAATTAATTTCAGCATTGATTTTCACTGGTTATCACCTGTGAGTTAACAACACTATTGCAGATCCTGCTTGTTAAGTTAAAAACTTTTAAGGTTACCTCATTTCGCTTTTCTTCATTGTATATTCCATCTCTCAGATGCCAAAAAGCAGTCTCTGATAAATTTGCTAGAAGAGAAAATTTTCTGTTTTCCGAAGGAGGTGATAGATTCAGACTGATGGACTTCAAACATTCTCTGAACCGCCCTGCAGAAAAGAGGGTGAAGATGTATTAAGTGAGGGCTTTTCTGAATTAATAAACAAGGAAAAGTGGAAAAATCTGTCTGCCTTTCTTAATCAGCTGCTTTTACATTTTGCATTCCGGTCCTACTTTATCTAGGCGTGAGCTAACCCTCTCCTCTAAACCTAATGAAACAGTGCATTTTCTGAGAGGGAAAACTGCGCTACAGAATTGAACAAAGTTATTCCATTAATGAACACCAACATACATATGAATTAATATTAACCGTTACTTTTATTGTTGTTAAGAAGGCTGCATCAAAAGTGCACAATCCAATTAATGCTGAGTTTTCCAAATGAGATACCTTCTAAACTTATTCTGGTTTAGAAGGTCTAGCAAGACTGTAGCCTATGGTTTCAGATTTGTGCTCTCCCTGGAGCTACATAAAGAAAACAATGTTAGAGGAAATCCAATTTCCATCTAAAAGGGCCAAGAACATCTTTTGCTTAATAGTTACACTTTTGATCATTTACACAGAGACTAAATTAAAGCGATAATGTCACTACTTCGACAATGAAAATGTATGGTTTGTAAACATAGTTTTGCTCTTGTTGTGCTTCTATAATAATTCTGAAACTACATTCATGTTTCAATCATTTCATTAAGGATCAGTGGTATAAATTAATTCATTTTAGCTCTTTTATTATGCAAAATTACATCCTTAGTAATTGAAGATTATAAAGAAACATAAATAATCAGTCATTCATCCTGGAATGAATCTTGTTTCCTAGTTACAACTAGGCTTAGTAGCTGTTTTGCTACTGACTAAAAAGATAACTTCTTTGCAGTAATTGATAGTCTGCGAAATGTAAGTACAGCTAAAGGAAAGACTTATTTTTTTTCTACTTACTTTTTGCTCTTTCACAAGCCATATGCATCCCCTTTGCTTAAAGGTTGAAAATAATTAATTTCAGATCTTCAATAATGATTAATATATTAATGCAAGTGAAAACATGAGGTGAATCCCATTATTCTATAGTATAGACACTGAGCATCTCCACCTTAGCCAGCTTTCAAAAAATTTCATCTCATCTCCCCAAATCATCTGCCAGCATTAATAGTTTATCTACACTAAGTATCTTTCATTTAAAGACTCTAATTAAGAGAACCTTTCCATTCATTAGCTGCCTTTACCTTATTATTTCTCCTTACTAAGTAACAAAGAATTTTCTAGTTTTCCCAGTTTTTCATAAAAAATCAGATAATGAATTGAATGAGAGACTTAGAATCTACTCATCCTTCTCTTATACTTTGGAAAGATTGTTAGCAATTTAATTTCTAGCCAAAGGTGACTAGAAAGGGATCATAACGAGGTCATGTTAGTTGTCAGTGAAGCCTTTTCGTGAGAGATCTATATTTTCACTTTTTCAACATATAAAAATTATTACCTGCCTCCAATATCTTTAACTGCCTGGAAAACTCAGAAAAATAGATAATTTAAGCAAACTGAACACTGAAACTGAGTCCTCGACATACAGAAGCATTTGATGATATAGACAAGAAGAATACAGAAATTAAATGAAGCAGTGATGCTGAAACAAGGATTATTTGATGACAGAATGGTACATAATTTTATGTTCCTAGTTTCAAAATCAGTGATTTTTAGGATTGCTCCTTGCTAAGAGGCAGAGACTAAACACTTTATTTTGCCTAAAACCTTAATGTTCTCAATTGAGAGAATAGTACAAACATCTTTTATTTTCTAAAGCTCTCTATTCTTTCAAAATAAAATCCACTGCTTTCATGCTTCAGACCTCTTTTGGATATCAGCAAAAGCTTCCCAGCAATTCCCCCAGACAGTAGAAACTTTTCACCTTTCCACCACTTGAAAAAATTAAAGAGGAGTGCGTGTGCAGCAGCATGTTTTATTTTTACCTCAAGTGCTCTGTAACTGACATTTAGTAAGATAATGTCAATAATTCCATCCAAAAATACTTTAAATTTTGGGAAGTGGATTGATGCAACTACCCAACAGGAGCGTCCTCCTGATATCTCAGCAGAGAAATTTCCAGGACAAACTAAAGACCACCCCTCCAGTAAGAAAACCTGTTTACCGCCTTGTTTCATTCCTTGGCACAATTCTTTATTCTCCTGCTGTGCTCTTCTACAGTATTCAGCTTCTAACCTGAAGAGCTGATATATGTGGAAGAATCAAGAGGCTAGAAAATCGTTCTGCAGTCTGAATTCCAGGAAAGCTTTATAAGTGACTGTCACCCATCATAATCTTGATATGCATTAGCTTATCTCTACTTTGTCTTCTCCCCTCCTTTTTTCTTTTGGGACTTGACTAATGACAGTAATAGACCTCTATCAACAGGAGTGAAAGTTTCTTGAAGAATAACTTACCACAGCTTGTATCAAAACTTCTAAGAGTTTCAAAATTTAAAATTTAAATTTAAAAAATGCAAACACAAAACAATCAAATGAACAACAACAACAACGAAAACAGCAAAACAGCAATCAGCTGTAGAGGTTTGCAAGAATCTAACTGTGCTGATTTACAATAAAATTATCTTATGTATGCTCTGATTCAGCTAGGAAAAAATAGTTTAAACTTGATTGCATTTAACTCCACTTGCATTAAATGAAGTCTAATAATCCTTGAGATGACAAAGTACCCATTATTGGTTTTATATTTTGTTAGCTTGAAGAAATAGCATTTGTCTATTCCTTTGTACCTGTTAAGCTTATCTACAGATAAGTGGGTTTTATATAGATAGATAGATAGGTATATACTACACATAGTGTGGTGCTTTTTTTTTTTTTTTTTTTTTTTTTTTTTTTTTTTTTTACAGAACATCAACAACATCTGCCTGTTTTTTCACACCTTAATCTTTCTAGAGCTAAATAAAAAGCCCACAATTCAAATAGAATTGGTGATAAAGACTACTTCCAGGAAAACATCTAGGACTACAGTTAGATTAACATGGATCCCTTGAGACTTAGCTTCTAAGCATGTCCTTAGGCATTCTGACCACCAGTCACACTTCGCAATCAAGTTCAAGATTGTTTGTTTTTTGATTGCTCAGTGTTACACTGCTGTCACTGCTGAGTTACTTTCTGTGTAATGTGCCAGAAACTGCACTGTTTTGTGCTTTTTTGATTTGGTTGACTTGATACCCAGCACCAGTTTTTGAATCTGTGTTTCCTACTGGTTCTTACCAGAGCTTCTCCTGGACTACCTGAGTGAGTGAGACCCATGCAAAGCTATGGAAAGCAGATTTTCTTCTATCTTTTCTGGCAGTCTCAGCTTTCAGTCATCTGTCTGCTGGGCTCTTGCTCATGCTCACCCTCAGGGCAGTTCTGTCTTGTCATCCGCATTTCTTCTGCTGTGAGTAAAAACTCGTATCATTAATGGTGAATCAATAGGCTGCTGCTGAGAGCTGGTTCTTTGGTTCCTCACTTGCTGTTATGGATTGAAGCAAATTTCACAAAGCACAGAACTGGTTGAAATAAACTCTATTATAAGCATAAAAACATGTAATTCCCCACAAAATATCTGTTGTCCTAGCTAAAATGTGATATATTGTTATATTTCTTCATGCAAGTAGTACATTTCTAGTATTAGTTCTCATTGTACTTGAATGATAAAACAATCCTCAGGTATTTTCCAACTGGATCAACTGATTGTTAATAAATGATCAAATACTGTAGTATTTTTCTCTGATGTTTCAGCTCCTAGGTGTATTAGATTATTATTTAAATTTGAAGGACTAAGCCATGTTTCTCCTTTTCATTTTCTTAGCGAAAATCAAGTGCTTATCATTTGCAGTCTCATCAGTTTTTTTATTTTTTTTCTTCTTCCACCAATCTGTACTTATGTGATTATTTATTAAACGCTTTCTTGCAGACAAAAATAGTTGGAAAAGGACTGATGCCTCAGTTGGGCACAATAAGCTTCCATTTTAAAAAGCTTACTTTTGTGAATTCTTAAGCTAGAAATGTATTCATTTGATGCCATTTCTACATTTGCATTCAATGTGAATATCAAAAGCATTAAGATAGAGAGAAATAAAAATGCTTTTATTTTTCCAGAAAGTAATGTGGGAGCATGTTTTCCTACACAACATACTTCAGACTTCAATTTCTTTTTGCTGTTCACAACTTCATTATGGGAAAGGTGTCATGCTTTAAAGGCTACAAAAGGATGGAACTGAGGAATTGTTTGCATTTTCTTATGCAGAAAACAAAATGATATCATGAAGCCAATTTAGCATTAGGATCTCAAACTTTAAGAGAATACTAGACTAGCAGCCATGGAATTCAATAAATAAGCACTTTAATAAATAAATACCCAAAATGAAGAAAACCTGGGAACTTAAGCAATCTTCGAAATCTCATTAACAATTTTCAATTACTTTTTTTTGTAATAAATAATCCCCTACAACTCAGAAGCAATCTTGTTGAGGAGGACTGAAAAGTTCAAGCAGCCTAAATACCTTTAACATAGATATTATTAAGCTTAATTTTGCCTCTGAAAATAAGCTTCCCAAATTCTCTAACAACAGAAACATATCTGGTATTAATTTTTCTGAAAAAAAAAAATAAAAATAAAAATCTGACACAAATAAGATGACATTTTCTAATAGTCTCTTAATATTACCCTACCTTCACTTCTTATAACTTGGATGTCAAAAGATTCCACACGCATACAAGTATAGTGGAAGAAATTTAATCCAATAAAGCAAAAAATTGTCTGAGTTGTTTCATATAGTTCATGGCACACTTTAGTTTTCATGCTTACTAACAGTGATTGAAACCCTGACTGTTATTGCCTTCAGAGAGACAGAGAGATCCTAACTCATTCTGTGCAGGAAATCAAATGTTGGCTTTTTTGTTGCCTTGTTTTCTTTATTCTAATAAGGAAAGTTTTCATATTAGCAGTGAATTCCTAATCAACGCAATATGATATAATCTCATTTCTTTCTCTGAAGCAGAAAAAAATATGCAATCATTAGCAACTTTTTCTCAGGGCGAGTATAATTCAAAATGAAAATTAATTTCATATTTCCATTTCCTATCCCCTACAAATAATAAGTAGTTGTAAAACAAGGACAGATATGCTTAATATACTCTGTTATCAGATAAGAAAAACAAACAAAATGGAAGGAATAAAATCCACTAGGATAAAGGACAAAATACACAATCAAACACCCCTTTTAAAATAATAAAAATGTGCAAATGGTGAACTGAGAAAGCTGGGAATGCACCCTCAACAGAAGATAGAAAATATTTGAGAATATTTTGAAACATAGTCTCTACATTTCAGTAGTAAAGCAAGAAATTACTTCATAATAAACAATTGTTCCAAATCAAAAGTGATTGGATAATTTTAGAAGAAGAAAATTTAGAATATAGAAATTATCTATATATAAAACTCTTTTTATATCTTAGTTCTATATTCTAAGTATGAAATGAAAGAAATGAGATTTCCTCAGTAGTAATATTTTTCATAAGAAACAAGCAAATGAAAAAGATCAACATGTTTTTATACAACCTGATGAACAGGTTGGAAAAAAATATATATACTTGTATGCAAATATTGTTGGACCTATAATTAATGAAAAAATAAAAAATTTGGGAATTTTCTGGAAGGCAGATATGGCAAACCTTGATAACACAGCCATGCAGTTATCACATCTCAGACTGCAACTTTTACTCTATATTATGATCCTATTTCCTAAGTATTGCCTTGGTATTGCTAATTGCTGGGATTTATCTTTTAAATTCCATTAGTATATGGAAAACATGCATACTTTGAAAGCACAACTGAAGTTAATCCAGATAAAAGTGGAGATAAATCAACGTAAATTAATGCATGGTAAAACTGAAATTAATACAGAATTTAATTCCAACTCTGGTCTTGAAAAACATGTGTGAATTTTCAAATTCAAGGGGAATTTGAATCAGCTCATCTAATTTTTGCTATCTAAAAAATCAAGCAACTTCTTTTCATTATTAGAATTCCTTCTTAATCAAAGGAGAGAGACGGAAGCACCTCAAAGCAACAGTTTATCTCAAACTAAAATGTCTGATAAGTTAGATCACTGTCTAGGGACAAATCCATTTTGAGTTATTATCTAGACACAGTACATAATCTTAGTAAATTCATTCTTATTCATGACATAACCATACTTAGACTAGGTTCATAACCTCAAAGGCAGTTACAATTAGGTAAGACTAAATGCACACTACTAATGAGTACCTTATCTACTCAATAAGTTTAAGTTAAAAAAGACTCATCTTTTAGTTATCTTACTCTTTATGTTATGAGTAGGGAGCATTCATAATGAGAGCAAGGACATTTATTTATGTCTTTAGGCTGCATTAATGAAAGAAATGCATCTTCTACCAGCCTTTGTTTTGACAAATACTACCATCTTTTTTTAACTCTCCCATTTCATGCTTTTGGCCTGAATTAAATACAGATAATAAGAAATATTAGGTTTTTGTTTTGTTTCGTTTTGTTTCCCTAGGACTTTAATGTGACTATTTCACTGTACTTACTGGAAAAACTTTTCCTAAGCAAGGAAGGACAATATTTGTGTTTTGGTTTGATTTAACACCTTGACATTAGACTCTTTTACTTGTTTTGTGAATTTCTAGATTTTTCTTCTCATTTATAAGCAACCACAAGTCAGCAAAACCTATATGGAACACTGGTGCAAAGAGTAGACCTTTCCACAAGTAACACTTCCTATCTTATTATGTTGGCCCATGGTGCCAGAAATGGATGATGAGGATATGACAGCATAGGTTAAGCCTTACTGCTGATATCCCACTATACGCTGCTGCTGTGTGACAGATGGCAGCAGAGGGGCTGTTTGACAAAATGGGGCCTGAGAAGGAAGTGTGAATGAAGCATAAGTGTGTCACTGAATTCTTCCATGCAGGAAAAAAGGCACCCACTGACATTCATCGATGCTTGCTCAACACTGATGGAGACCAGCAATGGATGTGAGCACAGCACAGTGTGTTTCAGCAATCAAAGATAGACTGTGCTGGCAATATTTTCCTAGCAGTGATGCCATCATAGTAGCTGTGAAACATTGGGTCACCTCAGCAGATTTTTACAAGCGTGGCTTGCTCTTGCTCATTACTCATGAAAATCCATAGCTAACAGCAGTGACTATGTTAAAAAATAATGTTTTGTGGCTGAGAATTTGCTTTATTATATAGTTTTATTGTGGTCTTGTATCTGTTGCCATTTTCCATGGAAGAAAAATAGGAGCTATTCATTTTGGAGAAACATACATAGATTTTTAAGATTTGTTTCCTGAGTAAATGAGAAGTATATATTTTCATATTCTCTCTCTTTGTATTTTTTTTGTTTGTTTGTTTTTCTGTGTGTGTGTGTATGTATGTATGCATTTGTCTTAACTAGCTTCCATTTTTCAATTCTCTGAATTAAAAGAGGTTTTGAAAGTAGAGTCTAATTTAAATCAAACAAAAGCATCAGGGGAACATAAAAGGTTTTGTTCTAAAAATTTTGTGAAGACAAGTGGACAAATAGAGTTTCTGTACGAATTTCTTCTAAAGAAGGTTCTAGCATCAATTCAACTTTGTATATAAAAAATAACTGAGTTAATCTTACTTCACATTCTTTAGAGATCATAGAATAATTTAATCTTTCATCAAAAAAGTACATCTCTCTTGTCTCAGCTGTCTCATCCTATCTCCAATTAGAAGGGATGGGCTCTTCAAAAAGGCTGAGAATTATTTACTTGTTAGCAATGGTGACTTTGAATGTCTCAACAGAAATATTGAGGTCAAATATTTATTCTTCCATTTTTCTTTCATTTCATATTCAAAGCTAAGTAACTTGCTTTAGTTTCCAGTTTACATTTGTTCTCAATGTTGAGGTTGACAAAGTTTAAAGTAACCTTGAAGCTTTAAAAAGTGCTCCAAACTACTAATTGCCATAAGAAATGCAGTATTCTAACTGTCCACCATTCACGTTAAAAACCTATTTCCAGATATACACAGACAATTCAATACTTTCATCATGCTTACACAAAAAAAAAATAAAAAATTAAAAAAAATTAAAAGGTATGAATTTTTTAACATGTTATTATACTGTGCTATTTTGGCAAAATTAGATTCAGAGAACAAAAGGAACCAGGAGAAGACAAGCTGACTGAGAGCTTGAGATCTGTTACTTTTTTTTTTTCCTCCAAAGAAAGTTTTATAAGAAACAAAATAAACTGTACGGAAAATGTTTTTTCACCCCTAAGAAATGTCATTTCATTCATATCTGAATTATAATTGCGTAGAATTGAAGACTCAAGCAAACGGTTAATGATTTAATTAAAAACTCTTCACTATGAAATTAACAAATATAATTTAATTGCAATTTCTTGCATGATTAATAGGCTAGATTTTCATTCTTAATTCCATCATGCAGTCTGTTAAATATGGCCTTTCTGTTAAATTATTTTAATTTCCTGAGAGATCAAGCTGCGATTGCATGCAGATTGTGTTATCTAACACCTCGTATTATTATTTCTAATTTTCATATCTATTTGATTAATGGCTTACTTTGATCAATCTTATGCATGAGGAAGACTTAAGCTGATAGTCTTTATGGTCTCAAGTAGAACTACTTGGACTGAGGGAGCATGATGATATGATTCAGAATACTGAAGTGCACTGATGTAAAGTGTATTATAAAATCACAACTACTAAAAAAAGTGGAACAGATACATACCGAGACACTGACACATGCATTTTCTAGATATGTTTCAAAGGAATAAAGTATTTGGGTGATTTAACAGTTAAAACTGTTTCTCATGAACATTTATATGTAAAGGCGTTATGGCTATGGAGTCCCACAATAAGCACTGAACCACAGCCTTTTTTCAAGATTAATTCTTTTTTACACATGCAAAAACTACCAGCTGATGAAGCCATCACTCTACGTAAGTCTTACTCCAGAACAAGGAATTTTTTTGAAGCCCATCAAAAATGTGAAAATCAGCCTTGAAAATAAGCAAATCCATATGGTCTCAAAGGCTTCTCAGAAGCTGCTAAGAGTCTGCTGCAATTTGTGCCATGCATGAACTCAAGTCAAGACAGCGAATGTATCAGGCTGAACATTCAAGTTCTGAAATCAGGAAATACTCATAGCTCCTGTTTGCAACCACTTCTAATAATAATAATTTAAAAAAATAATAATTAAAAAAAAAAAAAAAAGGTACAGAACAAGCTTGTTCAAACCTTTCTTTAGAATTCCCTAGCAAGAGAAAGAACTTCCCAAATGTGTTCAAAATAAGTTACAGCATCAAGTCACTTACCTGCATACCTTGGATGCTTCAGATAGTTCAGACAGTTTTATTTACAGCACAGCATCAACCACAGCCATACCCAACAATTTGCTTTAGCAGAGTATATACAGCATTTTCCCTGAATGCTCTCCTCTTTCTCAAAGAACTTTATACATTTGGGATTGGGAGATGCATTATGACAACTGATCTTGAATTTTAATTTGAGTTTCTCAGATTTATCTTTTTTACTCCATGGGCACCTTCTAGAAAAGTTGAAATTGATACAGAGGAACAAAGTGCATGTACCTAGAAAAGAGAAAGTAATATTGTCAGTGGAGCAGCACTGCTCAATTTTTCAATCTATTTTTACTCATCTGCTAATGTCCAAAAAATGTTCATGAAGGGAAGAGGACTTCATATATGCATATTTTAAATAATCTTACTATATTTTATATGAGTAATATTTGTCATTTCTAGATTAAAGCATACAAATTTTATTCTTATTTGAAACGCAATCGTATGTGTCTGATCTTTCCCAACTTACCGCAACATATTTTTATTTTGAATTACTTATTATTTAACAGAAAGTGTCTCATTTCTATGAAAAATTTGGAAATAAATTACTTACTAAATATGTTTTAAATAATCATGTTTTTCTACAATATCCTTATATATCTCATCAAGAAGTGATTTTTTTGAGTGATGTAAAACTCTGAAAAATCATTTACCAACAAAATGTCAAGTAATACGAACAGAGACTGGTAACAAATAGAGCTAATCCAGGATTATACACTTCAATATAGAGGATACAGTCTAAGCAGTTCTCTTCTAATTTCCCTTTTAATTTACTTAAGTCTTTTTCCTGTAATCTTATATAATATCATACATTTATTATTGTGAGATACATACAAGCAGCTGCTCTGGATCATCTAGGTTTAGATCATTTCAAAACTTCTCATAAATGCTGAAGAAATAAGCTCAGTGTCAAACTTTAAGAGCTTGAACCTCATCCATTAGCAATTTTCTAAATTCATGCTGTGTTCATAATGCTAAGAAGTAGCTGCAAATTGCTGTTTGTAGGCAGAAGGGCAAATGGTAGGTATGCTGAACCACAAACTTTTACAGTGGTTAACGTGTGGCTAGTAACTGAATTTCTACTCCCTGCAAAATCTGATTTCAAATTATGTTTGTTACTGTGTACTTATATAGTGCATTTACTGAATTATTCATGTCTCACTAAACACAATGCCCTGAAGACAGAAAGTGGTAGTGTGGCATCTTGACACTCCCTCAATATTACTTCAGCATTCGATGGCAATAAGCTCAAGATATGCAAGCAGTATGGAATCAATATACATTTAGTGAACTAAACAAGGTCTCTATTTTTTACACCACTAAGTAAAATGAAGGTAAATAAAGTCAGTATTCTGCTAAATATTTGACAACTTTACTTTGTGTTGTGGGCTGTAAACATAGATAAATATAAATGTGCCAGGCAGGCGCAGAACTGATCTCTGACATTTGTGATCCCTTCAGCTAGGCTGAAAGTAAACAGACAAGTTTCCTTAAGTATCCACAGAAAATAAGTCGTTCCAATAACCCCATGGAACCAACTGAAGGAATTAACAGTTCTGCAATTGCTGTAATCAAGCTGAATATATTTTCAAGATTTGAACAAAATGACAGTCAAATCAGTTCATTCTAAATTTCTTTGCACAATAGCTGTCCTTAACAACAGGTTAGTAAAACAAAGTTTACATCCAAAGTAACCTACAGATATAACCACATTCCATTTCTTTCTGGTCACCATTTTCAGAGAACCCACTCCAGGACTGCCTTGTGTCAACATAGCTCATGATGGTGAAATGAAGACACAGAAAAAAATGGTTTCATTGAACACTAGTGATGTATGCTTCACTGTACAAATGACATATATATGTATATAGACTCATTTACTTTTATGTGTTGTTCCATGCAGTTGTGATTTATGGTCTTATTTTGCAAAGAGAATTAGAAGGTTATAAACGCTTAGAACGAAACGTCCTTTAACATAAGATTTGTAAAACCACTGTTCACAATAGGCAATATGAACTCCTTTGTGTGTGTGTTTGTGTGAGTGTGCTGAAACACAGAAAAAAAAAGTTAAATAGAGCTATCCAGGGGTTTAAAAACATTTACTGTGTCAGACTATTCAGTAGAAAAGGACTCTACATTTTCCTCCATTCGGGAGACCACATTTGCATCAGATTTTTTCTTGTTAGTATTCTTCATACAAAAGGCAGTAATGTAGCTTTTCAAATTTGGTAGGTATTAAGGCAAGGAATCTAATTCTATAAGTAACTCCGAGATGTCTTGAAGTTCAAATATGCACTGCATTAGAGGAGTTACATATTTATTAGTTTCAGTTCAATATTTTTCTACACTGAAATTTTCTGCTTCTTTCTTTAGGGTGACTTGATCAAGTAGGATTCTTTTTTATTTTTTATTTTTAATATTAATAATGGAGTTATTTTGGATTGCAACTCTTCATCCCAATTAACAGACTAGAGCAAATACCAGGAAAAGCTTAAAATGGCTGCTAATAAATTCTTGACTTTGTAAAACCCTGTGTGATTTTGACATTGGATATGTGTGCTGGGTATAAAAAAAGTAATAAAACTAGATAGCAATCAGTAGTCTTGTACATGAAGCTCTATAAAATGCCTAAATTCTTATGTCTGATTACTGGCTCCAGTATGCAATTTTACATTGGAAACTCAGAACATTAAGACATTGTCTTAACATGTACTAAAATGGTTTGAGTCATACCAAAGCTAGATAAAAGTACAACAGGCAAGATAGCGGTAGAAAGGACAGTAGCGTATCTTCTGCACAACACTTTTACACATGCCCTTGCCTGAAATAAAACCTTGGGCATACCAGCAGCTGCATGAAGTGGTAACATTTCTACAAAATACTAGTGTGACAGAATAGGATATATCTATATCATATATATCTAAGCATAGCATAACTTTACCCTTTACCGTGGGTGCTCTTGGGAATTCCCAAGCAGATGTCAGAGATTTCTGTGATTTCCAGGACTGGCAATGGCTAAATCTGGGGAATGTACAAGTCATATCACTGCAACTGAAAAGCTATTGAGACCAGTTAAAACACTGATGCACCTGAAGTAACGACTAATGGAAAATGAATATTTTACAGAGGACACTATTGAAACAACAAAACCAACAGAGAAAAACTGAAATACCAAACAAGAGCATATCTTCAATCATCACTCATAAAATCACACAAAAATACTCCTTGTAGACACAGGAGAGAATCACTCTGAAAACAGCAGAGCCTGGATTAGTAAGAGAAATGAAACTGTTCCTTCAAAGATCTCATGCGTGCTTGTGAAGTAATATATCTGTGCTCAAGATGTAATTTCTACTTCTCTCTAACTTTCTTTCTTTCTTTCTTTTTTAATTTCTTTAGAAATAAATGAACTGAAGATATAAAGCTCCCAGTTAGTGACCTAAAATAGCGCATATGTGGAAAAACAAGCATTCAGAAGATCTTAGATCCCAAAATCTTTCAAGAACCGGCTCGAGCAGTGACAGTTGGAGTTACCTGTGGAGCTTTGTAAGTCTAAACTTAGACATCCAGGGGCATACAGATTGGGTCCATGTTAAGTGAATTGAACACTCACAGTGCTGAATGGGAAGGGACTAACACAGGAGCAGATCACACTGAGAAACAGCTCTGTTAGACCACTGAAGTGACCTTCTCGCCACTATTCACCTTTACTCAGTGCTTTCCTTTCCTGAGATCATTGGAAACTTGCAGCATCTGATTTACTCTGTTACTTAACAGATGGTCTCTACTGGCAATGATTACAATTGGAGTACCATTCTTGGCTGTTGTGCCAAAAGAAGGGCAATTCTTTTCTCACCTTCTACAGGGCTTTTAATTTTTTTTTTTTTTTTTTTTTTTTTTTCCAGAAACCTCCATTACTGCTATTACATAAATAAATTTTACCCAGAGAATTGTATAAAAAATATTTTGAGAATTCAAAATAGTCTGCCATTTTAGTCCTTTGTATTTGCAAGATGGAAGAAAACAAAACAATTTGGTCTTTATCTCCTGTAGAGAGAAATAAAGTCAGATATCCTTTGTCTTGAGCCTGTGATCAAAATATTTTCCAATAATACTTATAATGAACTTTTTCCTTCCTGTGGTGCTGTTTTAGGTAGGATGAGGCCAGTTTAGTCATTCAGTCTCATAGAATGTGCAGTATGTACACAGCCCGTCTGTTCTGCTCTCACATGGGTGGAATTAGTTGCTGACTGGCCATAGGGTTGCACTTCTCAGGTTTACAGAGTGCCCAGTGGTCGGGCATATGCCTGCATCTATCTTTCCTAGCTAATTTCCTCAACATCTTATTTGGTATTTTTGGATTATTATTCTGAGGTAGTTAACTATCTTGCCATATGTACTGACACAGTAGACAGTGTAATTTTAAGGGACTGCAATAATTGAGTTGGGGGAATTAATTAAGGTACTTCAGATTTTGCCCTGGGCTGGCCAACCAACTGCCAGGTTCAACTGACTTTTAATAAAATTGTTCTTTGTTAAAGCAATAATGTACACTTTGCAATCAAACAACGTATCCAGTACACTACAACACAAAAGAAACAGCTTTCTGTTCTTTGCTCATACTCATCAAAGATTAGACGATTAGACTCTAGTCTTACATTTGTAAACAAATGAAATAAATCTCATCCATCATTAGAAGTATTAATCTCTATTGATAGTTATCTCATCCATGTAGAAAAGCTGTTTATTACTACATCTACATTTTCATAGAATTGATAGAGTAGATTGGTAGAAAATATAACTAGTCTCAGATTTACATACTACAATATGCTCCAGCATTTTTCTTTTGCTTATCTAGTCCCTTCATTTTACTAATTTCCTGCTAAGCTTCTTCCATCTATTCGGTTCAGATTGCAAGGACACCAACAGAGAATCAAATCCATTCACTTTACATGTCTCGAGGCCAAACATCTGCCTGAATGGGATGCAAAATATGTTGAAAGATTGTGGTTTGTTGCTCATGACTTGTTTTTCCCCTCTTCAGATGCATGCAATGCGTTTCATTAAAACTCACTAAAACAAATTTTAAAGGATACATCTTAAAGGCGTTAAGCATGCTGCTTCATTTAAATTCTCTTTGGAATCAGGAAATACATAAAGCCAGCAAAAGGGTTAGACTGTTTCTCTAAACGAAAGATCACATAAATGTATAGAGCCTCTTATCTTAAAAAATCAAAGATAAACTGAATCCATGGAAGGTGATCATAAGAAATAAATTATTTCTTTGACTCAGCCTTCAGTTACAAATAACCTGTTATGGCACATACAAGAAGATTAACAGATGCATGGGTTACAGCTAGATCTTAATAATAACAGACATATTCTGTGTCACAGCCTTCAGGAAAAGACTGCCTGTTGACATTGTATTTGGATCTTCTGTTACAATTAAATCTATCTTGAGAGTATGTGAAAAAAAACTAAAACAACAACAACAAAGTGAGTATAGTAACTGTTACGGAAGTTTTGCTTGTTTATTTTTCTCCTGAATCTAAAACAGTAGACCATCCTATTCCTTTAAGTTAACCTTAATGTATGCTTTGTAAGCAGTGATGAGCAGCTCAGCTCTGAGTTCCCTTTCTTGACTATTCTGCCTGGTTGTGCCTGGAGAATCGTACAGTCAGGTGGAGTGAAAAAATTCTCCAACTTTTCTTCAATCCAAATCAAATTAATTTCACTAGGAAGACAAGAATTATTTCAAAAGCTATGCACTTGCCCTTTGTTTTACAAGGCAAGATATTATCAGCTGGACTGTACACAAAAATCAACAAGATCAGACTTCAAAGAGGAATTATTACGAAGACTTCTGTTCATTACCACTCTCCTTAAAGATGTGTATTTTACAAAGACATCAGGCTTTTTGAAGGACTATGAACAGGTTTACTGACTAGAGTATAGCAAACACAATAAGAACTATTATTTTTAGTTAATTAGTTCATCTTCAGTAGTAATTATCCTCTGCATTCAAATATACTAAATCTAAAAGAGAGTGAAATGCAGAAGTTGATCAGATGTGGTAAGCTTTAAATAGAAATTTTGCAGAACATATGAACAATTGAAGCAATAAAAATTTAGAAAACGTACTCACCGTAATATTGAAAGCGTGAAGACACTCTTGAATCCTCTTCTAGAAAAAAAAGTAATATTAAAAACCATATCTAAGCAAAGAAATACAATTTAGGATATTATGCAACGATGAGTTCAAAGCCAATGTGTTTTTAAACCTATTCCTTTTTGACAACAGTGTTCAAGGCTGTTTTTCTGTTGCCTGATGAATTAGCTAAGAAAAATACTGCAATGGTATGTACACATTTCACAGCCTACATTACCTCTTTCATTCTGGAATGGCTTTTTCACACAGTGTGCTTGTAAATAACAGAATAGGATGAAATGACAAAACAGTTTGCGAGATTATTTCAGGCAAGGGGAGGAGAAAGAATGGCTATCTCACATATATCCTATGGTTCATGTTGCTGCCAATCACTCCAACATCTCAGCATGATTCCTGATTTCTTTTAACACAAATTCTCTATTTTGAAAGTATATATAAATTTCAATTAAGGTGGATTTTCTTAGTAGTAACATACATTTAAATAGTACCAATGCACATCTGCAAAAATAAGTAGATGAAACACAATGAAGCCTTATTTTGGTTGGCTTTTTTTTTTTTTTTTTTTTTTTTTTTTTTTTTTGAGACACAGAACAAAGCCTAGAAAAGCCATATTTTTAAATGCCATTTGATTTCATAACCAAGCTTCTCAGTTTTCTTCTGTGCCTGTCAAAATAGACTTGTTATTGATTCAATTGATTGCATTGCTTATTTCAAGTCCAGCTGTATTTGAACGTATCAGACTTGGTAACATTTTCACCACTCCTACTTGCTACACTGTAGTAAGAACAGCAAGCATGCTGAAGACTACAAGGTATTTTTAAAATCATTCTGCATGGAGAACACAGTAAAAATAATACACTCTAAAGTGTCACATCTAAGCTGTGTCTGTTAGTTTCTGGTGAAAATGTTGGCATTTGCAATATATTTCATGTTCAGCTTATTTTAATGTATTTGGTAAGCATATAACATTCATTTCAAGTAATTATATGTAATAAAATCACTAGGATTTGCTTTAAACTTTTGTTTATGAGTAAAGGTGAGCTTATAATATATATTGAAATATTTTGGAAACAAAACAATCTGGTATGGAAGATAACATCTAGAAAAAGAACTGTCTTCCATTAAAGATATATATATATAATATAATATAAATCCATGATTTGTGCAGTAAAGTTTCTATTAGCATAAACTTTAAAATAACAAATAAACAAATAGGAGCCAAGGTACTTCACTCAATTCTGACAGCGTTTTAACAGTAATTTCTCTTGATAATTTCAATCTGAACAATATAATTATGTTTCGACGTATATAATAGTGTATGTCCAAACAGTGAGGTAATACAGCAGAACTCAGACATAAGACACACTCCCAAACCTGAAGTACTTCATAGTGGTCTGTACTGTTACGAACAGTTAGGAACATTTTCAAATCCAGGTTAAGAACCGGTGTGTAAGATGTACTCTACAATCTCAAGTAAAAAAAAAAAAACAACAAACCAAACCAAACAAACAAAAACCCACCTTATTCCTATTACAGAAAGGAAACTGAGCACATAATATGAGTTGTTGACCTGGATATGGGGAACTTGTAAGGTGCAATCAAGAAGGTAATTACAGACATAGTCTGTATGAGATGAATGATCTGCAATATATTGGGGACTATGAAAAGAAAGCAGGGTCCTATGGGATATTATTCTTCCTTATAAAAAATTATTAGAGAAAGAGTGAAATGTAATCAGACCCGGGTTTCTCAGATGGTTGCACTGGGAAGTGAAAATAGCCATACCTTTCTCCAAGGGCAAAACACAGACTAAAAAAGAGTGAACTGTGTACAAGGGGAGCATGTTGGATGGGGTGCTGGCCCTGGCTGTGTAATTTGTTGATAACCACGAACGTTGTAAGAATCTTGATGCAGTTAGATGATGTCATGTACTTCTAGCTACTAAAACAAACAAACAATCAAACAAGAAACAAACAACAAAATAACCCTAGGCCCTTCAAATTTCAAATGCTAGAAAGCTTTCTAAGGAAATAAAGGCTATAAGTAGTTTAAAATACCATTTTCAAAAGGTTGGGGTTTTTTTTGATTCATATGTATACATAAGATTACAAGGCAAAATGATAACAAAGGTTATAGAGAATGAAAAAAACATCACTTTCTATTTGCTCTGAGTGTCTTCACCTTGTAATAAAGAATATTGGACACAATTGCAATGTAACTTCATTTGAAAATAACCGCAGGCGCTTTTTATCTATCTTGTTTGTGACTTCAGTCTGGTTATGGGAAATTCATCCACATTTTACCTCAAAGAACCTGCTAATTTGGATCCAGAAGGAATATAAATTGTATCATTATTCCCTTTATAACATTTACGCAGTGGATAGCATCCGGAGTGCAGTGAAGAACACTGACAAGTGTTCCCATTCTTTAAAAGTGATTTTTTTTTTCCACTTCAAAATAGCATTTTAAGTGGAAACAATAGAAAGGTGAATAAGGCCAATGATCAGTATAGAAATAGATATATTTTTGTTAGGAAGCTTCAAAAATCAAACAAGACAATACCTAACCATCTGCTACTGATGATGCAGCAGTGATAATTGTATAACTCACGTTTATTCCTTTTCAAATCTCTGTTGCAGGGTCTCAGAGCACTGGAGGGCATTTTTGTTTTCTAGATTTAAATTTAATTGAATGAACACATAAAAGACAGCAAGCTGTCCTTTAGGAAACTCATAGTTACTTCAAGTTGTCATGAATTTTCTTTTGGATACACAAATACAGAACACGCTTACAGGTCCTCACCTTAATCTAGGGTGGTGTGACTAATTTAAATCCCTTACTGTTCATTTTAAGGTGCAAAACTCTACATTAGCTAACACTTAACATATTGTACTACCCGTTATTTCAAGCGCTTGATGCAAACCAGGACACTGCTTAAAAAGAAGAAATGAGATTACATCCTATTCCTTGTAGTTCGTACACCTATGTAGCAAATTCTGATAATTTCACAATTGTCAAGAATCTAGCTTTTATCAATTTGGCCAGCCAAATAATATATAGTCATCTAGCTCAATAAATGAATATAGCAAACTTATAGAAAGTAAACTTAATGACTAAATTGTGTTAGCACTTCCTTGTATTAACACACACAAAGATTCAGAAATACATATCAATTTATAACAATATTTGTACTTTTGCATAACTCCTAATCACTCTTCTCTGAAACATTTATAAAGCAGAGGTGATGCATAAGTGGGGAGGCAGTGGAAAACCTTCAGCTAGCATTAATTTTACAGCTCTATGAAATGTGTAAATGTACGGGGGACACCAGAATAAGAGCAGAAATTCTGAATATTCTGAATCCTTATAAAACTGTTTGGAAATTCTGGAGTAGGTTTCAGACCACTGTATAAAATAACAGACTAAGGACTAGGTAAGCTGTCATAGCTCCACTGAAGTCAAATCTGAGTTTTACCTTAGCGTTGTATAGCCCGGCATGTTGTAGTCGCATGCAAAATTTTATTTATAATTTATCTTTTTATATTTCTCATATTTTTCCCTTTGTTTTAGCGCTAACAAACAGCTCTTTACTTTCTGCACATTCTGGTATGTGCTGGAATTTTTGGCCATTCTACTTTGTGGATGAATGCATGCTTGCTTGTTTACACTACATACACTTCACTGTTACCTCCATTATCTTTATGAAACACGTTCTTTTCTTTTTTCCCCCCACTGTGAGCAAACATGACCACTCGCTTAGCAGCTCCCTGGATCAGTGTTTGTTTGCTAATGAACTGAATGTGTTGAGCTAGATGAATAGCTTCCTCTGCTATCAGATCTTACTCTGGACCTTAATGACAGTTCCTTATCAGCAGTACCAATTACCAATGAATCCCCAATTCTATCTCCTTTGTCTGCTTACAGTTCACAACACTCTGCCAGTTGTAACAGCATCATAACAAAAGCCATTATTGACTTTTCACTTTTCTGGTACATAATCTTCTCATGTCTCCTTTCATAAAAACTTATTTCCACATTTGTTTCATCTTTGTGCATCATAATATGATAAATACGGTCACCACTGCCTTCTACCACAGCCTGTCCATTAGTGTTCTTGCTGCATTCAGAGGCTAGAACAGTGCACCTCATGCGAGCAACAGCAAACAATAAACTGAAGTTAAAAACATTCTGGAAACTTTGATTATACATAAGACACAATTGTGATTTTGCTGTTAGTGAAATATTTAATGCTATAAACATATTATTGTGTGTACATATGTGTATATTAATATATAATGACATTGGAATTGGGAACTTAACTACTTCTAGTAAAAATATAACAATGCTACACATACTCTCTCTGATTTCTTATCCTGGTACATGTATTCCTAGAACTTCCTCACTTGGGCTTGTTTTTTTTTTTCCTGAAAGTTTTTTCTAAGTTCAGCAACTCAAAGCTTACAGGTAAAAGACTTGGGAGGAACCAGATTAGCAAGTAAAAATAAGGCTATTTTGTTTACTTTTATTTCAAGGAACCATGGAAGATCTACCTAAGATTATTTTTTCCAGAGTAAATTTATCTAGCAGTAAAACAAACAAACAAAAAAACCCCTTCCATATCCTGTGGTATAGGCATAAGAGAAGAAAAAGGGTTGAACATAAGGAGTCCCATATGCTGTTCCATATATTCCAGTAATTTCTTGGTGATTTGCACCAAGTTCAATAGTTTCTACATTTTTTGAAATAATAATTGTCTAAGGTGCTTCATTCTGCATATTTCCTCAAATGGCTATGCCAATATAAAACATGTTTTGTTAGGAGTAAGTGTACTGCTTTGGGGTAAGAAGGCCCTGCATAGGGTTCTGAACCGATTGAATCAATGGGCTGAAGCCAATGGAATGAAGTTCAACAAGACCAAGTGCCAGGTCCTGCACTTTGGCCACAATACTAGGTAATATTACAGGCTTGAGGCAGAGAGGCTGGAACACTGTGTAGAGGAAATGAACCTGAGGGTGTTGGTCGATGCTTGGCTGAACATGAGCCAGCAGTGTGTCCAGGTGGCCAAGATGGCCAATGGCATCCTGGAGCATATTAGAAATAGCACTGTCAGCAGGAACAGGAAAGTGATCTTCCCTCTGTCTCAACCCTGGTGAGGCTGCATCTTGAGTACTGCATTATTTTGGGCCCCCCACTGCAAGAAAGACATCGAATCCCTGGAGCACATCCAGAGAACGACAATGAATCTGGTGAGGGGCCTGATGAGGAGTGGCTGAGAGAACGGAGATTATTTAGTCTGGAGAACAGGAGGCTCAGGTTGACCTTATCGCTCTCTACAACTACCTGAAAGGAGGCTGCGACAAAGCACTGGTTGGCCTCTTTTCCCATTTAACTAGTGATAGAACAACAGGGAAAGTCTTCATGTTGTACCAGGGAAGATTTAGGTTGGACGTTGGGAAACATTTCTACTCCGAAAGTGTGGTCAGGTGCTGGAATGAGTTGCCCAGGGAGCTGACTGAGTCACTGTCCCCAGATGTGCTCAAGCAAAATTAGATGTTGCACTGAGTTGGCATGGTTTATTGGGAAATACTGGTGGTAGGTGGATGGTTGGACTGGATGATCATGGAGGTCTTTTCCAGCCTTGGTGATTCTATGATTGTTTAAAAAGATGATTGCTACCTGGATCGCATTTCTCCACAAGAAGCAGACTTTTGTTTAATACATAAAACATACAGAACTGTCTCAGATTGTACTCTCGGGTTATGCTCAGTTTGCAGGCTCTTTAAATTAAAATGTTATTATAAAAGCCTTTAGATCTTTCTCTTCTTATCTTTTTTGCATCAACAGCAGGTACTTGTTAGTGAAAAAGAAAACAGAAATTTGAAGTCTATGCTGTCTGGCATCTCATTTTGTTTTTAGCAGCATCACCCAGATCCAGGTGATAAAAATCTAGATCAAATCATTAGAAGTCGTTGCTGTGTTTTGTTTGTTTGTTTCAAATTAAATGTAAAGCAAAGATTTAGAACAACAACAAAAGAAGTATTAAAACAAGGATAGCAAAGAGAGATCACTCAGAGTTCTTCCCATTGAAAAAATATCACATAAATCAGCTATTCATCCTAAATTAAATCTACATTTTGTAGTATATATATATATATAACCCATTGCTTTGCAAGCATCTCTCTAGATAGAACTGGTACTTGCAAAATGCTTGATCTATATAAAGCAGTGCTTAAGGCAGTGACAGTAGTGCAAGCACACACAACGTATGTACTAGATGGAGCACAAAGGTATCAGCACAGCTCAGACGGCTCAAACTACAGTGGACTGGGCTTTAGTGAACCAAGTCTCAGGTCAACGTTACAGCACCTTAAGAGAACGTGGGAACATTGAGGAGGACACGTGGTAGATATTGCTCTGCATGTCTGATACACATTGTCTCATCAGGAAAGGCAGGAAAGACCCTATTTAGACAACTGGAAGGAGCTTTGTGTGCAGCTCTGCAGCTTTGTGACAGACAGGGACTCATGCTGGAAATAAATGAAAAGATTATTTGACTCAAGGTCACAGGCAAACTGAGGGTACAAGAAAAGTAAGGACTGAAAATGCTCTCGTCAAAAATGTGCTTGTAAGCTACTTTCTTGTGAAGAAGTACTCTGTTTTCCCTTAGGAGTAAGGGGATTAACCAATCACGGACTTCATTCTTCACTAGCATACATAACTAGGATAGAAAGAATAGGGAGCACTGAATGTATGCTGTGAGCGAGGAACAGGGAAAAAAAATAAGGACTGATAGGTGAGGTGACTATGCAAGCAGCTGACAAATCAATAACACACCCTTCATTAACGTATGCACCCAGAATGAAGAGAGTAATGGTTTGATTCAAGATTGTGTGTAATTCACATAATTCATGGATACAGACATGGAGTGGTTTTTTTTGTGTTTTGTTTTCTTTTTTTTGTGGTATTTCTTGTTTTGTTTGTTTGTTTGAGGGAACAAGGGGATACAGAAAGAGGACTTTTAGGGGCTCAGGCAGTCATTGTTGCAAATATGTAGTAGCTTTCAGATAAGTTTTTACCACACTCTTCATTGTCACACCTCATCACTCAAATCTGACCTTTAAGTTGAGCCTACAAACCCACTCAAGCCACAGTTCCAAATGGATATGTTATCCTCAGGGGCTGAGTCAATACAAAAACAAAAAACAAAAGTATTCTTTAGGGGACACAGATTTTCTACCAAGAAATTTTTATATATGAAATTTTCTTTCTAGGAGAAGCTAAAATAATTCTTATTAGAAGAAAAAAAAATCTTACAAGTCTGCAGTTATCAGAAAAAATTCCTATCAAGTTATACAATTGTGCAACAAACGAAAAATAAAAAAAAGAAAAAGAAAAAGAAAAAATCCTAACCATCAGACCTGTGATGTCAGACCACCAGAATGACAAATATTAATGCCACAGATTAGATGCCTCTTAGCTGAAATCTGACTGCTTGAAAAAAGTTATTCAGAATGTTTTACCAGTAGAAGTGTAGTAGAATGGCAACATCATCTACCAATGCCAATAGCTGCCTAACTTTCTGTCATTTACCCAGATAAAAAAAAAAACAACCATGTGTTTAAGTCAATGCATGTAAACACGATCCGGGGGGTGACGAATTCTATTTCTCCTAATATAGTATATTTCCGTAGTTGCTACAAAAGAAGCACCTCTATGTATGTTTGAAATTACGTGGGTTTTTCTTGCATATCACTCAGTGTAAAAAATTATCAGTCTATCAGCTGATGTTTCTTGTTCTCTGTTCCAATAACTGCAGTGTAAATTTCAGCGCTCAAGAAAACATTGGCCTGCTCTGTCTCTGGTCGCAGTGATTCCAGGTCCATTAGTAATAACAAATATATCCTGCAGCAGATAAATTACTCAGCAACATCAGACAACATGGGAGATACCACAGGAATTTGACTGCTGGAGTATGGGAAAACTTTCCTTCTCTATTTTCTTCCACTGTCTGGAATAGTCCATTCGATTGTTACTGAGACTATCAGTGCTGACAATCTACCAAACAATTTAGGCATTTAAGTTGCAAATAGCATTTCTGATGCATGTCTGTTTGCGATGCATTATCGTAAGTGCCTTGGGTTTTCATGCAGAAATTACTCTGGTATCTCTGATTGTGTTTCTACCCAGTTGTTCTTGAATTACCTGAGCAATAGCCAGCTAATAATAAAAGCCACTTCTGAAGCTCCTCTTCTGCCTGTATAATCCTGGGTTAGCATGCAGAGTCCAAAGATAGCACTGTTTTGAGAGACAGAGAAAATGCTATGAGTTTCCGAAGATGCGAGCACACACCTCCCATGTCATGTTTCACCCAGGAAGATAAAGACTTTCTCATCCATTTTGGACAAGATACCTGTATGAAAAGGAAGTCACTGCATACAGATCAAGTATGCATGACTGCAAGACTTCTGCTTCTCAGTACTGGTTTTCCTCCTCTATTTTCAGTTTTTGATTATTGGTTTTGATTATTAGGATCAATTGGACCCAGTAAAAAAAATATTAAAGAATATACAGCAATGAGCCATTTTAACAGAAACTTGGTTTTTTTCTTATTCTGTTGAAGCCCATGTTCCAACTGTATTAATACAGAATAATTCTACAGTTAATAGCTAATAAGAAGAGGAGCATAATTTTAACAAGATTTGCCTATTTGAAGAAATACTTCAATGCTGAGTTCATACTTACTGAACTGGAAGCTGTTTTTTTCTTTTTTTTTCCCCTTTATGTTTTATTCATGAGATCTCCTTTTGCTTTTTCAGTTTAAATAAAGAACTGTGATTATCTGTAAAACTGATTGCTTAAAGTAATTAATCATTTTCCTTATGAAATTTCCTGGGTAAATTAAGGATCTTATAATTGAAGGGTTTTCTCTTGTGTAAATGGAGCATGCTGAGAGCCCAGATTGAAAAATAAATGCACTGCCCAGACCCATAAAGCTGTTTCTTTTCTTTCAGTCTTTTGCTTGAACTAATAGCTGTATGATGATAGCACAATATTGTTACTAATTCACAGAAATATTTATATTTTTTAATAGTAATGATTTTCCAAAAGTAAAATGCTCAGCTATTTTTTCAAATTACTCCAACAATTTTACCTTTGCACTGAGAGTTCATTTTCAGCCTTCAGGCTGACCTTAAACATGGAATATAAACTGTTGGTTATTGGTAGGTGTTTTAGAAAACCTAATCTGCAATTACAGTAGCTTGCTCAGGATGGTACCGATCTGCATAAAACAAGCTGGTACCACAACAAAAACGTCAGATTAGAGGCAGCCATTTTAACCAAAAACTCTCAGTTTTCTCCAAGATCAAAGCCAGTACTGTGTAACATCAGATAATCATGTGCAAGGAAAAAGGTAGACCATTAAAAAGCCCTAAAACATTAAAGAGACAGGATGCATATATGTATGTATATGTGCACTCTAGCTTGATAAAAAAAATATATAAATATTGACACAATTGAAATGAGAAGAGGACCAAAACTTTCCTGCTGCTTAAGCTCATTAAGGAAACAGAGTTCTCAATAAGAACATTATTGATCTTGATGAGGAGAAGTAGTGAGGAACATTCGACAATAAAATTATGAAAATGGATAGGGTTTTGAAAACTGTGTGAAGAAGTCAGAAGAAGGTAAGTAAACAAGAAGAAAGGGTAGTCAGTTTATTCACTCCCAATTGCAGCAATGCTTGTAATAATGAGGGAATGCTTGGATTCAACCCTTATGGGAAAAGAAAAATATTATAAATTTAATAAGAGACTTACTATTGTAATAGAAGATTCTTAATACTAAATAATTTCTAATACTAATTAATACTAGTAAGAGTGAAAAAAAATCTGTAGATATCTCAAAAAAACTTAAACACCTAGTAAAAATTATAAAATTGCTAAAGGGTTTTATTACTAATACATGCAGTTCTTATTTACGTTGTTTGTCCTTGCTGCCAAAAACCATCAGCAGCTTCATTTCATTCAATAAAATATTGAAAGGCATATTAGAGATCCAATTCCTATTAATTTCAATGAGAATTGCACCCCTTTTGGTATTCTAAGTTTGGGTACATTCGTCTCTGTTCTCACAGAGAAAATGAAAATAGAATACCTTGGTTTCATAGGACGTGTGAGAGTTTTAAATATTTTTAAGTTGCTCAGCAAAAGGCATCTAAGTATATGAATATTATAGATAACTTGAAAAATCATCACTGTAAAATTAAGAAATGGAAAAATCTGTTGCTGAGAAAGCAATAGAAAGAACGTGTATTACTGTAAGGTTTGGGTTTTTTTTCTTGATAAATATAATGATAAAAGATTGAAAAAGTTTTACTATTAAGGCAAAATCTTCACGAGAGAAAAGGCCAGTCAAAATATGTTAGCATGGACTCAGTATTCTAAGGTACTTTCTTCTGTTTACAAAATAAAGACAGATTTCCATAATTTAAATGGAGAAGTTAGTATAAGAAGTTGCTATTTACATTATGCTGAAATATTTTTGATTATTAGAGAGCTGCGACTGTATTCCTATTATAAGCATTAAAAAATCCCTTTATTAGTGTTCAACGTTATACAAGGTTGCATCCCCATACTTGCAAAATGTCAATGTATTGTTTTTCCTGGAATCTTATAATTAATTCATCATCAGAATAGCTTTGGGTCTTTATTCCGATCCATTTTCTAAACAGTGTTACCAGGAAATTATGTTCTGTGCCTGTTTGTTTAAAGAACATCACTGCTGAATTTACAACAAGCAAACTAGTTAAAGGAAAGCCTCTGGGGGATTGTAGTAAATTAAAAATGAAAACACAATTAGAGGAATATGGAATTTACAACCAGAAAAATCTCATAAAGGAGTGTATGTTTCAAGATGTATATAAATCAAATACAGCTTTTGCAAAAACTTACCGAATAATGTATAAATGATTGCTGCATTCACAGACTACTAAGTTATATTACTACATCCTGCACACTCTTCCATCCTGTAAAAATGGGAGGCCTGTGTGCAGTGTGAGGATTTTGTTTGTTACTGCAATTAAATAACACGAGAAGTCAGAAACGGGCTTATCTCTATTATCAACAAAAGGCCTTATCCAAACTCACTGAAGGCAATAGTAACCTTTACAAATACATCAGTGGCTTTGATTGAAAAGCATATTATATTTTAGGGCAAATTACTGATAACTCCTTGATGTTTAATTGCAGTGAAGCTGTGTACATTCGCAGTGGTGAAAAATGATTTTTCAAAATGAATGAGGAAAGTGTATATAAATAAAAAGAAGCCAATAGGATTTCAGCAGATGTAAAATAAGTCCCTATCCTTAAACTACATCAGAAATGTTACTGTACATAAAAATTTTGCACTGTGGACTTCCAGTAGTAAATTTCATATCAGAAAAGAGGCAAAATAGTGAGGAAAAAGACAAATAAAACGAGTCTATTCCTGTAGTGTACTGCACCACATTTGATTCTACTCACCAGTTGATTGATTGCCTCAGTGTAATAAAGACTAGGTTCCTGGTTCCGTGAAACTTGAGCTGTAGTTGCAGTCAGCAGAGTTAGTGTAGTAGACTGGTCAGCTGGATGACAGTCAGTGCTTCAAAGCATTATGAGTAAAAGAACATAACTGCTACAAGAGAAAGACACAACAGGGCAGGAGTAGTTCACCGGTTACATTCGACTTTATATTTCAATCTTGTGCTGTACCAATGTCTCTGAAGTGTGCTTCCTTCAACGTTCCTCTCCTCCCTTCCACATCTTCTGATTTCAACTGCACAGTATGCTTCCCATTCTTTCCTTACTCTGTTCAACTTAAGAAGCTAGAGTAGAAAACCCTGTTGAGACTGGAGAAAATTGAAAGGATGTCAGTAGTCCCTTGAATCTTCTCTCAGATCTTCAGTTGCATGATCTGTGAAGCTTGCTCAGGTGACAATCAGGAAACTGCAGCCTCTGGCCCCGCACCCTCATAAATGCTTTAAGAACTCTGAAGGAAAAGATTAACAGAAAAATAGAACCAGAAGCAGCATGTCATAGAAGCAGTAACGTGCAGCGTATTGCAGGAGAGCTACTAACACACACACACCAATGATTCTAGAGATGGCAATGTAACGCCTCCAAGTTTTTCACAGCAGATCTGCTGCTCCCATAAGCTATTTTGCAATTCTCAGTTGATCAAAAACAAACAAACAAACAAACAAAACACTGTAAATTTTCTGCATTGCTTGTAGTGCATTTCAGGTCAGTTCGGTCTTCTCAATGGCATTTTTTTTCTGCTAATTATTAAGCTATAAGCAAAGTAAAGGTTCATTCCCACACAGGAACGACAAATTAAAGATAGTTGCTTCCAACCATCTCTCTAGACCTCAACAGGAACCTGAAGAATCTCAGAGGTTGTTTTATCACAGCAGGAGAAATGTTCATTTGAATTTGTTAATATTTCCTAGAAAAAAAAACACAAATGATATATCCCAACTAATTCTCTTTTTCTTGCCTTTTATTAGTGACAGCAACAGCAAATTTTTGACTGTGCTCACCTGCTTTTTAAGTCACAGAAAATTTCCATTCAGTCAGATGATTCAGGAAAACCTTAACAAATCAGTCTACCAAACTATTATATAAAAACAGAAAACAATTTACGTTAGGAAAATTGTAACCAGTCCTAAATGGATGGCCTTAAGATACTGTTCTTGTTAAGTTCCACAGGCAAATTTGTGCCTTGTTTCTCACAGTTTCTGCTTGGAGCCTCTCAGGCTTCTGGTTGCTCCTTTCCCTGAGATCTACTTGGCCTGTGCATGCAGGGCACTGACAAATGCAGAGAATGTTTCTGGCAAAGAAAAATTGATTTGACAGCTGATGACTTAGGGGCAACCATGATGTCTGATTTATGACCTTTATCATCCTTTTTTATTTGGACACATCTTCTGTCAGTATTCAAAGCATTTTTTCTTTTTCTTTTACCCTTCTCTTTACAGATTGCTCTGTACCTCCATATTTGACCTTACAGTCACTTTGTGCAATCTTGGATGGCATTCTGTCAGACCATCAAAAATTAGCCATTTCTTACCAAACTGACAAAAAACCCTAACAAAGCTTCAACTGCATCTTTTGGACCTTTTTATTTTTAGGATACAAACTAATGGAAACAGAAATTACTTACATCAACCACTCTTTTGGGGGCAAGTCCTGTGATGTTAAGATACATTCATGCCGTTGCTACATGTGGACACGGCACTGTAAGTATTCCTGTAAAAGACAGGATTTACTAGTGAGTATTTCAGTTAATTGAAAAAAAAAAATCCAACAGATTCTTTCACTTTTTTTCTCTCAAATGTTAAGTAAGTGCTTGGAATAATGTCATAGCTCAGTCACTTGTTACTGATGTGATGAAAGAATTGTTGGCCTACAGTAAGGAGTCACATTAGATAATCAAAATGGCCCTCTGAGAACTGTGAATACATAGGCTTCTTCAACCTGAACTAATTCCTGCATGTGAGAAAATGCTAGTGTAGATAATCCTTTTCCAGTTACCTTACTGTTAAAGACGATAGATGATTCAGAAACTGGTGTCAGAGGAATTCTGTCAATTTTTTTTCTGAATTCCATGGCAACAGAGCACAATCTGTAAGAAAACTAGCGCAAACAAATAGCACCCTTGATGAAAACACAATCAAATAGAACCCTTGATGGATATTTCATACTTAGGTGTAAAATGTAAGTCAGATTTTTACCAAGTCAGTAGAGCATCTTAAATTGTATTTGCTTTTTCTATTGTTGTATTCTTTATGATGGAGATTGTGTGACATTGTAATTCCAATAAGCAGAAGAACTAGAGAACAGTAGCCATATTGATCAGATACTTAATTTCTTTAAACAATAAAGAAATACAATTTGACTGCATAAATACTCCTAAACTACAATTTATACACATTAAAAATAGTGTACTTTGGGTTGCTGAGCTACAGATTTCAAGAAGAATTAATTAATAGAAAGGAAAGAAAGGAAAACCAAGAGAAAGTTTTCTGCAAAACATGACTTTTGGAATAATATTGTAATTATTCTCTGTTTGTTACTAAGTCAGTTATTCTCTGAATTTGTCAGATTCTGCTTACCTGAAAAGTGTCAAAAATATACTGTTTATGAAGGTATTTGTATATTTGTGCTATTTGGTAGAATATGAAATTTCTAGTAATGTAAACTATGGTCAGTTTACTAAAATTCTCCCCCCCCCCCCCAAAAAAAAAAATTATTCTTTTAAATTTGGTATGATGCATATTTTACTTCTACTTTGTACATTTCATTGTTGCTTGTTTTTTTAATTAAAAAAAAAAAAGCTCCTACATCAAGTTGTAAACACACTTTTTAATATTGAAATTACTTATCCTAACATAATATAATCTATTAAATACTAGAAGACAGCACATTTGCACTAATAACTTATTGTACAGTTATGGAAAATGACTGGAAAAATGCAATTTCACAAATGTCAAGAAATTAAAACAAGCAAAACAGAACACACTCTTCCTTTGTTCTGAATATAACAGGCTGATCAACTTTTCTCCTATCAGGAGCTTCATGTAATCAGGAGCCACAAACCACAAAGAGCAGATCTCAGGGTGTGAAAAGGAAACTGAAAGAAGTTTATGGCCAAGCTCCAACACAGCTTCCAGGCTAGTCTGCACCTGCATACGTAATGAGACTGATAACTTTGGTCACAACACTGGTAACAGCAGTGTGTATTCCCTAGCCCTTTAACAGTCTGACTATGGATCAGTGCCTTCCAGGCAGTACAGCTCCACTTCTGATCACATAACAAAATACTAACTAAACAATTGCATTCAACTGCAAAATGTGTGTAGCTCAGTCTTCATCAAGGAGTTTTGGGTTTTCTGCTTCCATAGAAGCAAGTTTAAATGTGGATGTCATCTCAACGCTATTACTCTAATGTCAGCAGTCTGTGCTATAGACCACAAGATATAAATTTATTTCTATGACTCCTATACCTCCCACAGCCACTTCTGGTTCCACCCGATAGCTGACTCAGGAATACACATTATTTTCCAGTGTCAAACTGTGCTTTCACATATTACAATCTGTTTAATTTTTTTTTTTTCTGTAAATTGAGTAATCGTTACTGTAACGGCAAGTGGATTGTGCCTGAAAAATCATTGGGCTCCTACAGCAATAAGCTGAACTTCATGCATTTTGTGATCTAAATGAAAAACTAACACAACTTTCTCCTGCCTTAGAAAGGTCTTTCTTGATCCATTTCATTTCTGTAGAAATGCCGAGGAAATAACGTCACTATATCCATCATCAGCTATTAGATCTAATTGGATCTAGGCAAAATGAGCATAGATAGAAAAAGAAAAAAAAAAAAAAAAAAAAAAAAAAGGAGGTAAACACATATTTGAGGTACAAACTTGAATTTTCTTCATTTCCATGATCCCTTACTAATCTATTTCTATTTGATGGCCCTGAAAGCACAATTCTCTCATTTGCTGTATAAGGCTCAGCCTTAGTTTGTACAGAAGGATAATGGAGAATTTTACATTGTGCTTCTAAATCTATTCCACACTTTAGGGAAAAGTATGAGCATTCATTTAATTTCAATCAAGCCAGGATATTCGTGTAAGTCTTGACACATTAAAGCAGG
This sequence comes from Lagopus muta, assembly GCF_023343835.1. Classification (NCBI taxonomy): domain Eukaryota; kingdom Metazoa; phylum Chordata; class Aves; order Galliformes; family Phasianidae; genus Lagopus; species Lagopus muta. Next base: position 7,239,051 of record NC_064436.1, on the reverse strand, counting down.
TATTCTGGAATAAAGCAATTCTTTATAAAGAGCTGCTGTGAATTTCCAGTATGACCTTGTGACCCTAACATTTTTCAGTATACAAGCAAAAAATTGTTCTGTAAGAAGACACTGCTACATCTCTGTAAAGCACAGATGAGAAAATTGTTGTGTAAATTTCTGTTCTCTGATCTTCAAGAAGAGCAAAAAATAAGAAATATTTTAAAAAAGAGCAGGTTGAAGAGGTTCCAGAAACCTTTGAGAATTATCTGAGATCTGGAAATTGTGTTAGCCCTTAAGTTAGAAAGATACCCATTCTGTAAATTCATCAGATTTCAATTTGATCTAAATTGTATGACTAGATTTAGATAATTCTAATTTAAATCAGATAAATTCTAAAGTAAGGACTTCCAAATAGAAGTAAAATATCTACTAAAAACAAACAAACAAAAAAAAAAAAAAAAACCAGATCACCATAATGAATAATTTATCTGAAAATTCGAAGTTGACAGCATGTATACGAGGACTGCTCCAAAAGTGATGCCTCCTATTTTATTATGTTCCTGAAAAATAGCTGTAGCTGAGAACTTGAACTGAAAATTTGCTCTATCAAATAGTGTTATTGTGCTGTTTGTATCTGTTGTAACTTCCATGGAAATAAATAGGAAGCAGTACTTTCAGAGTGACCTACACATTTATAAACACTGAATTGGGATTTGCAACTTAGAAAACTGAGCCAGGAAAAACTGAGCCAGCTAATAAAGCAAAGCAGAATGATCTACATTGAAAACTTTTTCTTTTCTGACCTGAAATCATTAACAGTTATCAAATGTTAAATTCTAAATAGTACGGCATTTCTGAGACTTCATTTCACCAGCTAAAATTTTGTTTCTGCGGAGGAATTGTTTAAAATTGAGACATGTAAGAAGTGGGAATATAGAAGATCAATACATTTAAATTGTGCTTGAAACTTGAATATCTCTTACATACCCTTTTCATTTTTTCTAGGAGATCTAAATTTATATTATTTTTTTAGAATCTACCCAACAGAATTTCCAGGCTTATTTGGATAAATGCTACTACATTGCACGTTAGGATTTTCACCAACAGGATATTATTTCCATGATTAAAAACCAACCAACCAACCAACAACACTAAAAATCCCTCACCTCACACATTAAGGCTGACTTCAGCCCACAGTGACCTAGTTGCAGCTGCATGGTGAATTGCTCCACCATGCATTCCAGCACTAAAACAAGCGCCAAACAAGTTCTCCAGTACTTTCTTGGTTAGGGTAGTGCTGTCAGTGAAGCACAGACACTCACTGCATCCATCACAGGTATAACAGGCTTCTAAGTACACAAAAATGTTATGTGAACTATTAATAAACAGACTTCTAAAAACTGTCTTAATTCCAGCAAAATACCTGAGCCAAGTAAGAGCTATTTTTGCAGTCTTTAAAATTCACATTTAAGTTTAATAGTTAGGTAACATTTCCCAATGTAGTCAATTGTCTATTTGAAAACAAAAACAAAAACAAACAAAAACCTTAAAATCCACTGTAAAATGTTTGTTTGACTAAGTAAATATAATACGTAATTATGAAGGACTTCTAGTTTCCCTGAGATATGAAGCACTATAGGAAACTACGTGAATGCTATAACATCCATAAATGTAATAAAGTAAAAACAACAGATATTTTTCTATAAATAGTGCAGAGAATGAAAAGAACAAAAACATATGTTGTCATTATTAACTCATTCTTTGTCTTAGCAGGATACCACATTTTTAATTGATAACAGATAAAAATCAATGGCATTTTAACAAATAATTTCTTTACTTCTTGTAAGTAGGTGCATTTTCTTCTTATATGGCACTTTCCATCTAAGCATACCACTATTTGGTGGCAAATCACTAGTCAGAAGCTTGATACATCTTACATAATGCAAACTGAGCTGCAGTTTCAGAATACATCACCACAAAATTTCTTAACTTTTAGTCTACATAAAAACTACTTATCCAAAATGCTGCGCATTGCAAACAAAATTTTATAGATTTACATTACATGTCTATTGCAGTGAAAAAGGATAAACAATTTAATGAATATATCATAGAAAAACAAAGTATCAATTGCTTAAACAGGACTATCAGGAGAGCTGTTCAAAATTTCATGCACTGGGATGAGCCCATTTGATTTATTAGAAACCTTCATGAACAAATCGCCTCTTTTAATTTTAACCTCTAACTGTAATTACAGGCACTTGGCTAGTGTCAACACTAATAAGATCTACAACATTTTTTTTTCTTGGGCACTGTTCATAATTCAGAAAAGTATGCCAAAAGATAAATTGTTAAAACTGGAAAGGAAAAGCAAACACTTATCAGCGAATACTGAAATATTTTGATTCTTCCCATTAACCATACATTGTGGAACATCTGGGAACTGTTGTTGATAACCACATATCATTTTAACCAAGGTACACACAGTTACATTAATTCCAAGATTTTGGTGACGTATATAATCATTTTTTACTATAATATGCATACATTTATAACCAACAGTCTAAGGGCTTCGCACTCAAGAGAAGATGTAACATATGGAACTAAACATCATCGCTGCCTAAATGCATGTGCTATAACCACAGGTGGATGTCACCTTTCAAATAAATTTGCATTGAGGACTGGATTGTACCTTGTTAATTCTTTGTTTCACAGTACTCAAGAACATAAAGTGCTTCTTAATTTAACTCCATATACTCAGGATATTAAGACCTTCAGGTTTGTAACCTTAATTCCCTAAAGACCTGCACTGTAATTGCCAGTGATATAAGACATATGGCATCCCTTACTAGCCTGCTTATATTAGTCTTACTCAAACTAATGCAGTGTCCCTGGAGTTCACCCAATCTGTATACATATCTGGGATTACTCTTGTCCAAATGCAAAACCTCGCATTTCATTTTGGTTAATCTCATTACACTCCCAAAGGTCCACCTTTTGAGTTTATCGAAATTCCTCTGGATGGCATCCCTTCTTTCTGCCACATCAACTGTCAAACCACTTAATTTGGTATCATCGTCAAATGTGCTAAGAACATATTTGATCTCATAATCTATGCCACTGATAGAGGAGTCAAAGAGTATTGATTCCAAGCAGGACCCCTGGTAGACACCGCTCATCACCATCCTCCACTCGGACGTACAGTCATTGACAACAACCCTCTGGCTGCAACCTTCCAACCAATTTCTTATCCACCAAATAGCCCACTGTTCAAATCTATATCTCTCCAATTTAGAGATAAGGACGTGGTGGGGATCATGTCAAAGACCTTGCAGAACTCCAGGTGGGTGACATGAGTTTCCCTCCCTTTGTCCACCAATGGTGTCATTTTGTCATAGCAGACCACTAGATTGGTCAGACATGAACTTCCCTTTGTGAAGTCATGCTGACTGTCTTGGATCACCTGCTCATCCTTCATGTACCCTAACACGTCTTCCAAGAGGATCTCTTCTACGATCATCCCAGGCACAGAGGAGAGGACCACTGGTCTGTAGTGCCCTGCATCCTCCTTCCTCCCTTTAAAATAAATGGGAACGATGTTTCTCTTTTTCCAGTCACCAGAAACTTTTCCTGACTGCCACGACTTACCAGATATGACAAAGAGCTGTTCAGCAACCACATCAGTGCAAGTCCAATGTGTCTCCAAAATGAGTATCCAACAGAAGAAGCACGGATTTACAAAGACGGCATTAAGAAACCAAAACTGCTGCAGAGAGGACATGGGGTGAGATTGCTGTAGGAAATCCAATTAAAGAACAGAATGAGCAAAATTTCTGGCAGGTCAGTCATATTTCACATATCTTGAAAATAAATGCCTAGGTGGTATGAATTTATACTCTACCAGTCTTTGCATCTTGAGGTTGTATAATTTGTTATATTTAAATTAGCACCCTTAAAACTAAATTGTCTCAGGGAACCACTCAAGCTACTGTTGAAACAATAGCTGAGTTCTGTTCTACTAAAGATCAAGTTTGCATATTAATATTTTTTTCTATGTCTGACATTATATCAGTTTTGTATACATATATATTTTTTCTTTTTGTAAGACAGCATAACAAATAATCTTATTTTACCTTATCAAATAAGATACATTTTTGCATTAAATCTGTCCTCCAAATATCCGAGCTTAGAGCACAACATGAAGAATCAACATTCTGTGTTTACACGATGATTCAATTGCTACATAATGTCACTGAAGTTGTTGTATTATTTTTTTATTAAGAAAGTGCCCCAAGGCCAAGAATACCTATCAGCTCTTTGGAGGTTTTGGTAGCAGCATCCATGATACAAGCATAGTTTAATAAAGTTCATTTTAATTGATATATTTTCTCTCTAATTATTCCCTCCAGTCATAGGACAGGCAGTTTCATCTTAGATAGTGTCAGACACTGGTATTAAAAAAGGTATTTTGCTAACTGCATAAATCAATTAGTAGCAACACAGGCTACGGGCTAGCTGAAATAAATGCTATTAAGTGTAATTAAGAGTAAACAAAGCTCGTCCCTAAATTCTAAGAGGCTATGTACAGTTGGATTTCACCAACTCTATTTGGCAGTAACATATTTACTTAGTAATTGCAACTCACGCAAACAATATACCTGCTCTGATTAATTTGTTACAAACCCTGTGGTAGGTTAATTAAATGATCCGTTCTAAATAATGACAGCCTTCCAAAAGTAGCCCTGTAGGAGCTGAACCACTGCCTTGAAAGGCATGAACCAAGCAGGATTTAACTAAGACACAAGGTAGAAATTCTTTTTGACGATGTATTTACACAGAGAATACAAAGAAACTCTTTTTACTTTCTGAAATGTCATGCTATTATGTTTTTGACTACATTGTTGGCATTCTATACTTTGTAGCCAAATATGAACACACACACACAAAAAAAGAACTGAAATGAAACGTGCTTGAGATTCGACAGTAAAACATCAAAAAACATGGGACTGTAGCATATAACTAAATGACTCTGTTTATAATTGGTGAATTCATAAATGAGCCAGCTTTAAAAAAAAAAAATAAATAAAAAAATCTCCAGTCTCATTTCTCCAACAGTTTGTGCGCAGCCTTCGCAAGGTCACTGCAAGTTATTCATTCCTACCAGACTGTGAACAATGTGAATAGTCATAGCTATGAACTACAGCTTATTTCTCTGATTTTTGGCCCCCTGTTACTCTAGGACACTTATTTTGTAAGATGTGAGAACTCTTTTAATTCCATACAAGCATACACAAATGCCCTGTTAACTGCTAAAAATGAATTCTAATGCTACACAACAGATGAATCAATTATGCCAAACGCTTCATTGCTAGAGACAAAGAATCTTCTAGCAGGGTGTTCAGATAATAGGAAATAAGAATAAAGCCAAAAATTCCAATCCCTAATCCAAGACAATAATTACAAAAATAATCCCCACAAGTTTTTAAATTCATCTTTGGGGTCAAATAAAAGTAACTTAAATATGCAGGTGTATATATGGAGAAAGATGAAGATTTTTATAAAAAGATGAATTAAAATGAATTAATTATAGGTTAATAATAGAAGTATGCTGTCTACAGAACATATATGAGAGACAACAGTTGGGTTTCTTTTTGTTATGTAGTCCACGAGGGTGGTAACAAGGATAACATCAAGTCCAAAGGAAACCTTCACACTACATAAAATACTTACATAAGTTGCTGGGAATTAGGTTCTGTCACTGTCAGGTCCCTTGAGCATTATGAAGCGTATTTTCCAGATGAATTCTCTACTATGAGAAGTGATGATGAGACCAGATCTGCTGAGGGTTATTCATGTCTCATACAGTTCCCACCTGAAAATTAAAGTAATGGCAAAAATTTGGGCTTTTTTCTCTAGAAGCGTGGAGTGACTGTGGCATAATATGCAGCAGACCAAATGCAGAGGCAAGACCATCTACTTCATGCCAAATGTACTTCATCCATGTTTAGTTTGATTCCAATGAGTTACGTGGGTGAAGTAGATTTCACCTTTATTTCTTAAAATTCACATTCAATTTGAAAATATCATCTCTTTCAGTTTCTCAGTGACAGCTGTCAGAGTCTATCAACATTCAGTACAAGAATAGAACGCTAATAGGCTTGTAATATCAAAACTAAACAGACTGGTGAAACTCAAAATGAAATACTATTACTGAAAATATTCTTTTATCTGATGTTGCGTGCAGTGGGTGAGAATAATTTTAATCTTGTCTTCTTTAAATGTTGGAATGTAAATGAATGCTGACAAGATTAAATAAATGTACTTTTGATCTGAGCCTTTGCCAGTACTCTATTTTTTAATTGCCTAAATGTACACTATTTGATATTCTGCAAGGGTGGCTTTGTAACTTGTCTTTGGTATGACATAGGAGAGGGATAAGAAGTTGGTTGTTTTTTTTTTTTTTTCTGGTTTTTTTTTTTTTTTCTCTCTATTTATTTGTTTCTAAGTACCTCCAAATACATGATTTTGAATTTAATCTCTAGAATTAATTTCACCTTGTGTCTTGCACCAGGTCAATTCGTACAGAGTACACTCCCTAAAGTTAAAAAAAAAAAAAAAAGTATGATGTCCAGTGATTTGGATGATGTGAGAAGTGATGTGACTACCATATTAAGTTAAACTCAATACACCAAAAATCATTCTTAGTTTGCAAATGACACCGAGTTGGGAGGACACGTTGATCTGCCTGAACTGAGCTCAGTGGGATGAAGTTCAACGAGACCAAGTGCCCAGACAAGCACTTTGGTCTCAACAACCCCAGGTAACACTAGAGGCTTGGGGCAGAGTGAATCGTAGAATGGCCTGGGTTGAAAAGGACCATAATGATCAATCCCCTGCCATGAGCAGGGTGTCATCAACCACCAGACCAGGCCTCCCAGAGCCACATCCAGCTTGATACTGGAGAGTCTGATACATTGGATCCAGATCAGCTGGAAAGCTGGAAAGAAGGTGGGAGTGGGCCTCTGAAGTCAACTTGAAAACCTGCTATGGGTGTCCCAAGTAGCTTTTGATCATCAAGGAGATACCACAACCTTTGGACAACCTTTGTGCCAGTGCTCCCAGCAAAGCACGGAAGTGCTTCCAGATGACTAGGGAGGACCTTGTACGTTCCAGTTTGTGTCCATTGCCTCTTCCTCTGTCACTGGGCATCTGACTGAAAAAAGCCTAGATCCATCATTTTTGCTCTTGCCCATCAAGTATTTTTAGACACTGATAAGAATCCTAAAATTCTGCTTCTAAACATCGAACAGTTTCTGGTCTGACTGAGAGATCTAGACAGCAAATTATCAATTTCTCATAATCCTCAAGGAGTCCTAGTCATCAAAACTCAGTTTCACACATATGATCCATGACAACAAGGTTGATGGAACAGGCTTCCTTGTTCAGAGGCAGCATAAGATATTTGTTGTTTCTCACCTTATAAAAAAGGGAAGCAAGAGTGACCAGTAAACTGGCAAGAATTGCAATTACTGGAAGCAGTATGGAGGTGAAAAATGAACACAGAAAAATGTAGTATTGTCTTGTTGCATAGAGATTGTTGACACAGATTAGTAAAATGATCTTTGCTGCTCAATGCTTGCAACCTCAGCAATGTTTTAACTAAAAGAAAAGGAAAAAGGAAAAAAAATTAAGCTAAGCATATAGGAAAAAAAATCACAAAATTTATGCAAATTTTCAACCTGTTGCTTGTCATAATAAGTCAGAGTACTCTCTTGCTAATCTAACCTTAAGTATGAGATATACTATGAAAGAAATGCTTCCTATTTTACTATGTTGGACCATGACATCCAAGGCAGATGTTGGTATGGCAGTAGAGGCTGAATGGCATCTGCCATGGAACCGTGTATGAAGCAAAGGTGCGTCATTGAATTCCTCCATTTGGAAAAATTTTCACCACTTGACATTAATAGCTTGCTGAATGTTTCTAGACACCAAACAGTGGGGGTGAGCATGGTGAGGATGCGTTTCATCAGTGGCAACAGAGACAGTGGTTCAACTTCACTGGTCCAGATTTTTAAGAGCGTGGTGTGCAGGCACTTTGTTCACTGCTGCTGAAAATGCACTGCAAATAGTAGTGACTACGCAGGGAAAAAAAAGTGTTTTGCAGCTGAGAATTTGCTTTATCAAACAGTGTTATTGTGCTCTTCGTATTTCATGTAATTTCTATGGACATAAATAGGAGGCATTACTTTCAGAGCAATGTACACATAAGCATATAAAATGAATAATTACTGTCAAGCAGAGCTTTACCTTTGCATTCCCTGCTTTAATTTTGAGTGCTTTCCTCAAAACAAAACAGCTTTCTTTTTCATTTTATTTGCTTCATTGCTATTGGAAATATTTACATTTACCTTTCCCATGGTGAAGGTCACAAAATGATGGATTAAGCATTAAAAATAACCAGTAAGCACATCTGGAAGACAGCAAACATACTGAAAATAATAGATTTTTTCTTTATGATGATGTTTGAAGATGAGCATTTTTGTATTCGTGTTGAGTATTTCTTAAAAAGTGAATTCAAAGCCGTATCATTATATACAAAAGATAACAGTTTGAAAGAAAGTTATGGTACTTGGGTAAATGCAGTAGATTTTAGTAATTCCCAGAAAACAAAACAAAACGAAAAACAAAAACAACAATATTTAAACATAAGTTTAAGCGTGCTCACTTGTCTAGTACTTCATGAACATAGAGTGGAGAGTATCACACAACAGACTGACAGATCATTATAAAAGGAGCAGAAAATGGATAAAAAAAATAACCAAATAACTTTTCACAGTCCAAACGTACCTCAGACGGAGATGTGGAGGCATGAGGAACAACACGAGACAGAAGATAGTTTGCCGTTTAGGTAGCCAGTGGTTCTGATAAGGTGTAGCCAACCATGTAGCTCTGTTAAAACAAAAGCAAATAAGCAGCAGCAGAGCCAGGTATGTGAGGGAAATTGCACGTGGCTCCATGCATAGGGGCTGAACAACTTTCTGTTTGGAGCCAATTTGTGAATGCAAGTTTGCCAATGCTAAGGAAAACATGATTCTGAATTCCCTTTAAGACAAATGGTCTGAAAGGATATTCAACAGTAACAGCCACTCCACTGTAGATACTCTTTTGTATCACTTCATAGTTGCAGTTTAACAATATACTGCATGCACATGTAATTATGTATGTTTTTAGTGCTTCTTAAAAACAACAACATAAAGCCACATATCTATCACTTCAGTGAAACATCCTCCCAATAAACAAATGACCCATAAAAATTATCCTGTTTCCCTGTTTATTTTTTATGAGTTTGTTCTTTTTTCTTGTCAACACCCCTGCGCAGCTGGAGCCCATTAAATTTAACAGCAGCACAGACACTTGCAAAGGCCTTAGAACTGCTCCTGCAATAAAATATCTTAAAAAAAGAAAAAATTAAAAAGACATAAAAGCAATTGCTTCCACATAATGAGATTATAATGTGAAATTATGAAAAATGAATAAAACCACTTATTTTTACTCCTTTGAAATTAACCAAACATAGCTCAGTCATGAATATTCGACAGTGATGTGATCCATCCATCTTCTTGAACATAAAGATCTTTTTCTTATAGCATCATTTCAAATCTCCAAGGAAGTCAATGAATGCTTGTGTCCCATTAATTTGAAATAAAATGGGGTGGGCAGCTTGCTAGCTCCTAACAAGATATATGTTAAATATACTTGGCTATCAAAGACCTAAACTCAGCATTCACAATTTAAGGATGAATAAGGAGTCCCACGAGAAGAGAGGCATTGCTTTTCCTGATGTTCAATTCATTTCTTGGTTACTTTGCTTAATTATCTGTTTGAACTGTTTTCAATAATCTATCAACAGTAGGATTACAGCACTTCACAGCTCACATTCACATGATTATGAGAACCTTTTATTCTTATAAAGAAGATAATATTTGATAATCAACGTCTCTTTTTCAGAGCTATCACTGACCTGTTGATTCTCAAATTTACTCTGTTGGATTTGAGTTGCCAGAAGTTTTGAAGTAGAACATCTTTTGGAAAAAGTTGTGCCAAAAGGCTTCGAAACTCTTAAATGAGATTCTTGTCATTTTCAAATTAGACAAAGATGTGAGAAACCAGATCAACGTGGGTTTTTAAACACAAAAACTCAGACTGTGATAGACGGGATTTCCTTGTAAGATAATATTTCTATCCCACTTTACTAATGTTCAAAAGCATTTTGAACCGTACACAAACTTCTTCACATCTCTAGATGTCTCCTCTTCTCCACCCACTTCCCATCAGTGTTATATATCAGTTCTATATACTCAACCACAGAAATACACAACTTACTGCAACAGCTGTGAACCACCAATTCAATTCTGCTGTTCGTCCACACGGACAATTTCTTTACTTTTTCTTTTCGTGCTGACCATAGGTATCCAATAAATGACCCTTGAAACCTGGAAAGGTTTGAAACAGCTAGTCCAGCTCTTTGAAAATCATTTCTTGTGATCAGTGTTCATTGGGGGACGGTTGTAACTCTGAAAGTAAGAAAATGTAGCCAAATCAAAACATACAGTCATTGTGCAAAATATATTTTACTTTACTAACATAGATCTGAATCAACTAAATTTATAACCAAGCATGCAGAGACTGTTAGTTCACAGGTCATTTAGTTTTTGACTTCTTACTTCCTGCTGCAGTCAACAAGTGTATAGAATTTCACGTTATTTACAAAAGCCACACATGATAGGTCAGAATGCCTGGCTCACAGAAGTTCCCGAACCATCCCATTTTTCAGGGGTGAAATGTATAAAGAGGAGAAGAGGCTAGTATACACAAGTAGACAGCTACTGAGCTGAAAAAGGAACTCTGCTATAATAGCAACAGAGGTTAAATACATCTGGTTGCAACACTACAATTCTACTAAATATACAGTATTCTCACCTAGAGTATTCAAAATATTTAAAATATAGAGTACTTAAAAAAAAAAAAAAAAAAAAAAAAGTCAAAAGACTTCATAAGACTTCATTTAGTGGTCTGATGTTATTAGCTACAGAAACCAGCAAATGAAAGAGGAAAATCAGTTAGAGCCTTTTGTTCATTAATCATACCAAATTTACATCTATTTTTTTCCTGCTTGCATTTGATTTAGACCTGGAATCTCAACTGGGATTTTCAGTTTACGTTTTCATTAAAATATAAATAACAATTCTGCAAAAGCAATCTCAATGAAGAGAGAGACAAAAAAAAAAAAAAAAAACACAACATTTTATGACTTTCAAATGTAGTTACACTACACATTACAGATTTTTTAGGCCATTGAAAAAACTTTGGCAAAATTATAATGTACATTTCCCAATTTTCAAAAGACACTATGGTTTTCCAGTTTCTGGCAGTTAGGTTACTAAATATGTCATTATTGGAATATTTTCACACCATTGCTGTTTTATGGCCACCAATTTTGATTTCATGTTTCTTTTTTTTTTTTTTTTTTTTCCCCCAGTTTTTTCAATCTTGCTCATCCTCACTGGCTTCCTGCCCCCTTTTCCTGATTTCTTACTATTAGGGATGCAACATTCTTGATCTAAGAAGAAGTGGTGTTTAAGTATCAACCAGCTCTCATACGTTGCCTTATCTTCTAGTGCTCTAGCTCATGAGATACCTCCAAGTAGGTCTTCGAAGAAGTCCAAACTGGTTCTCCTGAAGACCAGGGTAACAGTCCTACTTAATGCCTTCCTTCTTCCACTCAAGATCTTGAACTCCACCATCTCATGAACACTGTATCCTCCAACCTTCACATCCCTGGCCTGTCCATCCTTGTTAGCAAAAACTAGGTCAAGCCACACATCCCTCCTCATGGGCTCTTCCACCACCTGTGTGTTCCTGGCCAACAAATATCAGGATGATTCAAGTCCCCCATAAGAACCAGCGGCCAGGATCCTGAGGCTACTTCCAGCTGCTTGTAGAAGGCCTCATCAAATTAATTCTTCTAATCAGGTGGCCTGTAGTACACATCCACAACAGCATCTTAATTCTTACTCACAAGCTTTCCACTTGCTTATTGTTCACCTCCAGGTAGAGCTTGATGCATTCTAGTTGCTCTGTCACATAAAAATCAGCTTCAACACCTCATCTCATCAGCCTATCTTTCCTAAAAAGTATGTAGCCATCCATGACAGCGTTCCAGTCGTATGACCTGTCCCACCATGTCCCCACAGTCACAGTGAGATCATGATCCTGTAATTGCACACAGATCTCTAGTTCTTTCTGCTTATTTCCCGTGCTGTTTGCATTGGTATACAGACACCCAGATAATCTCTGCATGTTTCAAGGTTTCAGCTGGGCTATTGGCAACGTTATCTTCTCTGAAGAATCCTCACAAGGTTCTGCTGGACGACTGAGAGTTTTCCCCCACATTTTCCTAAAATAACAGTATTCCCTGGCTGTTCCCTGAATCATCACTGTTTTTCCAGATTAAACAATTAATTGATTGGGCCTTTCTGCTGTGTTACTTCATCTAAAATCCTGAAAGCTAACCCATTATTGTTCCTACTTCAAAGCTGGAATCCCTTATCCCTCTAGTTGCTGTGCAAGTTCAACTTTGGATATTTTAAGGCCCTCCTGGATAATTTTTGAGTTGTCAGCTATATATAAAATTTTGTGGGAAATCATACTGTATTTAAAGTGCTAAAATTGGTGAAGTTTCCTACATCTACAAAACAATCTCTAAAAGACTAATTCACAATATAAAACTTACACTGTGAATTTATAGTCAGAACTATGACATTCAAGGATCAGCTGAAAAGAAATAGCTATTTGTTCTAAATTTCTGATATTACAATTATAACAATTAAAAATTATTTTCTAAAACCGTGACTAATTTATAAAGATATACTAGCATGTCCTCTTATTTGGAAAGGAAAACTGTATAACAGCTTCAAAAAAGAAAAAAATACATGACACTGAACGTCTGACAACCACATGAAGTAAAGTACGTGGCTTATCTGAAGAATGAGAGAATAGATGTTTGCTTTATCTAACTAAGCAACCAAGCTCATCTGCAAGACTAAGGACCAAGCCACAGCCTCTTGACAGGAAGTTTAGCCAAAAAGCAAAAGACAGAATGTCTCTTAATTACCAGTGTTTGCTATATGAAGAACCAGACTAAGTAGCAGATTTAATTTAATTGACATAAACCTAGTGATCATTACCTATATTTCTTTTATGTGCATTGATATGGTATTTTTATAAAAAAAAAAAAATAAAAATAGATGCTTATTAACTACATGTAGAGGAATTCAAATGGATATCCTTTTTTGGTGAGTGCCAAACGATAAGGGCTGAGTAGCCTGAATGCTTCAATAGGTGGAGGTAGGAGGGTTGCTGGCATCGCTATCGGTGCCCTAGCACTCAGCTGAACTCCCAGCCTTACCACAGAAAGAAGCAGAAATGCTTCTCTGAACAGACATATTTCCTGACTAAAATCAGGAAGCTAACCTTGGTCAACTGTCCATTGAGATGTATACAGAATCTTCAGATTTCATGGAGATTCTTATATGTGTCTCTGATTACTGGACATTCTGATTTTTAAAACTGTAGTAATTAAAAGTGAAGTGCTTCAGAATTAAGGCAAATTGCTATGAAAAGAACCATTTCAGTCACTCAAAAATACCAAAACTTATGCTCCAGGATAGTAAATCGTCAGTTGGTTTAAAGCCAAATTTAGGTGGACAAATCTTTCACAGTTTAAGACTCATCTCACATATTTTTAGCATATTTAAGAAAAGGAAAATTCAAGCAATGACAAGAGCTTTAAATGCATTAGTAGTGAATATGCTCATGGGTCTTGTGAATGAGATAAGTGAATTTTGGTCAGTGAAACTGCATTTCATTTTGCATATAGTAATAAAAATTACAGGCAAGAAATATAGCCGGCATTCTCATTCTTTCTCATTGTAAGAGTACTTTAGATACAATAAGTTTTGCAAACCGTCTTCTTCTGTTCTTAACTCTCTTTTTAATAGTTTACTGATGCATATTAGAATTTAATTATACCAATTAGTAGTGCTACATCACACATATGATGTAGCTTCAGTTAGGAGTAACCTAATATATATTAGTATAGTTTAGGTTTGTAATTAAAGTTCTTAGAGAAGTGCAAAAATGAACATTATGATTATAAAACATTAAGACAACCTTGACGGCACTGAAATTGAGTATTTTAAAATGACCCTATAAATCAGTCTTAAAATAACTTTCTATATCTGGAATGACTATTGCACTCTCTGCTTCTCAGAGTTGCATAAGTTGTTGCTATCTCCGTTGACATAGCCTTTTTTTTTTTTTTTTTTTTTTACATTTATTATATTCTTCTCTAATTCATGTTTCTTGATTGAATTGAGCCCCTTTAAAGATATCTGTCAAGTTTCAATTTTATTGAGAGTCTTTTTAGAGGCTTTTTGCAATTCCTTTCATCTCCTTCTTAGACATTAAGTGTAGTGAATCTACTAAATCAAGACAATCTTATCTTGATAAAGCTCTGTTTTGGGATTAAAAGCAGAAGTCTAATTCTTCTATGTCTACAGCTTCTTCACAGCAACATTTCATAGAATCCGCTTCTACAATGCTCTGTGGTGGAGTGGTTTTGTAATTTTTTTCTCTTGGCCCAGGCAAGAGGAGTGACAGCAAAAGACAATTCTTAAGATTGCTAATAGTGCTTCTCTTGAGATAGCAAGTGAAATTATTTTATATAAAGTCACTGTCCGTTCCAAAATAACATTTGTTAAGTGATGATTGATCAAGATTTTTGCTCACTTGATTTGACAACAGCATTTAGAGAAACTATTCTTGTTGTAGTAGTAATTAAAAATAAATTTTAAAAAGTAAAAAGATAAATTGTTTACTTTATTGCTGTGCCTCCGGCATGGGTTTAAAAATCAAAATCAAGTGATAAACTAAAAGAGCACTGCTAAACATTCTACTTCCTGAGTAGCTGTAAGTGATACTGGACTGGGACTGATGGCACAGTGTTCTCAGCCTCCGCTGTCACCAAGTACATGACAAAAAACATTAGCATGCATGAAGGCATCACTGTAGTAAGAAACTAAGCTCGAAAACAATGTTTCATACAGAATGTGACATCCAAAACGGCCAACTTGGACTTCTTCATGAGTGATGCTAGATATCTGGATACTAGGGAGTTTACCAATGCACTGTATATATCTGTGGCTAAACAGTACTCTCATAAAAACGTACCTCACAATGTAGAGGTTACATGAGGAACCTTAAATTTCTTCCTCCTACCTTACAGGCTCTTCTGTCTCCTCTGTTTCACAAGTTCTCCTTATCTCCATCAATCATAAATTAGGTTTGGGAGAGAACTGCAATCAAAGTATCAGAAGTGCAAAAAGGCATTCCTGCAGTACGAGGCACAATATGGAAAAGATCATGATCTATATTTCCACAACAACAACAAAAATATCCAGGATGATGCACTGTAATCCTTTTAGCCAATGTAGGAGCTGCAAGCTTTTTAATTGCAAACTGTTTTTGTGCTTCACAGTTAAGATGTGCTTCTTAATTATGATACAATTTAAGTTTTGTAACTTAGATCTTGCATTATAAGCATATTAAATTGCCATGATGGGCTACAGTTTATCATGATCATTAAAAATGAGATGTTCACACTGTGGCCATTCATTAATCATAGTCAGAAGTATAAGAAATAAATGGGGTGTAGTGCATCTTGGGAATCTATGAAAGATAATTAAATTGAATTGCCAGAAAAATAAGACAGAATAATACGTACAAAAGAAAACCAAAAACTGATAAATGCTATAAACCCTATCAAATACTATGTTGAAGTATTTTATCTGTCATCATTGTCCCTTTCCTTCCCCCCATACCCATAACTAGATATGTTGCTCCAAAATTAATGCCTCGTATTTATTTCCTTGGAAATTACAACCGGTGCAAAGACACAGTAACGCTATTCGAAAGAGCAAGTTCTCAGCTGCAAACCACTATTTCTAAACTAAGTTACCACCAGTAGCTTTGAGTTCTCACCAGAAATAAATAAAAGCCTGTGTGGCACACTTGTAAAAATCTGCACATGTAGAGGTGATTCACTGTTGCTGTTGCCACTGCTGAAATACACCCCCCACTGCCTCGCTGTGCTCACATCCACTGTTTGGTCTCTAGAAATGTTTAGTAAGAATCATTGAATGCCAGTAAGTGTAATTTTTCCCACATGAAAGAATCTAAGGACACCCCCCCCTTTGCTTCCTACGCACTACCATGTCAGACACTATTTTTTAAGACTACCCCTCTGCTGCCATCTGTCACACAACAACAAAATGTAACAGTATCAGTGGGAAGGTTCAACCTCTGCTGCCATTCCATCAATGTCTGCCTCTGATGTCATAGGCCAACATAATAAAATAGGAGGCATTACTTCCAGAGCAGAACTTGTGCCTCATTAAAAACTTTCCCAGTAGAAGAATACCAACTAAGGTAACTAGCATTTTGCATGTAAACATTTTTATTTCTTTTTATGTGAAAGTTTTAACAATAGCTAGTTTTCTATAATAATTATAAATATAAATATTTGTGGCAAGTTCTGCAGTTTAATCAGTCTTCTGCTGAAAAATGAAGTAGGTTGGACATGAATACACTGAGATTGTAAGCTGGCAGAACACAACTAAATTTGCATGTCAGAACTTGATTAACTTTTAACTATACTATAAAAAGAGAGGGAAAAAATCCTATATAATACTGCGTAAGCCCATTGGAATGAAAGTACTGGAAAGGTTTCTTCTAAAGGTCCCAACCTCCTTCCCCTCTATTAATGGGACATGAAGAGAATTTAGATACCTAAAGACAGGTCTGTGGAAAGTCATACTGAAGACAGGATTTAGTCTGTTTTGGCTAAAAGACTACATCTTAAAAGTAAGACAAAAAAGCCAATTGTCTTAACAGTTTCAGATTGTGTCTGAAATAAAAAGAGATCCTGCCCAGAGATTATTGCTAAGACAGTCATTCCGATGTCTGAAGCAAAAATGTCAAGGACTTTAATATTTCTGTGCCCATTAAATAGACATTATTTTACAGAGGCATCTAAGGTCTGGTCAACAACCTGTTGATTACTTCTGTGATCTGACTGTCAGAAGAGAAAGCTATCAAAATGCAGCATTTGGTTTAAATATCTTCCTTGATTGTTTGTTCATTTATTTGCTTGTTATATTCTTGTTGGTTTGGAAAGTAAAGGCTGATACAAAAGGCTCCTTATTTCTCACAGAAAATGAGGAAAATAATAGATACTCAAACATTTTCTCATATTAAATAAATATGTTCCCATTTACAGAGAAGTATGATAATCCAATTTAAAACTTAAAAAGATATTACTTACTGTTGCTATGTACCTCTGTTTTCAAATACAGAACATGTTCTTAGATGATCTTTACTACTAAAATAAAGCATTTATAAAATAAAATCTTCCAATAACTTGAAAAAAGCAGGGCAGAAATGACCACTGGTTAAAAGGGACCCTCTTACAAATATTCCTTCCCTACGCGTATAAGTTTAGTCCATTTTGAATAAGTTTCTATGTTTTCCTCAAAGGCTGCCTGTGGAAAACAGGAAGAAGTAAAAGGACACGTAAACATATTGCTCTACGCTGAAAAGAAAATGGTATAATAAAACTTGCCACCTACATTGCAATTTTCTGTATGTGAGAAAAATGAATCAGCCTGTGCATACTTACTCACGCAATGCAAATTCACGGTATTGTTTAAGTATTGCTGAGTTTGCATGAAGCCAAATTGGAAGTACAAAAACATACCTCTTATTTATCTATCCTTAGAAACTCTATGTGCCAAGGCTCAACTTGCCACAGATGATCGTTTGAAATTATGAGAAAGCTAACAGATGTGCAGGATCCAAAAGTATGCATTCTATAAAGCATCCTCCAATGTACCAGTTTAAAAATGTTACTTTCACAAACAAAAAAAGGCATTCACCCTTCTAAAGATGTAATTATCTATTAAAGAGTTACTGAAACCTTGTTCTAGGGTCAGTGTTAAGTGGTGACAGGTATTGACAGCCAGTGTATGGGAAAAACATGTTTTTTGGATCAAGATTTTGTAGAATATATTTGATAGACAAAGAATCTCATTGCTAGCAGAAAGTAAAGCAGAGCTCATTCTGTAAAAGTACAAGGCATTTGGGGTATTTTTTTAAAAACGGTTTTTAAAAATTGTTAGAGGTCATGCTTTTGACCAATATAATTGAATGCAGTTACCTCTACTAGCAGAAGGCTTGCTTTAAAAGGCAATACAATACTGACAACGGGTGTGCACTATATTGTCGTTCCCTTTGAAAAAAGAAATTGCTCCACATTTATGTTAAAGAGGCATAGCACTGAAGTATATTTTTGTAGGTATTACTTAAGTATGGAAACAGGCTGTCTCCCACATGATGATGAAATACTTCTTTGAAAATACAGGGAAGACATTTGTCTTTTTGAATTGCACCCAATGCAAAGTGATGTCATGTAGAAATAAACAGAAGTGAGCATCAGCTACATTTCAGACATGAATACATGCTGTTCTGCAGCAACAGCTGTGCCTGAATGAAAAAGCTGATGAAAAAACATCCAGCGTTTGCAAAGAAAAAAAGTTATCACTCTTACAAAAATTGTTGGGGACCAGATGTTAAAAACCAGTGCAGTCTGTTCATTTCAGAAGAGAGTGCTGTAAAAAATGTTAATCAGGTGTTTTTATGTGGTTTAGGTTGCTCTACCTGACTGTTTTACGGACTCATGTTCTTCGTATTAAATTGTTGTACTGTAACCAAAATCAATGTGTTGCACATCCACACAGAAGTAATAGCTGTCAATATGGGACAAAATTAATAAATAAAGAAAGAAGGTGCTATGACATATATGTATTATGTCAGATATACAGACAACATACAAGGAAATATAAAATAAAGAGAAAAATTACAATCAGGAATCAATGTGATTTTTTCTTCCCACAGATTGGCAGCCAAGATTCCTTGAAAAGCATAGCAGAAGCTAACAGACCTGCTGGAAGAAGCTGCACACTTAACATTCTGATTAAGTGAAAATATGAGAAGTTCAATTTCACACCGTACAACTGTGTACCAACATGTGCACCAACATAACTCTTAGTTACATTAGTGACTTATACTTCGTAACTGCAAATACAACTCAGGGCAATCTCCTAAATTGCTAGATTGGAGAGCAAAGCAAACTGCTTGGCACACAAGGAACTCTCTTCTGTAATCGTTTCTCTTAAGAAGAAAAACACTTTGGGAAACTAACTTCTGGACCAGTGGCTTGTAATGAGATTCTTTTGGAAAAGAAGAAAGTGCCAGTTCACAATTTGGACAATAGCCTAAGAGTACAAAATTCATATTCACAAAACAAGGTGCTTCAGATGTTCACAGGACAGACAGCCCGAGCTGGCAGGCTGGTCTTCTGGGCCACTAAACTTCAGGAGTCAAATTTCCCTCCTGTGAGACAGAGATGTGGTTTCTATGATTAACAGCAGAATATCAGCTCTTCAACACTTTAATACCATTTTAGTTCTACTCTGTCCTTACTCAATATACAAAAAGTACCAATAATGTAGTAGCAGGAGTACCTGCATCTGAAATGCCTTTGGTTGTTAGCAGTAAAAAGAAATCTGAGCTAACACGGTGCAAAAACAGAAAGCAAAACACAACAAGCCTGACAGCATGGAATAACAGAATATCTTGGGTTGGAAGGGACGTGCAAAAATCACCAAGTCTAAGTCACTTCCTCAATGCAGAACCACTCAAAATTCAAACTTAACATCAGAGAGAATTATTCAAGCATTTCTTGAACTCCAGCATCGTGGTGCTGTAACCATGGCTGCAGAAAGCCTGTTCCAGTGCCTGACCACCATCTGGTGAGGAACCTTTTCCTAACACCTAATCTGACTCTCCCCTGACACAGCTCCATGCCATTCCTTCAGTTTCTGTCACTGTCCCCAGAAAGCATAGACCAGCGCTGCTCCTCTGCTCCAGCATGAGGCCTCCCTTCAGACTGTTCTTCCCTGAGCTGAACAACTTAATAATTTTATGTTCTTATACTGTGGCATTCCAGCCTGCACTTGGTGCTCAAGGTGAGGCCACAGTACAGAGCAGGACAGGACAGCCCCTTCTCTTGTTGGGCTGTTAGTGCCGGGCTTGGTGCACCTCAGGGTATGGTGGATCCTTCTGGCTACCAGGGCACACTGCTGCCTCAGATTCAACTTACAAACAGACTGGGGTTCTCGTTGAGAGTATATCCAGGATTG
This sequence comes from Lagopus muta, assembly GCF_023343835.1. Lineage (NCBI taxonomy): Eukaryota > Metazoa > Chordata > Aves > Galliformes > Phasianidae > Lagopus > Lagopus muta. Next base: position 7,218,691 of record NC_064436.1, on the reverse strand, counting down.
CCTCATCCCGTATGAAGACTGCACCATCTAGTCAAATAAACAGAAAGCAGAGAATTAATGGATAGAGAGTGAACGAGTTCAGGAGTTTTTCACTCAATAAGATCAAATAACTGCACACATAAAGGGGTCTTAAGCCTTTTTTTGTTTTGTTTTGTTTGCTTTTGTTTTTTTTTTTGTTTGTTTGTTTTGTTTTTTTGCTTTAGAATTGATGACAGAATTTCACAAGTTGAAGCATGTGGAGAGATTGGGTCAAAAGCTGTTTTCTTTTACAGCAGGTTAGACCCTGGAATTGCTCTGTATATATGAAGAGCGTTACAAATGAGCATACAGAGCTATGTCCACCTCTGAGTGACTTACCATCTGTCACAAAGCAAACAGGGGTTGCACAGACTAACAGCAGTTCCCAGAAAGTTGATGTAAGCTCTGGATTGAACTGTATGCAAGCAGACAGCAGAGTGCTAAAGGCACAGCCATGTCTTAACAGAAACCCCTCGGAAGAAAGGTAAGAAAGCATACAACACTATCTTGTGCTAGGACTCAGGGAAAAAAAAAAAAAAAAGGAATTTGTGACTACCAAACCAATATTTTACATCTTTTTTTCCCTAGGTGTTTGCTTTTAACCTTGTGCTGTTGCTTTCAAAGGATATTCAAAGCAGCTGATTTTACAGATGCTTCTGTCTGCATGTAGGCTGACTTAGCATAGTAAAATATAACACAGTTTACTGAAATCACAAGCAGATACTGACATCGGCCTTACAAAGAACACTTTTCCTGTAAAATTTTGCTAATTCTAGGTGTAAAATATTAGTTTTCAGTAATACTCAGATAATACTTTTAAAAGTGTGAAGAAACTTCAGCTGTTAAATATTATTTTAAATGATTTTTCATTAGCTTTTCAGCAGTGTTCATACCAAGGACAAAAATAGATTATAATAAATAATGAAGAGGTGTTATATATTCAGAGGATCATAGAATGGCTTGGGTTGGAAGGGAATTCCGACTGCACTGCTATAGGCAGAGACACCTCCCATTAGACCAGGTTGCTCAAAGCCCCATCCAGCCTGGCCTTGAATGCTTTCATGGAGGGAGCCTTCACAACCTCGCTTGCCAATTTATGTTTAATTTTAATTACACGTTCAGCAAATAACATTAACATACACATGTATTATGTATTCTAAGAGCTTCTGGGAAAGCTCTCCTGTGTGTGGCTCCTGTGTGAGAATTGTTAGTACACTACAGATTTGATAGTCATGCAACTGACAACCAATTCAAGTGATAAGAAGTTGGGTGACATTTTCAATGACTCATCAAACACCACGTTACAACTCAAGGCTGTTCAAGCCGACGTGTTAGGAAGATGCTGTGTGGTAATAACAGCAGAACACTATTAGCTTTGCCCTTGAACTCACAGATTCATTTGGTAAGAGACCTTTCTTTTTACAAGCAGATTTTAGCTATTAACACCGCAAGAATAAAAAGTTGGTGAATGAAGTGCAACAACGAAAAAGAAACCCCAGCTGAATTGAATTATTATTTGTAAGACATTCTGAGATATTGATCTGCCAGACTTATAAGTAATTCATGCAGTTTAGTGATGAACAAAAGGTACAATTTTTAGAAAATGTGCTGTAGGGCATAACTTGTAGAATAATTAAAAACTTAAAATTACTTCTTTTGACTTAACACCTTCACTTTGACTTAAACAGAACAACTTTACATGACTCAATAGTATAATGACAAGAAGTTTATGGAGAAAATTAGGAACAAGTTTTTTGCATTAGGCCTGTGAGAATTTCTCTTTTATAATCTGATCGATAGTTTGCTTCTGCCTTTGACTTTTATATACTGCAGAACATTTAAAATAATTAAGTAGACATGAATGGAATAAAGAAATAATGGGTCTATAAAATATTCAAATGTAAATGTGCTTAGAAAACATCAAGTCAGTTATCACTCTAATAAAAAATGAGCTTTTTCTTCAAAAATGTGAGCAAGACATAGCTTGATGAAGGTCTTACTTTTTATTCTATCAACCATTCAAGTTCTTGCATTGGATTTAAAAGTATTTGTAATGCCATAAATATGGGAAGTAGGAGAGGAATGGTAAGAGAAGATTGATAGGAAATGACCTTAATAGGCTTTACAGATTGTTTAAGCTGGGGAAAAAAAAAAAGTTAGTAGCTAAAGACCTATTAGAAATATGCCTAATTTGTGGTTTAACCCCACGTTTGACATTTAACTTGGTTTTACCGATTCCTTAATCCTCCTGGTCTTCAAGCCAAAATATCTTTTAATTAAAAAGCTATAAACGCGCCCCTTTGGCCATCTCTTAAATCTGCAATCCTCTTAAATTTCCCCTTAAAAGTGTAATCTCCTTAGTTCCTCAGAGAAAAGCCCTGGCTCAATGATGCTGTGGCACAGCGCCCAGCAGAGCTGAGCAGCCTGGCCAGACTCTGCACGCAGACTTTGCACTGGGTAGGCTGGAGCATTCTGCTTCTCACCTAACCACAACTGGGTCCCCAAATGGGGCAGTAAAACAGAAAGAGAATAAAGTCATGTATAGAGAATCTTTTTTGATCGACTAGTTATCGAACACAATGCCCCTGCTTCCTGTTTAGCACACAGAGGGTTGATGAAATTGATGGCAGGTAACGACTGGATCCAGAATCTCACCTGAGCTGTTTCAGAAGCCTGAACATAGCTAGAGACTACTGCTTTCTCTCCAGCTCAGAAAGTGTCCTACCTCTCTACAAACTAGCCTGTGGGTTAGTATGATTTTAACAAGCAGTGTGAAACTCAGGCAGGGAAACAGGATGCATAGCTAAATTACTAATAGGGCAAACAATGAATCCTTTCTCTCTAGCATTGTCTTTTTTACTGGTAATAATGCAGGCTGTTTGTACAAACTAGCTGATGAATCTTCAGTATGTGAATCTTTGGGTTTTTAATTTCCACCGCACCTTTTAATGCCATTAGGAAACAAAAGCAACCATTTTAACTTCAAACTGTAGTTCAAAACAACTGAGAAAAAAGTGATATCTATGAGACGTATAAAGAAGGACTGGATTTTCCTATGAAGATTTTTCTAAGAAGAAAACACATTTGTACTTAACAGGAGAAAAAAAATGCTGTGCCAACTTATTGTTCTGTTGCAAAATTAAAAATCAAGATTAGAAGCCAACCATATTTCTCAAACATGGCATGTTCTCTGCACCATATGCTCTGAGGAGAGACTCATTTAATTGTTTGGAACAAATCCATATAGTTGTCAAATTCCAAAACTCCACCTAAAGTCATGTAATAGGTTTCTTCAAGGTGCTTTATATCACATTCTGCTGTTTTCCAGATTTGAATTATATTGCTCAACATAAAAGACATTGACAGCGTCTCAGTCTGATAATAAATAGCTAAACTCAAAAGGCAATGAGAGCCAGATCAGGGCTTCAATGCTAAAAATGATAGTGCAGATAAAGCTTCTTAAAGTCATTCACACTAAACGTAGAGAATTAGAAATTAGAGGGATGTTTTCAGTAGACAGCCTGCTGGGACACCAAACTCTAGACAAACTAGGAGAAATTGTCATTTAAAAGGCAATAACTGAACTTCCTATTGCAAAACTCAGATCAACTCTTTGAGGTATTTATCCAAACAGGTTGCCCGATATCCAAAACTGGTCACCCAAAGGCTGATTGAATCACCAGTGACATACAGCAAAGATACCTTTGCCTTCTCAGGAGGATCTTAGCCTTGCTCCCGAAACCATTTATGTAACAAGCGTGCCTCAAAAGTCTGTCATGGGTCTCAAGCTTTTAAATATACCAAGCCTTACTCGTTAATGGGACAAATGATAAGGCAGTGGAATCTGTGGAAATTCCATTCACATTTCCCATTGTAATCTATAGCTTACTATTATGTTCACAGGTGGCTCTTAATGACAACTTTTGAGCTGAATGTAATGCAAGAACATTGTCAATATCAGAGAAGAATCAAAATGCCCTTGTTCAACCTTCTTAGAGGGAAAAGGAGCCACAAGACAAGGAAAGAACTTGCAGAGATAAAATAATCCCAAACATAGTCTGGTTCTAGTACTGAAGTGCAAAAATTATTTATAATAATAAAGTTCACTGCTCTGTCTACAATATGCTGTATAACTGTTTCAAGAACCACCTATGAAGAATGAGAACTTCAAAAGCCATTTTATGAAAGAAAAGTTAAACAGTACATATGAAAGAGCTGGAACCACTTCAACAAATTACTTACCTAGAGATTCCAGCAGACTGAGGAACAGAATGGCTGGTTGTATAGGCAGAACAGAAGGAGTAAAGGTAACCTGTGACACAAAATCAAGCACCTTAAATTGGAGTTTGGTACTCAGCATGATAGGTTGCAAAAAACTCATGTTTTGCTATGATTGAACCTTACTATATAAGAAGAGAAAGACCAGCTGTTCCACTATTTGCCTCAAAAAACAGAAATCCTGTTTATTAGCTTTATTTCAGGAATTAAGCATTTATGTCTTTTACATATTGTTTTCTGTGGTTTTTCCTTCAATTATAACAAAATGTTTTAGCCAAATTCATGCTTGTGGAACTGCATTTTCTTAAATAAATACTGTGGCAGAATTGGAGAGTGAATTAGTTTTGCTTATATGATACTCTTATGCTTCAGGGATTTTACTGTGGACAAGCTGAACTTTAGTTCCGTGGGCTTGTCATTCATAAAATTTTCAGAAAGGCACGTGCATGCTGTGAGCGCAGATTTGAGATCGCTTTCATTCAGAAAGAAAATGAAGCAAGTACTCCAAGCTCATTCTTCAAAGCAAACCACAACGCGGTAAGCAGAAGAGAAACTTGTTTCGAAACTTTATGTCTGTTTTGAGGTAAAATGCTAATGCAGATTCATCCTGAGCACTACAAAGTTTAATGTTATTCTTTTCAGTGTTTCTAGGTGAGGAGATCCCACCAGAATTTTACTACCATTCCTTTTAAATTTGAAAACATTATTCTTGCCACCCATCAGACCTAGCAGAAGAGTAACACTTATCAAAATAAAGTCTTTCATATAATGTTAGCAGAAAATATTTGTGAGGGATGGAAAAGGACCTTTGTGTATTGCAGCCAGACTGCTCACTGAATAACAAACAGCATCTGGCTGAAACAAGAACTTTCACATTCTCTGTAAAAGGCTTACTATCACTTTTTTTTCTTCTTTCCAAAATGGAAAAGAAATAATAAAATACAAAACTAATAAAAATCGTTCTTTTTCAGTAGCGAGTGTTCTTAAAGTGCAAAGAAAAGGGTTCAAAGTCTCTTCTCTCTGAGTGGATTTGAAACCCTCTCCTACTGTGCTTTTCCCTTACAGTGAGGAGGAAGTTTGAGTGCTCCAGCTCCCAAGCTATTCACCCTGACCCGTCCTCAATATTTCATACTGTATTACCCGGCCACCCTATGAGCCCACTGCAGTAGCCTGTACAATGCTGAGTCATTCCTGGCTGTAGCTGAGTCCTTAGGAAGCACCCCATGGTGCCAGGTGTAAATCACAGCCTTCATCAATGGTTGACCTGAGTGTGGTCACATGATGGCTCCCACTTCACCTTGAAAATTACCAGACTTGGAAAGACTATGAAAAAAAACTATGAAAAAAAGTTGAAAAGCTTTAGGAATCCACATATTCTCTGTGAATGTTTTGTTTGCTTTATTCCTTTGTACTGCTCTACAGAAAATTAATGTCTATATTCTACATGATTAATGTTGTAGGAGACTGCCCTTTCAGACTTGGCTGAAAAATCACTGCCTGGGAGAAGTACCTACATTTGAGAGGCACCAATCAACCTGAGTGCAGACAGGAATGAAGAGTCACTACAGCAGTGCTGACTGTAATACTGACCTTGCTTTCCAGGCCCTGGTCCACAGACATTCATTTCACTCAGAAGTTTGGATCTCTCTGTCTCTGCTGAGCATCTATCATCCTACAAATTTCATGATGAAGATACCCCCGTCTTCCTCCTTTATACAATAAAAATGCTATACTTTCCAGTCCTCCCTGGTCCATGATGGAAAAAGTGATCACCTCAAAGAACTTTCAAGGTGGTTTTGTCATGGACAAAAGCGAAATTTCCCATAGAAAAGGAGCTAAGATCATTTTTTCTATAACAACATTTAAGCAGCCTAATAGTCCAACTAGAAGAAAAAAAAAGCATGAACAATACAGTTGTATTTCCTAAAAACAAACAAACAAACAAAAAACCCCTTCTTTTTATGTCTTCCTTGCAACTGGAGGCATGGTCAGCCTTCCTCTTTGTGATCTGCTAATAACAAAAATCATGTTTACTTGGCACTAGCAAACAGACATTTACAAACCCGTGAGAAGTTTCGCTTTTATAAAGTTGCTTTTTTAAGTACTGTATTGATTTATGCTAGCATTTGGTGAATTGCCTTTTTTAATTATATGAAGGATTAACAACATGCCACATTTTTGTTCCAGGTTAGTCTATTACAAATAAGTTTTACTAGACAAAATTAATGCTATAGTTTATTTATCTGGACATTAATTGAGGAAAAAGAAAAAAGAGAATTCAATAGACTTTATATCAGAATGCAACTTCTTTTTCCAGCCACATGAGCTGCAAATTCTAGCAATTATTTAGAATTTCTACGAGGGATAGAGCTCCTGCTGGTGCAGGAATCATGGTAGAAAGAGGCAGGATTTCCCAAACGGCTATAGCTATGCTCAGTCAGTAACAGACATGGGCAAAAGCCTGACGACCACTTCTGCAGATAATTCTAGCTTTCTTTTTAAAAACAAACGAGACAACCTCACCAGAGTTGGCCACGTTTCTGTAATTCTTTAGGAGTTTGTCTGGAGAGTACAGATGCACAAACAATACAAGTGCACCAAATATCCTTTTATCTCATTATCTCAGATAATAACATTATTTAGGTGTAAGGATAGTGTTTAATTACAATAAAAATCTTCAAAAAAGTCTAATACCAATCCCTAATGTTTATATTCCCTTTATCAAATAATATTACTTGTTAAGTTTTGCTCTGTTAGATTGATTTGATATATATTGATTTCAGTTTTAGAATTCTCTTTATATATTCACGCACACTGTTGTTTTGTTCACATTTAACAGTGTATATATACTGTGCTAATTCATTTTACATTGAGTTTAATTTGACAGCAGTAGGTGCTAATGAAAAATTATAAAAAGAAACCTGTAAGCCTTTCTAAATATGTTTCAGCATACTGGTATTTTTTTCTAAGAAGAAAATCACAGAATTTAACTGCGTACCTTCCATATCTCCTGTAGGATTCTAGCTCTTTGGTTAAATCTCTATTTGTTTTGTAAATAGTTTGCAGATAAACACCCCAGAGGAAAGCTTCCTATGCCCAAGTGAGAACGACCTTCTCTGAATTCCAGACCAGCGTCTTTCCTCTTTTCTTTGCTCACTGTATGGAACCTTTTAAGACCATTATAAATCTTTAAAAGCTAACGGCTCCCATCTAGCTTTTTACCTTCAGCACAGCTTTAAGAAGGGATATTATATTTTCTATGGATTGCCAGTTCAATTGCATTGATCTTTCTTTGTATCTGCTTATGTAGTTCTCCCAATAATTGCAACATCGAGCTTTCACTACTTTCAATATTTCTAGACATAATGCATATTTATATTTAATATAAAAGGCTATGATTTGGAATGCTTCTAAGATTACCATAAGTAACTAAGTCACTGTAAATTACCATAACAATACCTAGTACGCATCAAATTAAAATCAACATGGATCCATAATGCAAGTTATATTTGAAGCAAATGTCAGCTGTTCCATCACAGCTAAGTAGGAGACACTTCCTTGTAACTGTAGAAAAAGGACACGTCAACTGAAATAGAGGGATGGATCCACGTTATTACAGAGAAATTATTCTTTAAATGGCTCTGAAAAATATGCTTCTTTACTAATATAAAAGATCTTCACTCTTTTTTAACTCTTAATTGACTGCACTAAGTAAATGACAGGTGAATATTGAGATAAATTTTATGGTACTTAAGAAGAGACTACATTCCATTGTACCTCTGCACAAGTCCTTCTTCAAAGGGCTTCCGAGCAGCAGCAATTAAGGAGCTAGCTGTACTGAAAAGTACACAAACATATACAGATTTCTGTATATACATATGAAATCAAGAATTGAAATTGTAGATATGCAAAGACACTGGTTTTTCATATTTTTATCTACAATTATATGTGTTTAATAAAGTAATTAGTCCTAACATATCATCTTCCACTACCTTAAGACATTGTCTTTTATATTACAGTAATATAGGATTCTGTTCCAAAGTCAACTGACTTTTCTTTCCCTTGTGGACAGTTATTGAAAAAATTCTGCATTTATAAGCACCAAATTCCTATGACATCACAGAAGATAAACGCAACCAAAGACATCACCTGTCTCATCTTGCAAATTTGCACAAAATAACTACATCAAGACAGGAAATGATGCTGGAAGAGAGATGTGTCTACGTGTCTCTTCAGCTTCACTAACATTTCTCCTTAGCATCACTAGTACTTTGACCACACGCATGGATTTCTGTCTAAACTCAAACTTGAAGACCAAAACAATTTTGGCAGATTTAGTACCTTGCCTTTGAGAAAAGACAGCTCTTGTAAATCGCTGCCTAAGGGACTGATGCTATTATCTTGCTCTGACTTAGATAAAATTATGGATAATCTATATTTTTTGCAGTACATCTGACTGTTGTGAATGAACTTGCCAGTGTATTACCAGGAGATAAGAGCTGTAATTTGCCATGACCTCCATAAACAGCAGTAGTTTTGGATGTTGCTCAGACTGAATTATCTTACTCCTCTCTCACTGTCCCAGAAATCCTCTTATTGAAACATTATTCTTAGGACAAAATATATTAAAAACCTAAAACACATTTATCACATAACACTGTATGTCACAAACACTGATTCTAAGGGAACTGAAATAGGACAGAGGTCTTAAGATGTATCTCCCTTTCCAGAGGTTCCTTTGAGGATGCTCTTAAACATAATCAAAACTTTCCATTTTAAGAAGTTTGGGATGGAAAATACAGCATCTAATACATACATGCTTAGCATTCGGTGAATGCTTCCAAAACCTAATAAAAATATATAATAAGTAAACACCCATGCTGTGTAAGAAGAATTGCAATTCTTCTTAGCTATGAGTGTCCACAATAGGTATGCTCACAAAAGCATGTTGTGGCAGGCTGTGGCCTCTTCAACATTAAATTATTTTACTTTCTGTGCTCTAGGAGAAAATTATTTTGCTTTTGTGGTAGTTTGGGCAACTGAACTGATTCAAAGATTAGAGGATATGACAGAAGAAGAGCAAGTAGGAAAATTAATTTACACAGCTTAAACATAAAAAGATTAAGTGGATATAAAATTGTATAAAACATCTTCAAGGATTCAAGGAAATGATAACAAGGCAGGAATAGGAGATTGCATGTTATCCCCCTCAAAAAAGTTAGAAAAAAATTTAGTGCCTTAAAACTACAAATACAAAGTTTTGATTGGACAGTTGAAAAAGTATGGGTAAAGAGATTAAAAAATCAAGTGTCAAACCTGAGAAACCAAGTGAGGAAGTTGCACCACAACAATAAGAGAACAGAACAAAGTAAAAATTGTTTGTATCTGTACAATAAAAAAACAAACAAAAACAAAGCAAAGGAAAACAAAAACACTGTAGTGAGCAAAGATTTGATACTCACATCCAGCTCCCATTCAGTTAAGGTGCCTAGGAGTAAGGCCTTCAGAACCTAAGAAAATTTTCCCAATTTACTACTGGGCTGTTTTTCACTGAGTGATTTATGGAAAAGCCCAGAACTGCCAACTATTGCAGTTTCAAGCGTATTTTATGATAACACAATTTCTTCTTAAAGAGTTTTTACTCGGTTTGTCTGGTTCTTTTCAGAGTTTTTTAAGACCCGACAGCCTATTTTTCCATTATTCTTGTCTTTGCAAAAGGAGGAAAATAATATCTAAGGACTTTGGAGGGACTTACAAAAATTACATAAAATGAAATAAAATCAAACTAATTAAGAACAAATGAAAGAACTTATTTGATATCTGCCTATAGTATAATTAATAAACATGTTTTGGTTAGCAAGACTGGAGGAGAAAAAGTGAATGAATTTAACTTCAAATATATTTCATTGCAAATACACGGAAACAAATAAAGGGAATGAAAGCAGTAAAGTTCAAAAGGATTTAGGTCAGCCACAAAGGAAAGATGGATATCTGGTTTCAGACGTTGTTTTTTTTAACGTCCTGCTCCATCACTTCCCTATTAACTCATGGAACTGTGGGATAATTCCAACTAAATTCTATGACGATGTAGTCCTTCAATAGGAACTAAATTTCAATCAGTTTAGCAGTCATCAGCAGCCAAGCAAAGTAGAAAAGAGAGACTCAAAGAAGTACTCTCACTGTGCAAAAAAGCAGGAAAATAAATGCACCATTATCTGCTCTGCTCAGCACGCTAGGCAGCCGATCAGCAGGACTGAGGTGGCCAGTTATCCTTACATCACTTAGAGATGGCCCCAGCATGAGCTGCCAGGTAATAGCTGGGAGATTTGAGAGGCAGCTGGGGGACTGACTGTTGTGGAGACAGAGGAAAGATTTAATGGAAGACTGTAGATGAACATAGTAGGAAGCTATACTACAGCTATACAAAGGACAGAAAGAACTTAAAACAGATTGGAAGAGGCCCGGAAAGTTTCACTGGCCATAGAATGCTATATATATAAAAATATTATATATAATACATATAAAATATTATAAACATATTATAATATAACATATTATAAAATAAAATAATATCATAAAATATATTTATATAATATATATTTTTATATAAATATATATATATTTCCCCCCTACAGACTGAGACATACATGAAACAATAGTTATCCATATTTGTTTCTGTTATGTACTGAACATCTTAAGAAATAAGAACACCTTCTGGAGCCCATATTCTTTAATCTAAAACTTTCTAACACACCTTGGAAATTAAGTGCCTGTATTATATTGATCTTTCTGTTTAATTCCATGTTTTGAATAATACATCACAGTAGTGGCAATACTTTTATGATTTCTTAGTGTCATACATCATAACCAGCACCCCTACTCTAGTGATGTATTACCCACAGAGTGGCACTAACCAGAAAGATAAATGCTGGTATATTGATGTCTATGTACGTCTCTGAGAAACAGAGATAAAGACGGATTAATTTATACACACTCTAAAATCTAGAAATAAATAAAAAGTCTATCCAGTACAGACTGTGTATCACATTCAGCAGGATATATGAACATCTTCACAAAAGAAGCAGCAAGAAAGCCATATATTTGTTTTCAAGTCAAATATTCTGCAAATAAATCCTGATTCTCTGAGTGAAAGGAGCTCAGAGAGGAACACCCTTTGCTCACTAACACTGAGAACTCAAATGAAAAATGCACTGTTCCATATAGTGTACAGGGACTTAGCATTTTTAAAGGAATCAATCCTGCCTTAAAAGCGTTTTCAGGATCACAGAATTGTAGGGATCAGAAGGGACCTCTAGGGATCACCGGGTCCAACCAAGGTTCCCTTCAACATGTGGCACAGGTAGGCATCCAGACAGGTCTTGGATATTTCCAGAGAAGGAGACTCCACGACTTCTCTGGGCAGCCTGTTCCAGTGTTCCATTACTCTGACAGTCAAGATCTTCATGATGTTAGTATGGAACTCACTGTATTTCGGTTTCTGCATATTGCTCTTTCTTCTATTGCTATACACACCAAATAGACTGATCTACTTGACTTCTGTGCTATTTGTGAAGAGTGATTAGATCCCCTCTCAGCTGTCTCTTTTCTAAGATGAGAAGTCCTAGCTCTCTCATCCTTTCCTCATACCAGAGGCGCTCAAGAACCTTTAAGATCTTCATCTCTGCTGGACTCTTTCTAGGTGATAACTGTCTTTTTTAAATTGGGGACCCCAGGTCTGGACACAGTATTCTAAATGTAGCCTCATTAGTGCAGAGTAGAGGGGGAGGATCATTCTTTTTATTGCACCCCAGGATAGACACTGGCTTTCTTGGCTACAGGGGCAAACTGCTGGCTCATGGACAAACTGCTGTCCACCAGGATAATTAGGCCCCTCTCTGCATAGCTCCTCTCCTGCAGGTCAGCCCCTAACTTGTACTGGAACATAAAGTTATTCCTCCCCAGGTACCATACTCTACTACACTTGCTCTCTTTGGACCTCATCAGTTTCCTCTCTGCCTAAATCTCCAGTCTGCCCAGGTCTTATGGATCATAATCTCCATGAGAGAAGCCCCTTCCTGCTTCCTTTCTTACACGCTATACTGGTGCTAAAATTAGTTACATATTTTTAAGTTAGTAACATATTTTATGCTGTTGCATCTAATTTTCTATTTCTCTAGCATGAATATTTGAATTACATTCATCTCATTATTATTCACATGAAAAAACAGAGCTTGATATTTGGCTATAAACATACTATATTATTTCAACTTCTTGCTGTCTTTTTTGAAATTCTTTAGAGTTCTGCACAGGAGAATTTGCGCTGTGCAAAAGGGTAACTCATTCAGGAAAGTTCATAGACCACTCTCTGGCAGATAATTTGTGCCCACAGCTTCAGTGTCTGCAAATTTGGAAGGTGCCTTTACACAGAAGAGAAGCTGAGGTTTCTGAGCAGTAATGGAAGTTCCTGCAATCTCGAACTCTTTCTGCTCACAGCCACTTTTCCCCACTGTGGGGCAGCCTTTTACTGCACTGATTTGCATCTCAATCAGTCATGGTCCTAGCACAGCTTCCCTGCTCAGCAACACAGCAGAAATGCTGGGAGACAGGCGAGCATGGGCATTCATGAGTGAATGTCCTGCCGAGAAATTCTCTTTTGTCTGGCCAAGAGTCATTTTAAACAAGCCCTGTCATTTCATTAAATCTCTCATTTTTTCAAAAGAAACAGACAAAAGAACAGGATTTGAAGACAGAAAGATTTTCTCTACAACGATATGGAAGGAGGTTACAGTGAGGCAGGTGTTGGCATCTTCTCTCAGGTGAGAAGCTATAACATGAGGGAATGGCCTCAAGTGGCACCAGGGGCAGTTTAGATTAGATATCAGGAAGAATTTCCTCACTCAAAGTGTGGTTAAACATTGGAATGGGCTGCCCATGGTGGCAATGGAATCACCACCCCTGGAGGTCTTTAAGAGATGTGGCACATAGGGATATTGTTCAATGATCTACTTGGAAGTGGACTTGGACTTAGGTGACGGTTGGATCTGATCTCATGGGTCTTTCTTAACCTATATTATTCTATGATTTTGTGACTCTTTACAACATTTGAAAAATATTTGTCAGATAAAATAACTGCAATATTTCTTCTTCCTACCCATGTAAATAAAGTTGAAGATCAATGCACGTGGTATATTAGATAATACTCAATTAGGTCATAAACCACAATAGTTATTTCAGATTATGTAGTCTATGAATGAATCACATGAATTGGGGCAAGATGAATCAGCTTTGAACTAATGGACTTGAAACTGTGCCTCTCCTCTGAGCAGAACAAAACCCAAAGATTTTCTGAAGCTTAAAATGCTTTGTTTGCCTTTGTTAATTAATCAGTCAGAAGCAGACATGAAAATATCTCAAGAAAGATTTAAATTTTTACAAATTATTCAAAACTTAATCACTACTAGACATAGTGATTATAGGACAAGAACATCAGAACCTGTGAAATTTCTAGCCTGATTTCCTGCATTTGTGCCTAAGGATAATGTTATTATTTTGGCTTCTAGCTCATCACCTTACTGTGAAATCACAAAAAAAAAAAAAAAAAAGAGCCATAAGGGGAAACAAAAACGCATATACACAAAATATCCTTTAGCTAACTTGTGACTACTGAAATATCACCCTGTTGCAGAAGGATTAGAGGTAACAGTCTATTTCTCAGTCACTACTGTGCAGTATGTAATACTAACAAGTTGACCTACCAAGTCTCTTAGCAACATTAAATCAGTCAGTTAGATGGTATGAATTATGAGGTGTATGATAATGGAATTTTCCAGATTTGTTACACTTAACTGGGCTTTGTCTAGCTGCTTGTATGATTAAAACAACACATACTCCTCACTACCTTGGAGTCCAGAAAAGACTCCTTAGCTGCTTTTTTGCTTGGGAAGTGGGAAGATGTGGTGGACAGAATGCCAATTAAACGAGTGACAATGGTAGCCTTTGGCGGCTGGACTCCTCTGTTGCAGATTTAATAGTGTATGTACTGTCAAATTTGCCAGGTGCTTTGTATAAAACAATCAGCATGCACAAGTTGTAAGACCATATTCTCATGCTTAATTACAGCAACTGTAGCATCAGCACAGGTTAAACACAGTGGCTTTCAATTTCCAGTATTAATCAGAAGAAAACAATGAAATTCAGTCCAGTAGGCTTTCAATTCCCTGTCCTTTTATTGTGGTTTCATCATTCTCTTCCCAGAAAAGGCTTTATTCAATTTCTGCCTTTTATATCACACCCTGTGAATCATTTGAAATAAAATACAAGCCTGATAATTTGTTATAAAGCTGAGACTGCATGCGCATCATCAGTCCTGTTGAAAAATTGTTTTGTAAAAATGGCTGCTAACGTTGGTTAGCTTTGTATTTGTTATTTTTTCTGTCTCTTTATGCTTTTGTATATCTGTCCCCAGAAGATCATAAAATTATTTTAATTAGGAATGTCAACTTCTGCCTGAGAAGCTGAGGGGGTAATTACATCATTTATATGCAAAAAGGGTAATTTTCTCCCTGCTCTTCGCCATTCTATTCTTTCCATTTATTTCCCTGTATCTCCACTCTTCAGAGTTGAGCTATTTAATTTTATTTTTGTCCATCTGGAATATCTCCGCCACTCTTCCAGTCTCAGACATAAAAGTAGGAACTACCCTTACTTTAAATCTTCACAGGTTTTTTTATCAGAAGTATTCCTGGCATTATTTAACACTCACAGGGAGTTTGAGGCCCACCATGATATGCAGAAGTGGCTTCTGACCTCTTGTATCAATCAGCAGTAACATTTTACTTAGTCTTATTACAGAAAATTGCTAAGGAACTGGATACAAGGCTTTCACAGCTACTAAAACCACAGTTGACTGGAAAAGCAGCATAGCAAAGAATGAAGGGAATCAAGTTGAAAACAAGTGCTCATTACAAAGAGGCAGCACAAAGTCAAAAAGCATATAGATACTAAATGAGACCGACACCTCAAGAAGATTTCCTAGATATGAATGATTTCTGAACCATAAATGAAACACGTTTGAAAGGTAATCTCAGTTAAGGAACGTGTAGAACTAGAAGTCCCAAGATTTGTAAGCAGTACATGAAGAAACTTCAAACACTCACTGCTGCGCTTGAAATGGATGCCAGCCAAAGAGGTCAAAGGAAGACTTTTTCCTGGCACTATGCCATACTGATGTTCTTAACTTCCTTCTCTTTTTCCAGCTGATTAACACAGAGGTAACCTTCGAAACTTCTCCCTAGGGGATGCAATAACAGATTTTAAAAGTAATATAAATACATGCCATTTAAATATGAAATCACTCAATTTCTCACATTCACTAACAAGTGCTCAAATCTGGCGACAATTAGTTCCTGGCAAGAAACCAGACTTATTGGTATCTATAAGAAAATATCTGGACTACTGAAAGATTCACTATTAATATCTGACTAAAAATTGACTTCACTATAGTATCATCTAATCCAAACTAACATTACTTACATATAGATACTTTTAGAGTTAGAAGATCCTAAAGAACATGACATGTGTCATTAAGAAATGCAGACAACCTCTGGCATCTATGGAGAAAAATAAAGAAAAAAAGAAAAAAAAAAAAAGAAAGAAAAGAAAAGAAGATCCAAAGGTTCATTGAACTGCTTCTTTGTAAGAATTTCCAAAGGCCAGCTTAATAAAACACAAGCAAAAAGGTGTCCATTAATTCAAAGAGCTTCTTCATAGAATCAAATGATGTAATTATATCAGAGAATGATTTAGCTACTATTCTGGATGTAAGTTTGATGTCATATTTGAATCTCCCAGTTATTTGGACCCTGGAGCATAAACCAAAGTAGAGGCAGAAAAAATAGCAGACAGTAACTGACACAAAAGTAGACAGTGACAGAGAAATTCACAATTTGGCAACTATGTTGATTCCTCACCTGAAAGAGAACTTCCTGTTTTCTCCATCCATGGGAAGGAAAGATCAGGAAACCAGCATTCCATGGTATAAAAAGAAGAGAATTGCACCACTGTTTAGGGCAAGCAGAAGTGCCAGTTCATTTTCAGGAAGATGAAAATAAATCTAAACAGGCAGCTCTGGATACTGAGAAGAAAAGTACTCTCGGGTGGAAAAAAAAAAAAAGCCTATGCACTTGGTTTCATAATTCTATACTTAACAGAAAAGCAGAGGATCAGAAC
Source organism: Lagopus muta (assembly GCF_023343835.1). Taxonomy (NCBI): domain Eukaryota; kingdom Metazoa; phylum Chordata; class Aves; order Galliformes; family Phasianidae; genus Lagopus; species Lagopus muta. Next base: position 7,202,167 of record NC_064436.1, on the reverse strand, counting down.
AGAGATGGGAATGTTGAGGAACACCATTTAATGCATAAGAGACCTCATAACAGAGTTTCTCAGCTACCTATCCACCTATTTATGCCTCCTGTAGAACTGTGCAGAAGCTAATGCAGAAGCTGGACACGCTCTCTACTTTAGAAGTTGCAAGGGGAGTGGAACAGCACACACCGGTATTGTCAAAAATAAAAACTATATATACACATTACAAAATCATTATTTTTTCTTCTCATCTATGCCTGTCTCAAGCATCCGGAAGAGACAGAAGATAGAAGATACTTCAAAATGCTCATTTTGTATCAAGGGTTTCCCAGAGTGACCCTAATTAGGTCTCTTAATTGAAATTCTCTTGAAGAAAGTACATTTTCCTCAGACTACACCTTCAGTTATTCCTGATATCCATATTTTTTTCTGCTGCATACATTTTAACATCATATCACAGAACTGTTCAAGTGGCAAATTTAGACCCAGATATAAACCGTACATGTGAATAAATTTTACTTCGACCTTTCCTACGCTGACAAAAGAATTTGTATCATATAGTTTTTTCAATCTCTTGAAGAAATCATTATCATAAGCAAGAGGTGAAGGAAATGTAATCAGTTGCCTATTGAGCAGACAATACAATTACCCAGCAGACGTTAGTATAAAAAAAAAAAAAAAAAAAAAAAAAAAAAAAAAAGAATATAAGTTCTACAAAAAAGGTATTTTGAGAAGTGATAGGCAAGCTTGAATGGAGGTTTTAACAAGAACTGGAAAGAGCCAGACTATAGACCTAAACCTCTTTTAAAGAAGTAAATTGTTTTAAATTTTCATTTCTTAAAAGCAAAATCATGCAGGAAAGATGCTAATATAGTCAAGTATAGTAATGATCTGAAATCATCATAAGCATGCTTACCTCAGATAAGGAAAACATAGGAATCTTTCAACATTCAAGAAATAAGAACATAATCCCGCAACTCAAGTAAAAACTCTACCTGCAAACATGTAAGGGTTTTCCAGCGTTGGTCCTTCTGAGCTGATTTGGGCGCCTTACACCAGGCCCTCTTGAAGGGATGTTCAAACACAAATGGGAACTCTCAAAACATAGCATCAGATCAATCATACGCACCTCTTGTTACTAGTAAACCTATGCTGTAGTGAAGCATATCAGTACTTCAAGGATTATCCTGTCAGGAAAATACCTAGCTACTCAATTTTCCTTACCAGTAAAAGAAGTTAAACAGGAACGCTGTTCTAAAATTTCCAGTTTCAGTTGCACGCTGCATAGAGTGAAGAAGTCATCTTGATTTGCCATTTCTTTGTTTTGAGGTCAGCACTGGCTTTGGCAGTCTCAAGGCCCTTTACTGTTGCTCTGCCTTCAGAAATCATTCTTCTCTCTGAAGCTGTTCTATTGCATCCACTACCATGCTATCTGAGGTTGATTGAACCAGCTCAAGTATTAACTGCACAGTTATTTGTGCAAGTCTGATGCTGCAAACGCAATCAATCATTACGTAACAAAGGCTGTAATTCAACAAAGTATTCAAAGATGCAGGTAGCTGCAGAAAATTCTGACACATTTTTTAATATTTTAAAAATCTAGCTCATTATATGAAAAAGAATGTTTATTTGTGCCTGTTGAAAAATGTTAGTGCAAAGACATTCCCAAATGTGCCATGCAAGCCGTGGAAAAAAAAATCAGAAGATGATATGGGAATGCATGGGAAAAACCAGAAAGCTCTTTTACTTGACTTCTAATTATTTTTATGTTTAAAATATGTTCATTCTCAAAGTCATACAAATCCATCAAGAAACACATTTATAAAAAGAATGTGAAAAATGAAGTAATTCTATTATTCATTCAAGCTGAAATTATAGTTTTTCTTAACTAATCAACCACAACCGTCTTTTTCAGAAAGAAAACTGTAGGTCTGATAAAATGTCATAGTCCAAATTAACTTTATTTTCTCCTGTTTTACCCTGGGGAACTAAAACTGACCAAATCCAAGAACATGATTCCTTTATCAGGTGCACGTCATTTGTCTTTAACTTCCAGAGCTTAGAATCACAGGGAATATCTAATATTTTCATTACCCTTACCGAAGTAATAAAAGCCTGCTCTGTTATTCAGCTCAGATTCTAATTACCCATCTCCAAGGTTAATTTCAGTGTGGATGTGCAAATAGATTAATACACTTTGTTCAAATAAAGAAAACATTTACAGAAAATACACCATATGGACACTATTTAGACAGATGATCTAATTATCATAATGCCCAATGAACTGATGTAGGAGAGGTTTTAGAGCAGGATGCTTCTTTCTGGACTTTGCCCGCCCATCTTATACTGCAGCAGAGGTGACGCTGTTCTCTCAAAAACTGTGACCAAAACGTTCTCACTCTACATGACAAAAAGTGACATTTTTGTAAGTTAGAAGAGTTCTTTTTAACACAAGTGATCTGTAAGTCTGAAGAAAAGTTGCATTAAATAACAGGGAAACTAAGACTGCTAATGAAGACTGAAGAGGCAATTCCATGAAAGAAACTGTTTTCAGAGAGAAAGGAGAATGACTACAATATTACAGTGACAGACAGGTGCATGCTAACATGCCTGTTTTAGAACTAATTGCCTTAAGACCTGAGACTAAATTGCATCTGTATTTCTTTTGAGGCTTTCTTTGCCCTATCTGCACATTCTCATAGAATTTTAGATACATAAATTGTATCATAGTTGCATAGTTATTTTGATTGTCAAGTTAAATTATAGAGATATTTGGGAAATGCGACTGCTATTTGTACAAGTAAAAATCTATTTTTAGCACCACAATTTGCTAAATTATAAGAAAACCACCTATTTCAGCCTATTAATGCACAAAAAATTAAGATGTAAAAACCCACAGTGCTCCTTTCCTTACAGTACTCGTTAACTACCCCTTGAAATGCCTGTGCACAACCAGTTTAAGCATCACAAAAGTGCTAGTGACATAAGCTAAGAGAGATCTACAAATTAATTTCAATAACAGTAAAGCAGTTACTTCCTATTATGAAGGAGAATGACCATGTATATGGTTCAGCAGCGCTTTAAGGTTGTTCTTAAGCTTTTAGAATTTACAGCAAGTCTACTAATCTTGGAGCTGAGTTTCATGTCTCATAGTGAATGTTGTACTATCAGAGTACTTAGACTGAAGTAAACAATGGGTGCAATAATATCAGGTGATGAGGAGAAATATCAGCTCAGTTCAGCTTCTGCATTAAACTACTTCCACCTGCCAATGACAAGACTTTGTGGTGGATCCTATGTTGAAATACTCAGCCACCTCGTTTCTCATTTTTAATGCGTACCACAATCTTAAGTCTCATTACAGCCCTACCCCAAAATATGCTGTTGTATGGAATATGTTGCAGAATATGGAAAATACGAAGAGTTATATAGCTTTCAGTGACAACCAACACACATTCTCTTCAATGCTGTAAACTCTTCATTTTAACAGTTCATATTACTCCTACAACTACATAAGATATTCATCTTAGCTGTAAAATACATGGAAATTTTTAGTTAGAAGCAGAATCTCCCAGACTTCAGGAGGTCTGTGTGGTGGAGAGATTTATACTCATTAGAACGAAGCTTCAAGCTAGATAAAAGATACTGCAGAGGTTATTCAATGAGTTATCATGAATGGCATGCTCATATCTCTTTTCGAACTGTTAAGACAAAAATGTAAAGTAAGTCTGAATATTGTTTAGCAACGTTTCTCCTAATATATTTGGATTCAACCTGAGACAACATATGAATAAAACTCTAAATTTTATTAATAACTTCAGTTGTTAAAAATTCAGAAGGTACTGCAATTAATAATGATATAGTATGTTAGAGCATTGTACAGTACAACGTGCACAGTTAAAAAAGCATTGAATGTGAAAATAGAACTATTTTCTACCTGCTGGTTAAGCCAGCAAGCAGCTTCGACCTCTGGGACTAGTCCAAGACTTTGGCAGTGAATGCTACTTACGTCATTAGAATTGGGCTAGATTATACAGCTCTGATTCATTACAACACCTTAGCTCATGAGTAGGACACTGCAGTTCAATGACACTAGTCATTTATTTAATGTTCAGCACATTCTCAGATGTTTGTTGGATTGATGCCTGTATGCAGAATGTTTCTAGATGAGCTGTACCTGCCAAAAGAGAACGAAAGCAAGTTAAAAAAAAAAAATTCTTTGGAAGGCACAGCCATCTGCTTTATGTAAGAAAACTACCTACATGCCTAAGAAGTATGTGATTAACCCATATGACAAAAATAGTCAAATTTCCAACAAAAAACAAAAGTGACTAATGTAATGCTACAAAGCTTTCATGGTAGAAGAAGGGATTTCCCACCACAGACGTATTATAGGCTGCACAGCATTTGCCATGGGTGCTCTTAACAAATAGCACAGGTGGGTGGGCAGAAGAAAAAAATCTGCTTTCCTTACGTCAATGTACGATTCCATTTCTTAAAAGCTTTACTAACGATACATGATTGTGGAAGAAAAAAAACAAAGTCTCCACAGTTTTGTAACAATCCTGTTTCATATCTCATTTTCCTTTTTTCCTTAAAAACATAAATATTCATGTAGCAGTAAAATCAGATATTATTGGTACACGATAATATATTCAAGATGTTTTCTTAAATACAATCAAGTATGTTTAGCCTTCATTTACCTCCATAGCTACTGTTTTTGTATGGAAAATCTTCTAGGGGCAAGCAGGATGAGTTATTTGCTTTTAAAACAAGATGCAGAGATGATTTGAGATATTCATGTTTTATGCAATAAATAAAATGAGAATAAATTATTGGCAAGAAATACACAAAATCGTCACAACCTTTTATTCCCCTATTTTCCAGTTTGCTATGCCCTTTGCAGAGGTCATTGTATCAAAATGCTATTTCACATGTTAGGATGATTCACAGCAGGGAAGAACATTCTACTATTATTTTCATCTAAAGGAGCTTATACTTCTTTTGCACATCTGAATATTACCATTAGACTGCTAATTTACACTTTGGTAAAAAGGTCAGTAGTATTCCTTTTTTTGATGACTTGATATTAGTTTGAAATAGAATTTTTAATAACTCTTATAATTTGCCACTGTAGTTTCCAGTGCCTTTGAATTATATATGTCTTACAAAACAAAACTCTGGAAGAACGTATATATCAAGATTTTAAGTCTTTCAGATTTAAGAATAGCCTCTATTATTGTTATCACAACAGAGGATCTCATATTTCAGTGAAAACAATTTGGTATACTTGGTACTCAATACATAGATTCAAGTACTAATAAAAGTAGTAATGCCTGTTAACATTCAATTAGACACAAACTTTGCTTATGGTATCTTTCACAACTGTTGATTTCCCAGAAATATATTGAAATATTTTCTTAGCAAGAAACCACTACAGGGAATTTCCAAGAGACTTCCCAGTACTATACATCAGTACCAGGACATAATAATCAGATTGTTGAATTTGGATAGTGCATCAGGAAGAAACCTATTTGATCAGTAAATGTTACAGAGTAAGGATCCCTTCTTTTACTAGATGATGTTGGTTGGTCATCTGTAATCCAGGTCAAACACACAAAGTAATTCTGTAAGTATTTGCTGTGTGTTAAGGAGATTGTGTCAAATAGAAGTGTCATTTTTGTTGACAGTGAGTATAAAGCGAATAAGATATTCTTTTTCATATCCTCTTGACATGAGATCAAATCTTCCACCCATGTAAGTTGCACTGATTATAATGAAGGTATGGGCAATTTGCACTACTGTAGATGAACTGATCCATAAATTAGTTAATTATAAAGAATTTTTACTATCCAAATGGGAACTTCATCATAACTGGGAAGTGACAAGCCCTATCTTTGTTTAATTCAGGTAATTATAGAAGTGTTCTAAGACAACATTCTTACGTTCTGTCCTTTTCTGTGTTCTTTCATATGTGAAGAGGTTAATGACACCAATATCATCATCAGATGCAGTAAGTGACATAAAAGATTCTCTGTTCAGGGTTCATTGAGATTTTCCAATGTTTGGGTAGGTTCTACCTTAAGTTAGTTATCCTCTCCTTCTTCAAAAATTAGACTGAAGGAAAAGAAGGATTAGAAAAGAGATCCCTCACCAAAAGACAAGATCAATTCACAAGCGTCTCACTTTCTATTCTCTTTGGAGAAGAGAAGGCTTTGGGGAGACCACACTGTGGCCTTCCAATACTTGAAGGGAGCATATAAACAGGAGAGAATACATCGGTTTATGAGGGCGGATAGAGATTAAACATGGGGGAATGTCTTTAAACTAAAGCAGGGGAGGTTTAGGTTAGATATTAGGAGAAAGTTTTTCAGTCAGAGGGTGGTAATGCACTGGAACAGGTTGCCCAAGGAGGTTGTGGATGCCTCATCCCTGTGGACATTCAAAGCCAGGCTGGATGTGGCTCTGGGCACCCTGGTTTGGTGGCTGGCAATGCTACACATAGCAGGGGAGTTGAAGTTAAATGATCATTGTGGTCCTTTTCAGCCCATGCTGTTCTATGATTGAGAAATAATTATAAGAAAATATGGCCAAAAAGAAGTGATGGATGCTCCTGAGGTATACAGAAGGTAAGAAAAGGACCTACTGCTTGACAAAGAAGTGTTAGGAACTCAGCATGGTTTGGAAGTGTAAAGAATGCGGCTGCTTGTGCCATGCCATCTCCATACCCACATGGTCTATATCTAGACTGAAGAGCCCAGGGCCATTTAACTATTTGGACAGAATCTTCTCTTTCCCTGTATCTGGATATAATTCTAAGGCTCAGAAGACAGAAAAGAACAGAGCTGTGACACTCTTCTGTTATGTTCTCATCTGGACAGTGAGGTCCCAAAGGCAATGTGTGTTATCTGCACAGACTCATTCTAGCTCTGCAACAGCACAAACAAAAGCAGGGCCTAGGATTATCTCCACCTTTTATTAGATGTGCAAGGGAACACTGCCACCAATAATAAGGAAAAGGCTTAAGTACTCCTTGTCTACTAGACTTGTGTTTAATAGTCATTAAACAGCAGTCATTTAATTTAATAGTCACTAAAGAGCAGTCATTTCTTGGAGTACTCAGCCTGCTGAGCTGGAAAAAAGGAATGGAAGGCAGGATAAATCCCCCCCAGTTCAGGAGAAAACAGCAACTTGCTACTTTACCTAGACTATCCAGAGAAGGGAAACAAAACTGGTGAAAGTTCCGGAGGAGAGGCTAAGGGAATTGGCATTGTTTAGTCTAAAACTGCTGGAAAGTAGTAAAAAAATTCTTTTTAAAAGTCTCAGGAGTGGCTAAGCGTTGGAACAGACTTCCCAGGAAGGTGGAGTCACTGTCTCTGGAGGGGTTCAAGTAACCTGTGAATGTGAGACTAAGTGCCATGATTTAGTGGGCAAGGTGGTGATGAGTCGATGGTTGAACTTGACTATCTCAGAGATCTTTTTCAACCTTACTGATTCTGTGATTCAAACTCATGATCAGTCTGAGAAGGAAAATACACACTTGGGAACTAACCTGGTCTCCCTGGAAATAGTTTCAGTTCTCAAATCACCACCATGCAGGTTGTTATTTTACAATATCTCCAGCCAGTGATCAAGTAGGGAGGATTTCTTCCCCCCCCCCCATATTTCCAAATGCTTTCAGAACTTTCAGCAGAAGTATTTTTGAGTAAGTGTCCTCTTGTAAACCAATGTAAAAGACAATGCCTGCCAAAGACTCTTAGCCAGAATTAGTTTTTAAACTCATTTGACTCACTTAAACAAAGAAAAAAAAAAAATGTCAGTCAGGATAGGACATGAAGAATGGAGAGGAAGAACAGGGGCACAGTTAAATTTTACAATATATATCTGCCAAACATCATTATTATTGTTCTGTTTCTGATTCTTCTGCAGATTGTTTAAACGACTCCTTCCTTCACTTGCCAGCAGCACTTCTCTCACAGTCTCTGCTCTACTTTACTTATTTACCTGACAGTAGCTTAAGCTCTGCCTTGATTTAGCCTTGACCAACTCTGTGTTATTCTGCTTCCCTTACCATCCACTCACCCTGATACACAGATTAACCCTCCAGGTCTAGTGTTTGTCCCAGGGAGTAACAATGGCATATATTGATTGCTGGATATGAAAAATATCTTTAAACTTGCTTTCGGATCTGTATGTCTGCTGAAATGACAACCTCTTTGCAATTCTTTGCTAAGACCTTACATGCAATTAATAAGAGGACATTATCTGAATTCTCTAGAAAGTGAATGCAGGTGCCTTGGTTGCTGTTATTAGACTAAACTGTACAGTGCTGAAGTAGTACAAATCAACCAGGAAAATATGTACCTGACTAGCTTGCCACTGTCAATAACATTACAGTTCAAGAGGAACTCCTATTGGTGAGGAGGACAGTGTTCAAAAAGATTAATGCTTTCTGGATTCAGTACTAAACTGGGGCTGGTGTTTATACTGATGTACTGAAGGAAGTATACAGACAAAATGTCACCCCATTTCTAAACATGTAAGAAATTGCATCAGGCATTATTTATACCCTGTGCACTAAATGTATCAGAAGTGTCCCTCTCTGCACCTCCTGAGGCGTAAGGAGTAGAAAACTGTAAAAAGACACTAAGAACTCATATGTGACAGAGTAAATGCTGAAGAGAATGAAGGCATCTCCAGTATCAAAAGACTTTAATATCTTGTCTTTGATTGCTGATTAGTAGCAGTTCACCTGGGATACCACATGTAAACCTGAAATCTTACGAATGTGAAGCGTATCAAAATGGCATTACACAAGGTTTGTTTGGGAATGTCAATTCTAAAGCTGCAAACACTGTAAAAAAGATTTCTCAGAACAACTGAGCTCATTATAGAGTGCATCACCTATTTAGGGAAAAAGCTAACGTGGAAGGCTAAACTGGAAGAAATCAGACATACCTACATTTGATGACATGGACAAATTTATTTGCTTTTACGCATTGATATAAATGACAGAACAGGTAAAAGATTTATAGGAATTTATACCCTTTGTTATAAATGACCCTGATGTGGCCTCATAGAATCAAAATCCAATGGAGCCAGAAATACATTAGCCCACGTGACTGCAGTAGTTAAACCATTTCTGAAAGCACTCAAAATATCGCTGGAATAGAGTTAATATTACACTGCATCTTAACTGACATATAGCAAAACCATTTTACGTATTAACCTAATTTAACATTTTACAACTTTTCTGACCCTGCAGTCTTCAACTTTCCCAAATTCCATTTTTCTTAAAAGGTAGCACTGCAGTAATCAAAGATCTGTTTCAAATCCCTAACTGTCTCATTCATTTCCTCAACTGCATTTTACACCTGTTTCTTTACAGTGTGAATTTAGCAAGGGATAATCTTGTTATCCTGTAGACAATCCTATTTCCTGGGTATGGTCTCCTCAGTACGATCTTTCCAATAACCCTGTTGAGGGTCACCTTACTCTCACCTTTGGTCCATTTTAAGCGAATCATATAAGGTCTACAGCTCCCCTCTAGAGAGCTATAATGTCTGTTCAGCAGCTGAAATATTTCGCTAAACTACCCTCAAATCTTTGAACTCCATCTTCCAATAAGCCATTGTTATAAATACTAATTAAGTAAAATATTTAGAAGGAATGAGCTGGAAATGGGTACAAGTGAAACAAGAATTACCAAAAAAGCAAAAGATAAATGGTCTATTTGCCTCCAGAAGGAGGCCATGCTAGATATTCCATTAGAAGTCATTAAACTTCTTGTCTAATTATAAGAAGCAGGTGAAGAGGGAAATTTCTAAGGGAGCTCAATGGGACACTGATTAAGCCAAAAAAAATAAGAACTCCATCCACAGAGCAGGTGAAGTATTTAATTTTAAGTAAAAAGACTGACTCCCTTTTATTCAGTTGAACTCCACAAAAGCTTTGATAGATTAGAATGAAAGTATTCACTCTGTTAAAAATTCAAACTGGAATATCACTTACTTCAGCCCTATATTTCTTTTCTATACATAAAAAAAAAAGTTTTCTCTTACAAACCGTGATGTCAAACTTCTCTACATAAACAATATTATATCATGTTGCTTTGTTTAATCATTTTAAAGCCTCTATTTTTTAATTCCTTGTAGTTATATACCACCTCCACATCGCATTTTACTCTGAAGATATTAAAAAGTCACTAGAAATATAGTGCCCTTTTACACTTGATCACAGCACAAACACTAAGAAATATCTCTAGTAGAACACACTACAGAGGCTCTCAGGTATACAGATTTCCTGCGACATTTTGTTTAACAATGCTGTATGAAATTAGTTATTCAGAAACTAAATAAAGTCAAGAGACAATTTACCTCTAGAGTTACATTAAAAAAATTATAAAGTCCTTAAACTTTCCTATCATTATGTGGAGATCTCAGAAAAACTTCCAAATTTTGTCTCCTAAATTTAAAACATTCATTCGAAATTTAAGTCTCTATGCACCTTTATTGTGAATGGCAGGAGAAATAGAGGATGCACATTTCATCTACTTAGCTTTTCATACACTACATTGCAAAAGCAAAAATTAACTCTACAGACATGTACATTGCTTGAAGACTGTAAGTATGCCTAAAGCATGGAAATATTTCAAAAATTTTAAAATTTAAAATATTTCAAAATATTTCAAAACTGAAAAACAAATCAGTACAGGTTCACAGGTTCCTTAGATAAAATGTCAGAGGCAAATGTTATCTTGTAGATGAGTGCATCTTGTAATAATCTCATAAAAAAGAAGTTCATACTTTCAATGTTGTTTTTTTTTTTAAAAAAAAAATTGGTTCCTAAATTCTACATTATATCAACAGATTCAGACTATCAACGTAAGTAACAAGTTTAGTTAAAGTTTTACATAATAATATGATTATTTTTCTCCTCTATACTTCTTCTAAACTACAGGTATGAGCAAGTTTGTAGCTCAGATTTTGATTGGGAAAAAGACATATGGGTTCACCTTCTTCTCATAAATATGTATATGTGGATATGTGGAAACATTAGGAGGTGGTAAATAAAACACAAAACAAAAGTAACCACTGTACACAAGCAGGAGAAAGTGACTGAGTAACTCATATCTCTTTTGAGTCAAAAAAAACAACAAACCCAAATTTGGAAAATGATAAATGCTAGTCTTATTTACAGAGCAATTTCTAGATGCTTAAAAGCAAGAAAAAATGAAATAATTAGTATTTTGTAGAGGAAATATTCAGTGTTCTTGAACTTTAATAAAACAAAGCAACCACTACAAAAGAAAAAGCCAGGAGACAGCATAGCCTGTAACTGTGTTTCCACTGCCAGTTCCAATGGAGAACCAAAGTTAGATTACATACTTCAAACTAAACCACTATTCCCTTACTGAGGATGTTTTACTCAGTAAAAAAATAAAACTAATTGTTTTGAAAAGCCACATCCTCTCATACCATGTGTTTTTGTTTTGTTTTGAAACCAGTTCTGGTTGTTTGTTGCCATAAGTTTTACAGTAACTTTTTTAATGTGGGATTTTTTTAGCTTGAGTAAATTTAGATAACTTTGCCAGGAATCTCATGAATACCCAAATTAGACAGACTGAAAACATGTAATTTCCTTTACATTGAGTGAATATTCTGACAGAAATACTAGGTTGTTTTATTTTTATTCATTTATTTATTTTTGGGGGGGAAGAAAGGAGGAGTTAATGCAAACTTCCCAAATAGAAAAAGGAAATAGAAAGAATTCAGTAAGAATGGAGACAACATCATTAAGTGAAAAAGCTATCAATTTTATATTTTGTCTCCTGGTAATCATACAGAAATGCAATTTATACTACCCACAAAAATGTAAATAATGGGAAGCTTTGTTGCTCAGAAAAGCAAGGGTGTTCAGCTTGACACTTTATCTTCTAAAACCTAAAATACAGCTTAGCAACACTAACTTTAAAATGCTCAATACTTGGAACATCCTTCAGTAAAAAAACCGAAAGTGGAGAGAACTTTTATAAAGTGAAACGAGTGGTGACTGTGAATTACAGAAATGAGGACAGGCAGATGACTAAATGACTTATTTTGGATGTCAGACTGATACAGAAAACAAGAACAAACACATGAACCCTGTAAGAGCGTAGTTGTGATGGTGAGACCAGTTACTGATGCAGGTTGAGAAACAACAGGCGTATCACAAAAGAAGAAATTAGATTTGAACACTAAAAAAACTTTTAATTTATTAAACTGACTCAAAAATTGAGATTTTCATTTCCAGTGAAAAATATAAAAGAAATGCCTTATTCTTAAGGAGAGAAAAGCCCTGACACCACGTTTTTTCTCATTAGAGATATCATTTGTTAGAACAGCATTTAAAAAAATGTCGTCTTACTAAGGACTGACTAATCCACATAGATACCCCAAATTCTCTGTCTGTACTAAGCTGTTCATTGTGGCCCTCATACTCATTAGAGGAGATACAAAGAGGATGTTACCCTCACTATAGAGAACTGTCTTGCTAAGCCACGTCGCTTATATTTTTGTTTTACAACTTCTAGCTATTTGCTGCAACAAATGTTACAATTTCTCCTTTTCATTCATTCTCTCAATTTTTCAGCTTGAATACATTTGGATAATCCTATCAAGAATGCGATTTAAGTAGCCTCTCAAATCTCATTAAAACCCTCGTGCCCATAGTTTATATGCCAATAATGTGTCTATGGATCATAATTACAATGGTTCATTAAGTAAGCATCTGATTACTTATGTCGTATGGGCTGTTATTAATCTAATCCTATTTTTTTTTTCCATCTACTGCTGTTCCAATTAGTAGATGGAAGACATTTTTAAATGTCTTCAAAAATGCGCAAAATCAGATGGCAAAAGTTATCCAAATGATGAATTTAGCACAGTCACCAGATGAGGTGAGAGGTCGGTTAAGGGGAACTGAAAGCAATAGAACTACACGTAACATTGGGGAACCATAGTTGATGACTAGAAATACAAGCTTAACTGGGAGACAGGCTCTTGGCACTCATCACTGGGTGATAAATGGATTGTGCTAGAGACAGATATACTCCAAGTACAAAACACAGGTCTAGCACAGGTACTGAGAGCATCACTTCACTGCCAGCTTGCCAGAGATTTGCTGCCCGAGGAAGTCAGGTAAGGCTTTACGGCACCATCTAAAATGTCGCAGCAGCAGTGATGATACGTCAAGGAAGTATGTGTAAGCAGCGAGGGGTAACGATAGCCAAGCAGTAGTTATAAGCTCTAGGATACCTGTCTTGTCAACCTCTGATGCCGAAGAGAAGAAAAATATCTTTACCCCTAAGCATGCCTGACAAGCCAGGAAAACAAGAGCCACGCTTTGTTGACGAAAGAGTTATGACAGATTGATAAATAAGACGGAAAAGAGCAATATTGTAATACTATCTGTTTCTCCAGTTACTTGTCAAATGTCAAGCATGTAGCTTATTTTTATACCTGCTTTTTAAACAACTGGGCACATCATTAAGGTAATGACAACACCTTTAACAGCAATGAAATAACGTTGACCCTATATATATAAAAAAATTAAAATGAATTGCCTAGAAGACATTTTTAGGTACTTGTTTGGAACATAGAGATAAAATGTTTGTTCATGTGAAAATTCAACATTACATCTTTTTCTGAATGAAAAAACACAGTATTACAGCGGGATCATTTGTTTTCTTTTTTCCTCCCCCCTATGTGTGGGACTCAAGAAACAGTAAGTTACCGCTACACAAGCAATTCAATTATAGTAATCTTTAGAGATTTAATAACTATTTTCTGTAATGATCATAACTGCAAGAGAGAAAGATACAAAGTGTTCAATTTTATTGCAGTATTTTACACTCGGCTTCACTCTGCTGCCCCACTAATTTATAAGCTATATGTTCGAGATTAAAAAAAGAAGAAAACTCAATTACAAACTGTACAGCTCAAGGGATATTCTGTTTTATATTTATTCTGGTGTAATTCCAAATACTGAAAATGAGTTTTATATTTTTAGCATGCCACACTAATAATTTAGGGCCATAAAATGCTATTCTGTGTGAAGATGCAGAATAGATAGAGTCCTGTATTTTAAGTACAGCTCTCTATGGAAGCATTTGGAAGAACTGTAAGCCACACAGGCGGCCTCAAGAGCCCACACATGGAAACCATGCTCTCCAAGACAATAATGTAGAGCTACAGAGCTAATCATTACAGCCAGCTGTGGACTGACCAATTCATTTCTGCCATTCATTTATACCTCATTCTCCAAAGGAACGAGGTATATATTCACACAAGCTGCAGCTGTCCACTGATAATGAGTAGTCTTGAGCCAACCATCTTCTGAATTTTCAGGAGGTACTTTTTCTTACAATTAGATATTTGACCCTAGACTAGATTTAACTTCAGTATTTATTCATGTAGAGAATTAAATGACACTTCCTACCTATCATTCTCATCTTCCAACAAAGCATTGTTAGCTAATATTTTGTCCTTCCCCTTTCCCCTCTGCCCTGCATCTCATGTTCTTACTTTACCTTTAACTCCTTATCCTCAGTACTCTACTTCTCTACCTTTTCACTCTTCAGCACTCACTTTCTTTCATTACCTCATCCATTATCTTCCTCCTCTTCCTTTGTCAGTATGTTAAAATGTTTGTCCAGATGTCTCACAGTGTTGATTAGCTGACTGACGACTTATGCTGAAAAGCCATCCTAATCAGATCAGCCAGCTTATCCTTAGTCATCACTTTTATTTAATTTCATATTACTTAATAACGTACTTTTTTTGTTAGCCCTCAAAGTTGTCATGCTGTTGGATTTGATGGGTTTTGCCAAGTACTTTCAACTGAACTATCCCATTCCATTCATTTCTACTATTTTCATGGTCTGTCATAAGAGCCTTGAGAGTAAACAAAGCTACATTTGGGGACAAAAACATCCCAAAGCCTATCAATGAAGCCATATCATCTTATACTAAAGAAATACCGTAAAAGTAGCAACACTGAGTCTGCCCTGCTCAGGCCAGACTCAATAGTAACAATACCTGCTATCCCCAAAAGGATTTCATAACTATTTCAGGGAAGACAGCAAGGAAGGCTAAAAAGAATTCAGAATTCATTCTGCCAGGACTCAGAAGGCTTAAATTGCAAGTGTAGAGTTTTTCACCTGGGGAGGAATAACTGCATGCACCAGTACAGGTTGAGGGATGACCTGATGGAAGTCAGAGAGGGAGTGGGGTGTTCTGGTGAACAACAAGTTGGCCACAAGCCAGCAGCGTACCCTAGGGGCCAAAAATGGCATCCCGGAGTGCATTAAAAGGAGTGTGGTCAGCAGGTCAAGGGAGGAGATCCTTCCCCTCTGCTCCATCCTGGTCAGGCCTCACCTGGAGTATTGTATCCAATTCTGGTTTCAGTACAAAAAAGACATGGATCTCCTAGAAAGAGTCCAATGGAGGGCCACAAAGATGATAAAGGGCATGGAGCACCTCTCATGAGGAAAGGCTGAGTGACCTGGATCTATTCAGCTTAGAGGAAGTAAGTCTGAGAGGGGATCTGATCAGTGTTTATGAATATCTAAGGTGTGGGAGGCAAAGGGACAAGGCCAGACTCTTTCCAGCCATACATTGCTACAGGGAAAGGGGAAGCAACCACAAACTGAAACATATGATGAAGTTCTGAACACATGTCCTTAAGAGCTTCCTCACAGTAAGGGTGACAGAGCACTGGAACAGGCTGCACAGGGAGCTCTTCTGCAGAGATTAGAGACCTGTCTGGCTACCTACCCTTGCAATCTGATCTAGGGGTTCTGATTTGGCAGTGCGATTGTACTAAGTCATCTCTAGAGGTCTCTTCCAGCCCCTAAAATTCTGTAAAATATTTCAAAGCCAACTCCTACATACTGGTATAAGCAACTGTGAGCAGGAACAGAAGATACAAAAACATGACAAACTCATCATCTCCTTTCTGAAAGTGACAATAGCAGACAGTTCTGAGGGGGATTATCAATAAAAGCCTTTGGCGTGATTCCAGCTGCCAGGAGCCCTCTTAAATATCTCACTTCCACTCAACAATTCAAGAAGGGATAGATCAAAATTAGCATTAAGTACAAGAACTGACAACAATGAAGGACGTGAAAAGATACTGAATGTTTGCAGCGTGAGAATTAACTATAACTTAGAAAGGAAAAAATAGGTATGAAAAAAAATAAAGTCTCCCCATTGTCTTTTCTACTAGAAAAAAAAAGATAGGAAGCATGAAATAAACTAACACAAGGCAGGCTCAAAACAAACAAAATGAGCTATATCATCAGGCAGCATGCATTACACTGTGGAACTCAATCCAGTACAACTTAGTGTTAGAAGCGTACTGAGATGCAAAAAGCTATCAGACAAAATAATGAACAGTTATTTAGGAAATGGTATCCCCTCTGACTCAATATACCTGGAAAAGAGGTAATATTCTTTAAGTATCTGTACTTGCTTGCCTCGCCCTTAGAGTCTTCCCTAAGATTTTCTAACAGGTACAGTATCAATACTATAAGAGAAAGTTCTGTAACCCTACACTAACAGGAAGTTAATCCAAAAGTTCACTGATCACTTTTCACTCACTTTGATATTTCATGAATGGAACTCAAAATATTTTACACATTTGAGAGCAATTAACTCTTTATGCAGAAAAACAAGTGTTCCAAATAGCCAACAGTTCTGTCTTGCCTTCCCATATCACCTTTTCTGAATGGATGTCTTGTAGCACAATATGTCCTATATGTAAACCTCCCAGACCAGCATATGAGATAAGCAAGTATATAATATAAAATCCAGGTTGGCTTAGAGTCAGTGAAATTGCTGAATGTAACTTAACTTCTGAGATATGATACTGCACATTTTACAAAAAAAGGTTACATTTGAAACTCTTCGTGATTACTAATAAAAGAGGGGTGGGTCTGCAAAGATAGGAGAGTAACAATCCTGCCACCCAGAGGGGGGCAATGGTGTCAAAAAAAACTCCCAAAAGACATGAAAATAAATTCGTATCACTAGGAAAAAAGTCTAATGCAAGCCATAGCATTTTTGTACTATTTTCAGACCAAAAGCCAAATGAAACAGCAGCAAGAAAGTCTGTGGTGTGCAGATCTTAGTAAAGTTGTCTTTCCCCCAAGAAAATCCTTCAAATAGGCTGGTCAGGAGCAAATGATCCTTCTGAAGGGACACCTTCCTTTCACACACAAGGTAAGCCACGCAAAAAGTAGGCTTGCTACTATTATATAGCTTCTTTCACTTCTAAGGAAAATCTAGCCTGCAAACTAGAACAGGAAACAAAAGGTTACTGAAAATCATTGAGAGTGACTCCAGCTGACTGGAAAACAGAAGATACTGCTTTTCCTCCTCAAACCAAGGCCACAGCAATTTTGCAAAACTGTGACCAAGCAGCAAGGTTAAATTTCTTTAAAAATTTCCTAAGACCTTAAGTTGTTCTTCTAAGTGTATTCAAAAGCAACACTGAGAAAACAGACAAAAGAACAAAAATGAATGGGAAAACAAGGCAAAAAATAATTACAGTATTAACTAAAGATACAAGTTACTTTATCTTCATCAAGTTTGCCAAACTCAGGTTCGGACAATCCTACATAGGAAGGAAGTGAAACAGCACTCCTAACAATGTCTAGATACAAGGCTTTGGGTTCCCACCGCAATCCTCAATCGTTTTTAATGCTCTTCAAATGTAGATTGTATTTAGATTTATCTAAATATATTTTGTCATTTAATATTTTGTTTATTTTTGTAATCAAATTATGTAATGCATACGTGTAGTTGCACATTGATTTAAGTACATATTTCTCTAGCCAAATTGTTATATATATACTAGATGTATTTGCACACTTTAATAAACAGGATGCATATTTTACTACTTTGCTTTGCCTGTTCTAGCAAAAAGATCTGTGTTTTGCTGATCCACTTATCCAAGATGAGCTACTGTATACACTAACTATTAACATTTTGCAAAGCTTCACTGGATTACATACTTCAGAACCAGAGTTGCTTCTTACATACTTAACTCAGCTCCAGCCCTCTCCAGGTAACAACTGAGTGAACGTCACTATTACAGTTGGTGTTAGAGCTGGAAAGATCGTCATGGTAAAAACAGGAAAAGAAACAAACAGGAAAGAAATGCTCACCTGTATCCAAAGATCTAGGTTTGCAGGAAAGACTTCACAGAGGAAGAATCTCCAAATAAAAATACTTCCCCAGTGGCAATCAGCCCTTAAATGGGGTCTAAGAGAGGTGCAGCCAGGCTCCATCCCTTCTGGTCACACTGCCTTCACCTGTGCTCCCACAGCTGACTCAATCCTTGCCTCAGGTGATCAACCTTTGGGGGGGGTTGGACTCCAACCCTTGGGGGGTTGGACTCAATGATCTCTGGAAGTCCCTTCCAACCCCTACAATTCTGTGATTCTGTGAAGCAGAGGTTCAGGCTATGACTCAACAGTTCCCATACAATCAACAATGGAGATTTCCAGTTATCACAAATTCTACCATACTTTACTACCCAACTGCATGTTCCAAATTAAATTATATGTACTTTTAGTGCAGACAAACTCATAGGTTTCTCCAAAAGTAATGCTTCCTATTTATTTCCATGCAAACTATAGCAGGTACAAAGACGACAACAACACTGTATGATAGAGCAAATTCTCAGCTACAAAACAAGACTTTCCAGCGTATTTTCCACCACTAGCTATGCATTTTCACCAGTAGTGAGCAAGAGCCTGCATGCTTTTCTCATAAAATTCTGCACCAGCAGAGGTACTAACCGTTGCTGTTGCCACTGCTTAAGCACACCACCCACTGCCTCACTGCACTCACATCCACTTTCCAGTCTCCATAAACATTCAGCAAGCATAGATGACTGTCAGTAAGTGCAATTTCTTTTTCCATGCGTGTACAATCAATGAATATACAGATGGTATAGTATAGCCAGGAGTAGATCTGATGTAATTATAATACTAGAGTAAGGAAAAGAGAACACTCACCCTATCCCAGGCTCGCTTAATAAACTCCAGTGGAGTAGCTTTCCAGAAAAAATCCTTCCCCCCTGGCAGTCAGTTCTTAAATGGGTCTAAGAGAGGTGGAGCCTGGCTCCACCTGGCTTCCTGCAGCACAGATGCATTGCCTTAACCTGTGCTCCCGTGACTGACTCATTGCTTGCCTCAGGTGATTCATCAGAGGTTCAGGCCGTGATTCGGCAGCCCCATACACACGTGCAATAATTGGAATAATTTAATGGCACACTTTTGCTTCATACACACTTCCATGGCATTTTGTTAGCATGCCCCTTTACTGCTATCTATCACATGGCAACAACATGTAATGGAATATTGGCAGGAAGGTTCAACCTCTGCCTCTGAAACGGTGGGCTGACGTAATAAAATAGGAGGCATCACTTCTGGAGCAGCCCTTGTGCATTGTAGAATGAGACTGAGAAAAAAAAATATATCAATAATGCATTTGATTTTGGAGCTTGTTTCATTCGTAATATACATAGGAGCACTTGTTCTGAGCAGAAAAGGTTATTTCCTTTCAGGTAACACAAAATGCACACAGAAAGATGATGTCACAAAATTAATGTTTTCTTGTGAAATCACAAGGTGTAATTTTATGCAGTAGAATAGTATATTTTCACAGAACATGAAAAAAAAAAACAAAAACAAACCAAACCCAAAACAATAAAATAAAAGAAAATCTGATATCTTAACCTACAGTACTTACAGGAAGGAATGATGCTCCTAGCTGTGATCTTGCCTCTTCCTGGGAGAACTTAAGCCTCCTACATTTGTAAATCAGTATGAATAATCATTGCAATAGAAAATTGTGTTGAAAAAAAATGTCTTTAGTGAATTAATTTCACATATAACTGTACATTCCAGTTGATGCTTTAGTTAGACATGTTTAGATTAATACATTTCTGTGTATTTTCTGATTTAAAATCTTAGGACATATTCTTCCCTGAGAAACAAATTATTGTGCTTGCTTAGCCAAGAAAATATATTGTGACTTCTGACAAACATTTATGGCTATTATTTTTGGAAAACACTTGGGTTTATTTAGAAAGGAACAAGCGTATGTAACATCAGCAGGTGGGTAACAGACCCATGCCTGTTTGAAATAGAACGATTTGTGTCCAGGTAGCAATGAATGTTCATCATGTGACAAGCCTCTTAAGTACATACTGATCTAATATTTATCTAAGCAACGTATCCTATCTCTTCGAAAGCATTTGCAATTGAAAAGCCTTGAGATCAGAAAAAAAAAAGGCTCTCACTGACTTTTGTATCTCAATTTTCAAGTGCTTCTATCTTTTCATGTTGTAAATAGAGAACTCAGGAGCCTCTCAGTTCTTGCTTTTAATTTGGAACCGGGCAGCATCCAATGACAGCAACTTTTCTGGTTCGCAGCATGAAAAACAAAAACAGAAAAGCAAATTTAAAAGTCCTTGACTATTCTTCCACCTTCTTTGATATCACATGAATTCTGACATCTTCCATAGTCCTTGGTTCAACCAAATCTTTCACTTGCTCAAAACCCTTCCAAACAGCTGCAACTGGTTTGTGGCTTTAAAATGTGAAGTAGTTTCAGAGCTTGCAACTCAAGAAATTTAGTGTATTTTCAATCTGAACTTATATAGGCTCAAATGGTCATACAAGTTCCCAAGTTCATAAGATCAGAAATGGTCTTTGATAAATTTGTCAAGCCAAAATCTGTCAAAAACCAAAACTAACTAACAACAAAAATTACACTAAGTTGTATGAGTATCTTTACAACACAGTCCTACTTTACTGAATTTATACCTTCATTCTTTAGACAAGATTATCCTCTTTTGCTGCTATATAGTATATATTATGATGCAAGGAATACAGGAGCTCAAAAATATGCATTGATGAACAGAAAGCAATTGATTAGTTTTTTATATTTTAAACATTACTAAGCATTACAGCATTACAGATGCACAGCCTGGCATTAAATTTGATCAAGTGAACAAGTATCTAACTCCACTTCATCCTATGTGGCTGGTGCTTTAACTGTCTCAATTTCCAAAACTATTAAAAAAATAGAGCTAGGAACACACAGTGCTATTCATTTTCACAATTAAGCAAAAGCAGGTCTAAAATGTCTCTTGCAGTTTCAATTGCTTATGGTTCAAAGCATGCAGTCCACCCAAAACTGAACTTGTCTGAATATTGGTTACCAATTGCATCAAAAATTTGATCGATCCTTAAGTCTTTTGAGTGTAAAAACAAATTATTCTCTGCAGAGAACAAATAAAACCTTGTAGGTAAAACAAACTTTGAGAGACAGCTCTTCTTAGAATATACCACATTCCTACCTTATTTTAAGATGTGATACCTGCGATTGGTCCACCAAACTAAGCTAAGACCCGGAAAGGCTTCAGAAGATTAAACTCCAGTAACCCACATTGATACGGATTGTAGAAATTAGGTAGGAAAAATGAGACAGTGAATCCGTTAATAGCTTGTCAATGTTCTCACAAGCACATTTTCAAAATCTATGCAATATTTAGCCATATTTTTCCACACTTTCTTTTATGTCACAATGCAAGCTTCAGGTAGAGAAGTATAACCCTCTTTGACAGCGTGGAAACCACCGAGACAAAGACCGAATAGATGACATTACAGTTCTTGTATTTTTTGTGTTATATCTATTTTGGTAGCACTCACACCATACATGATGCTGAAGTACCAAACTTCCATTAATTTTACAAACCTACTTTCTCTAAAGCATTTTGTCTGTATGCTGAGAGAGCTATTAGGTCTCTTAAGCGGCTCACTAAGTATTCACTTGCTGAGGGGAGAGAAACAGACAAAGCATTCCATAATGAATTACGTTCGTGCTCTTAAATCGCAACCCAAGAAAATAAAGGAGCAGGAATGCCAGGAAGAGGAGAATATGAGTCTAACAGGAAGAGGAGAATGTGAGCCTAACAAGACTTCTAGAAAGAAGAAATGGAATGAAGATATATTAAATGTAAATGGAATTCCATTTTTAGCATGTGGTCAGTGATGTATGAGCTTGGAACTGAACTCATACTGCGTGAAAAATTGGAATGGCTGGAAATCAGCTGTGCTACCAAATGGAAAATCTCGAAAGAAAGCACGCTATTGCTCAGCTCAGCAGATTTACATAAGCAAGAAGACATCTTTTTTTAGCAACTTGCATCCATTTTCTCATCCTAGCAGTGCATATCCAATGTTTTAACTTGGGTGCCAAAATCGCTTGAAGTAGAAAATGTAGGTCCAAAAACAACAAAAAGAAATGAGAAGACTAAGATCAAACAAGGTGCCTAAGATCCAGAAACAAAAGAATGCTCAGAGGTTAAATGTGTATTTGAGAATTTCAAATTAACAAAGCATGATTTAAAGTGAACAAACAAATGAAAATGTACCAGAAAAGATAATGTATCTCGGTTGGAAAATGACAATCTAGATTTTGACCCTGAAGTACTCAGTCTGAAAACCTCACGGGTACACATAGCTGTAATCTTTGTTCTAATTTGGCTGGAATCAGTTTTACAGTAAGCTGTTGGGTTTTTATTTTCTTTTTGAAAGCAGATTATTTTAAAAAAATATTTTTAAAAGATAATTTTTTATAAAAATGTTCAGTATTAAGATTTTCTTATTTTACACAATGAAAATTAACATTAATAATAGGGTTTTTGCCTCTTTCCCACAACGTTTAAGAAATTCACCTGGCTGTTTCATTTGTAACTTTATCTGTATTCTCCATTTTCAATACTAAGCTTGAAAGTGTCAGAACAGGAATCTCTCTAAAAATCTATTTTATGTTGACTTGTTGCTCTGGATATTGTACCCACGGTAAAACTGTCAATTTCATATTTCCTCAGAAAATAAATTGGAGAATTGATTTTACCCTTCATGGGAAAGTTATTTATTCAATAACATGTATTGTTGTTTGTTTTCTTGTGAATGATAGAGATCTCAAACAAAGGTCACTTTTTCAGACCATGTGGAATTCAACTGCAAAATCCATCACGCTCACCCATAGAAGAGTGCATATAATTCAGTGTAAAGCACGTTTACATTTAGTAACATAATTCATTACCTTCTCAAGAGTTTCTGCTAGAATCCAGACTCTAAATGAAACTGTAAGTTCCTCTTTGACCTGTCATATGCCATAATACCTTTTAACAACATAACTTTCAATGACATCATGATTTTTATAGAGAGAGTTGGAAATTCATATTGCATTGAATAACCATTAAAATATGGTGCCCAAGAAATGTAGAAGCTATCCATACACTCAGATGCTGTAGGATATATGTCCCTGTGCAGCTCTCCAATGTGAAGAGGATCAGACTTTTGCAGCAATCAGTACCTAAGTGGCTGCTTAACAGGCAGAAGACTTAATATTAAGATAGGCAAAAAGCAGCTACAGCTGATCTACATAGAAACATACAAGGTGAAAATTTTGCATGCTTCCTAAGTCTTTACAGAACTGGTTATTGTCTGACACACTATTCAAATTAAGAGATACATTACTTTGTTGGAAATACCTTGGAGAAGGCTGGCAACAAATTAAAATCTTATTCCAAAAGAAATAACAAGAAATAAGGTAGCTTAATTTCAAAATTTTCTAAATGAAAGTCAGTGAAGAATCAGTTCCAATTTTAAAATGTCTTAACATCACTATGTACAGTCATTTTGTAATATATACGCAGGAGGAAACAAGAAAACGAGCCTTCAATATATTCATTGTCTGGTATCAGGTGAAGTCTAGCAACTTAAGGTATGGTTTTCCTCAAGTCTGCATAAAGGAGATGAAGACTCACCAGTGAGCTCTGATTTTTAGCTGACATCAGAGACACAAAACTAATTCTCACACTGTGTATGAAACATCTGACTTCCAGTTACTAAAACCCATCTGTTGTGTTGTTAGGACACAGCTTATTACCTGTAGCACACTCCAGGAACTTGTGCATCTAGCATCATGAGAATGATATGTGCTGAGTCACCTGAAACAACAGAAATGAGTATAACACAACAAAAAAATGTGGAAATAAATGTTTCTTTTTGAATTTTTATGCCGCTTGACAAAATAATATCTTCATTCATGAAGACAGCAGAAAGCTCAGTAATGATATCTTTAAACAGTTTAGCATTTATTACTTGATGATGGGGAAGGAGAAAAATAAATCAGTGAAAGCATATGTAACTGAGAATTCAGAAGGAAAAAAGGATAAGAGATGTTTAACGTTACACAGAGAGACATTCAGAATTCAGCGTGATTCTGCAAAGAATCTCCTACATTATTTGAAAAGCAGCTCTATCCACTTTTAAATCAGATCATCCAATCACATCCCATAAATGAACACAAGTAAATGAACAGATTTAAAGTCATGCATGTACCTCAGCTGTCTAAAACAAATGATTATCTTTTACCCACAATGTGGTGTCCAGCAGAGATGCACCAAGACCGGGAAAATCTGAAATAAAATTCTCTTTTATTCAGAAATTATCTTTCAGTTTATCACTGTACAGATTAAATTCTTAATCTATAAATTTTAACATTAAAAATAATCAAAGCCCAATGGGGAAACACGACACTAGGAAATTATACATATTTCTGATTTAAACCGTGTTGTAGTCTGTTGTGCATTTCATTTGGCAAATTGAATGTTGGTCTAAGGCTTCTCAGCATTTCCTTTCTCTGTCTTTATGGAGTTGTCTATTTTTTTCTCAGTTCACTTTTCCATAGCCCATCCGTGTTTTCCCCTCTTCAATAATTTAATTCCCGCCTTCATGCGTGAAGCACAACTGTTTCTCATTAGAAGGAGTCTGTGTTTTAACTTAGCTTTTGTAACAGATCACGAAATGCCTTCTGAAATTTTTAAAGAAGAAACACACTTGAACAGATTAAAAGAAGAGGGAAATGATCAGTAATGAGCTCATTTTCAAAGAAAAGAAGTCATTAGCATGCAGACTTTCTGATTTCTGACCATAAAAATTAAAAATAAAGGTACTGGGGTGCAGTTTCTTCCGCTGCCTTCAGCAAATATCTTCTTGCTGGGCTGGAGGTGGATGAAAAGACTTTAACCAGTATTTCTTTTTAATGAAATTCTATTTTATAACCAAAAACCAAATTTAGAAGTGAATTATAGGAAACAGTTCTACTGGCGTTTTAAGTTTTCCTTTTCTCTATCCTCTTGTTTTCAGAACCACTTTAGAAAAGCAAAAAATGGCTTCACCACTACTTGGGAAAAAATTGAGATGAAGCAAGCATTTCCATTCATGAAAAACTCATAATCCCTCAAAAATGTCAGTAGCATATTATCTTATGTAAGCCATGCACCTAGTTCTCAGGTTCCTTACCTACAATCCAGGTGAAACAGACTCAAGTACCTGTCTGAAGTAGATTGATTTGGGGTGGCTCTTTTTGTTCACATAGATGAGAAATTATGTATTAGATTAAGGAAAGGTTGCCAGTGAAAGTTGTTCGAAAATATTCATTTTTACAAATTAAAAATAAGGAAGAAATTGAAGATAAGAGTTTCAGAGGAAAATTTTTCAGCAACAGTCTCCTGTGTGGAAATATTTCCAACAATCTGTAGTCTAAATTCTGCTGTCTGAATCTTGTGTTGTAAGACCAAGATTCTGCTGGATTTGGTACATCTCTGAAGCCATGCATAACCTACAGTCACAGCATTTTTATGACAGCGAAAATTGTTGAACTTTATTTCCCCCTTTTTTACACTAGTGAAAATCAGGAATGTCTTGGAAAAAAATGTTACCAAAATCTTTAAATAAATTCATACAATTCATTAAGTAATCACTTTTCTCACATGTATATTATAAATAACGACATAACTTACTCCCCTCAAAAATAAATGGATAAGAATTATACCCTGAAACAGATTGTCAGCCAAATATTTTCAGCTATATGGAAAGATTATTACTTACTTCAAGGAGTTCAGAGTTAAGATCAGATGCAGCATGAGCTGGGGAGCAGAGTTCATAGGATTTCAAGGAAGAAAGGTTATTCTCAGGTATATGAGAAAAACGTTTTTTTTTCTCCGAGTTGTGTCCAGACAACCTCTACTGAAAATTTGTGCATCACTTCTAAAACAGCCAGTCAACATTTCTTGAACAGTCAAAGCCCAAGAACAATAATGCTGACAAATGCACACCTTCATCTCATCTACCTAGCAGCATATCTAAAACGTTAACTAATTATCATTCGTGCAGTCTGTTCTCTTCAGCATCTTAAAATATAATAATTCTATCTTTTTTTTTCTATTTTTAGCAACATTCAGTGTCCTATGAAGCATGGTGAAGATTAATCACTCTGGTTTTATTCTTGGTTACAGTCATGTATTTTGCTGCTTATTTAGTATTACACAGTTTAAAAGTACTGTTGAATGTGTGCTTTCTTTTGCAAATGATTTTGTTATTTTTACTTTTCTGAAAACAGAGGTAGCAGATTTTTTCTGAAAAATAACTTTCTTAGGACAAAAAAAAAAAAAAAAAAAGCACACTTAACAAAATCTACTCCTTTGTCAACTTAGTTCTCAGTATTTAACCATTCAAGTAAAAATATTATAAAAATGTGTAAAATAGGAATTTAATGTAAAAGCCACTAGGCTATAAGAAGAAAGGGCAACCTTTGATGCTGAAAATCACTGGAGGTTTCTCTAGTTTTGCACAGATAAGATATGGAGTGCTTTACTCAAGACATTTTATTTCCGTGATCTTTATTTATTTCTAAAGGCAGAATTAAATGCATTCTATATGCATTTACCATTATAAGACTAAGTGGAACACAGGTGAACTGGACTACATATCATTTTTCAAAATAAAGCCTAATTACAAAAACAAATATTTGTACTTTTTAAAATATGCTTTATATTTCTTTTATCAGTCTCCAGAAGAAAGTTACTTCTTCAGTGAAAGCAAGATTTTCAGGGTTTTACTCTAACCACAACAGTGTTGAGAAGAGAAAGAAGGAATACAATTTTATTGTGTCATCAAACAGATAGACTATATTTCCTAGATACTTTCTTTTATTTTCCTCCTTCTCTCTCAGTGTCAAAAGGAACATCTAATGTTAACAAGTTAGGACCTGAAATTGAAGTACCTGTTAGTCTGCTGAGGTCAGTATTCTTTTACACATCAGTTTATCTTCAGTAAAGTCTCATTGCTTACTCAAGAAACAGACACAGAATATATCCTTCTGTTTCTCTACTGCCTCCACTTTAAAATGGAGACACTTATGAAAACCTCCAGCTACTTAACAAGGGATATTTAAACAGTTCTGTATTTTTGTTTCAAACCATAATTTTGCAGGAAACCTTTCTGTTTCTATGAACGATTCGCTACAGTAAATTCTGTATATGTGCCTTTTTACATCAGCCCAGCAACAGAGCTATTAGAAAAGCTTTCAAAATTTATCTCCAACTTCATCACACTGCATAAATAGATACTGCATGCTTACACATTGACAGTGATATCACAGCTACTTCAGCAATCAAAATATGCTTTTTGAAATACTGAGATAAAATCAATATCAGTACAGTTTCCTTAAGAATACAGGTGAGTCCTCTTAAGTTTTTCCTTGTCCATTCAAAGTCCCAAAAATCGGAGTTCAACATTTCAGCCAAGACGAGAAAAATGAAGATTGTAAATCTTGGTTTCAGCAAGGATGTAGCAATAAACCACGAACGGTTTATAGGGCTGCTAAGTAGTCTTTGAAGGAAGAATACCTAAATGTATTTGTTTACTTAGAGATGTTCTAATGGCTTATTTGTGAGAAATCCGACAAATTAAAAAAAAAAAAAAAAAAAAAAAAAAAAAAAAAGACCAACTTGGTTCTTAAAAACTGTCCTTTCAATATTTTTTTCTTTTAAAAGCATAAATGACTTTGCTACAGCTAAACAGGAATACAAAAACTGTGAATTAAGCGCTGGAATGAAACTACTGCTAGTGCATCTTACAGGACCAAGAGCCCTGACCTAATCTTTAATCTTTTACACAAAACGAGTCAGATCTTCAACTTGCTGCCATGAATAATTCACACATTCTCCAAGTCTTTATATGGAAAGATGGTTTTTTTTAAGGGATTATTCCAGCGTGTAAAATTGGTGAATTCAACTATACAGTAATGCAATCCTTTTGAAGCTTCATGCAAAAAGTTTCTTTAACCAGTGCATTAGGTTAATCTGTCCATGT
Source organism: Lagopus muta (assembly GCF_023343835.1). Lineage (NCBI taxonomy): Eukaryota > Metazoa > Chordata > Aves > Galliformes > Phasianidae > Lagopus > Lagopus muta. Next base: position 7,173,897 of record NC_064436.1, on the reverse strand, counting down.
AACTACATCAGTAAAGTTCTCATCTTTGTACATTTCTGACTTATTTTTATGTTTTAGTGCAAAAGTTGAAGTCATTCAACCAAAGCTGTGACAACAGGAATAACCAGTCTCATGGCAATGGAAACTATTTGTTAGTTTGCTGACTGATTTCACAGAGCATTTTTGCTTCACTGTGCCACTGAGTCCTGCCTGAGACTGATTCAGGCAGTGCTACTTCCACCTCTTTTCCTCAGTCCCAAAGCTCCCTGTCAGTTTATGTCTGTGCCTTCAGAGTCATCTAGTCAGCATAACAGCAGTAGAAAGTAGGCCCCTAGGGCTGGACAAACACTGAAGTTTTCACTGTGGATTCAAGATCAGACAAATATTTAAATCCCTTTCTCATTTCAATATAAGAATACATATGCACAAATTAATTTATTCCATTCATGTCAGTAACAAAGTACGCATTGGATGACCTAAAGCTTTGATGCAGAAAATAATCTAAGTCAAATGCTGAATTATAAAAAATAGTAATAATGTTAAAAACATTTCAGTGGGGAAAAACTATGTATTCTTTTCCAAAGCAAACATAATAACAATAATAATAACAAAAATCTGCCACACAGGACCCAAAGAGAGTTTTCATCTCAATTTCACACAACATTTCTCTCGTCAGCTCTGAACTCATCTGCCTATGTAACTCAGAAATAATTCTTTTTTAATTTTCCAGTAAGTTCAGGGATATAAAGTCCATCCTCTTGGCAAGTTTAAATTTGTATGGCTCTCAGGTGTACACAGATTCTTCTCTAAAGAAATGAATATCCCTTCAGCAAGCCAGAATAAAACCCAAGCCCCTCTTTGGATTCCAAATTCAGAAGCACTCGATTCTGTGATTCTGATAAGCAGTGTGAAACAACATATTGGTATCTGCCTCGTGGTTCTCCTGCCAGTTTCGTCTCTGCGTTAAGCATCCATCTGCGATCTCCTGCAGCTCCGGCAGAGGGCAATGTAATTAAGCCATTTATAACACGCTCTTCAAGGCAGCTGCCGTAAGCAGCTCCTACAGAATTCTCGGGTTTTGTTGTTGCTCTGGGTTTGTGCTCTAGTGCTAAATGTTTAAAGTTGTATCTTCTTCTGATCCCCAATAAGTTCACATTGCTTATTGCTTTTTTTTTTTTTTTTTTTTTTTTTTAACTGCATAAATGCACAGGCATGTTCTCAATGCCTGAAAATATCTCTATGGAAAATCAAGATACAACACGCTCCACTACCATTTTTTCCTTGACCTCTGCCAGCTGTTTGAATGTAAATGTTACACTATGCTTCACATCCACAAGAAATCTTTACATTACACGTAGTTTTAAAAAGTCTTGGAGGCATCTCTTGAAATAGATTAATGGGCAAATTGGAAGGAAATCAATTGGAAGTACATGATAAATGTTATTTAATTCTTCCTATGGCTTTGTTATTCACACACTCATCTGTGCAGGTAGATATTTACATGCATATGAAACAAAAACTGACTTTCAGAGTGCAACGAAGGGAAACTTGCACTGAGATATTCATAAGAAATCATTATTTTAAAGGATGTAAGTTTATGGATCGTGAGAGATCACGAAACATTTGTAAAGATTATCTCAATTATAATGGTCCATAGTTTTAAGTCTAGACTTATTTAGACACTTACTATTTCTTAGAAAAATAACCAAATCTTTAAGCCAAGAACAGAACGGCCACCTGGTAGATTTCATAAAACCTCACAACAATACAATAAACTGTACTAGAGCTTCATAATTTATGAAGGAAAAATATTCCCTCCTGGGCATTAAAACCAGTCAAGATAACACCAAGAACAGCTGGTAAGTCTGACAGTTTGATTTCCCTCTCCTCAAGTGCAAAGAGACAAAAGTATGAAACAGCTGGAAAATATACTCAAAGTATGACTGGCACAATGTCACAGCAAAAGTGTCAGGTAAGCTCAATGCAAAACAGTGGCTTTAGTTATTTCTTGTCTCATTTGTAACAAGACACATATGGAGATGGAAATGCTTAACAAAGTGATAATGAATCTCTCTGACTATTTACATAGTTTCCATCAATGCAAAGATTGGCTCTGTGCTAAAAGTAATTCACTGTAGTGTTTAAAAAAAAAAAAAAAAAAAAAAAAAAAAAAGGCAATGCTCACCAGCACAGAGTAGAGGGGCAGGATCACATCGATCACATCTCTCAACCTGCTGGCCACACTACTTTTGATGCAGCCCAGAATACAGTTGTCCTTCTGGGCTGTGAGGACACATTGCTGGCTCTTGTCCTGCTTTCCACCCATCAACACCCCAAGCCCTTTTTGGCAGAGCTGTGCTCAATCCTTCCATCCTCCAGCTCGCACTGACAGTAGAAATTTCTGAATGTGGGGGACCCAGGTGCAATTCTGCAGTTGGATTCGTCAAGGTTCTACAGGGCCCATTGCTTGAGCTTCTCTAGATCTCTTTGGATCACATACTGTCCCTCAAAGATGTCAACCACACTGGACAGTGTGCTGTCACATGCAAACTTGCTGAGGGTACACTTGATCCCACTGTTGATGTAATTGATGAAAATATTAAAGAGCATAAAGAGCATATTAAAGAGCTCAAGGGTCCCATTGACCCTTGCGGGACATCGCTCATCACTGGTCTGCCATCTCTAGAGGTGCTCAAGGCCAGGTTGGATGGGGTGCCCTGGGCAGCCTGGTATAGTATTAAATGTGGAGGTTGGTGGCCCTGCATGTGGCAGGGGGTTGGAGACGCATGATCCTTAATGACCCTTCCAACCCTGGCCATTCTGTGATTCTGTATAAAGCCTGGAGTTGGACTCAATAATTCTAAAAGGTCCCTTCCAACTCAGAATATTCTATGATTCTATGGTTCATTCTTGCAGGTATTTCAAAGGTGCAAGAATTTAAGCATCTGGCAGAAGACAAATTAATTGATTTACATCATCATGCTTAAGGACAGGAAGACTGACTTGTCCATTTCTAAAGATCCAGATATATTTCTCTAATTCTCATAGAATTGTACCTCACAGTTCTCACAGTTCAATTCTTCGGTAGGTTGCAAATTGAAGGAAAGGTTTCAGTTTTTCCTGCTGTTGGGATTGACACAATACCTTTCTTTCACATAGCTGGATAGCTCTGCAGTGTCTGCAGCGACTGAGATCGTAGCTTAGTCTGAAACACATCATTTTTTTTTTTTTTTTTTTTTAATGAATCATTAGGAAACCTGGTGTTCTTTAGATTACTACAGTTTTTAGATAAAACTGCCATCAGTAGAGCCTCACATTTTCAAGAGTCATTTACTTAGAAAACCTGACTGACAGTTTTTGTTTTGTTTTGTTTTTAAATATATTAAATTTTATTTGAGTTTGACTCTTCTGTTTCTAACATTTACTTTACACCATTGGATCCAGTGAAGTTACTCTTAGATATGGTTACAAATAGACAGACTTCAGATGATTAATAGTTTCTGTTCAAGCAGCACTGTCAAAACTCCGCATTTCTGTGCTGCACAGCAGGAAAAAGATGATATATTGCAATGAGTTCAAAGTTCAGAGAATGCCATGTAAATTATCAGGTTAAAGGGATTGATTCATCAAGCAATATTGAAATAATGAAGATGTACAGCTTTGCCTAAACACGACGACCACATGAAGATGAAATGGATAATCAAACACAAATATTTTATCATCAAGAAAGTGATCTTAATTAAAAAGTCAATATTTGCATACCTTAACCACACCATGGCATCAAAGATCATGTCATTTGCTTAAAACAAGATGTGAGTGTCATATAACATGTAGATCTGTATATAAACAGGCTGAAAAGAACACCACCTTAGCATTCAAATAGTTCTGATTGGTAGGTAAGACCTGCAGCTGCACAGCATTAATGGTTATACAGCAGTCCTCCATGCCTGCAGGAACACTACAAAAAGCAATGGCTCCAACTGAATTTCAGAGGCATTATGAATTAAATTTTACTCTCCCCCTTGGAAAGTAGCGTGGCATACAGGTGAAAAGGCCAACACATTTTGAGCACTGTAAAAAGCACTTTGTACAATAAGGCTATAGCAAGGCAGAAAATTCACCAGCAATTCAACGTACTCAAAGACAAAACTAAAGGAAATCTTTAAGCTGCATGCCAAATGAATAAATAAACCACCACCATGAACCCACTACCGAAAGGTTCCTTTCAATAGCTAGTTAAAAACTGAAAGACCTTTATATTTATTTTTTTCCTCACCAGCTGTAACACATTACTCCAAAGTAAGACACATGAAAGGTGGTGAAAACACATTCACTATTACGCTCAGTGATCTGACAGCTATTTTGTTCCTGAAACGGTTTTACATATTCATGCCACAGGGTACTTCTTTTTAAACACCGGCTTTAAAAGTGTCAAATATTTGTATACTGAACAGAAATGATATCATATGTCCAATAAAAATCATCAGCAGAAGTGGTCTAAGCTAAACAGATGCCCAATGTAACCTTTTGGTACCGTGGGAAACTGTGTATCAACATTCAAGACAACTGAATGCTTATCGACTTACTGCTACTGCTTGTTGCAGTAGAAGATTCTATTTTGTTTTTCCCTTGTTCAGATACAATGTTTTTCATCCACATTTAAGTGATACAGAATATATACACGTCTTTTTGTTGTTTTTTCCTACTCCACTCATAAAATGGCTTAGGCATATAGTAAATCAGTTTCACCAAACTCATTTCATTTAGAGCAACAGATTCTGAATCATTTCTGTTTTAACTCATCATTGCATATAATTTCCATATATATGGAATCATTTGATTGTTCTTTCATGTTACATCTCAATAATGTAACTTGCTTAAGTTTTATGGTTTGTGGCTGTTTGCGTAAAACTGTTTCTTTATTGTGAATAAGAGGTTTGCTCTTAGTGCAATGTACAGTTTTGGAAAAGTCTACTAAAGCTTTAAACAAAAATATGTCTTGCATTTTAATTGCTAAGACTGCCAGATTTGGTTGAGTAATCTTACAGAGGTACATGGAATCAAAATTGATAATGTAGTATGTATTTGGAGAATAAACTACAACCACAGCTGTTTAAAAGCAGTCAATTCTCATACCTACATAGCTAGATCCTTATTTTGCTATGCCCCCCAGCTGTTTTGAAAAGTTCTGACAAAAAAATGCCTCTTGATCAGCACACAAATTAGATTCATCTCTTCTCTTGGACTTGGAGAACATTTCTCTTGGTCCCTGTCTTGATACTCACCTTTTACAGAGGGTAGCTCTGGTTCACCCAGTGGTTTACTTGCTTAGCAAGGCTACTGCTGTATCCTCAGAGATATAAGCAAGCTCTTAGTTTCTCAGTTCTCCATTTCCTAATGCAAAGCATCATTTGAGGTTGTGGTGGGAGAAGGGCACAAAAGAGAAACTAAATAGAAGCCTAACTTTCCACATGTTTGAGTACATCACCTTTCTTTAAATAGCAATAAAAATTGTTACCAAAAAACAAAACAAAACAAAAAAAAACATTCTTTTGCCTAAATGCCCTTTAAAATAACTAATAAGATAGTTATACAGATATCTTTTATATAGTAATAATAATGATAATAATGATAATAATGAAGTACTGTTTCCATCTAAATATATATATATATATATATATATGTTTCTAGTAAGAATTTTATGCTGTAGATTTCCCTTCTGCATCACTATGCACTGGACTGAAAGAATCTACTGGAGGGAAAGAATCCACCTCGAGTATTCTCCCACCAGCCGCTCTTTCAAAGAGATGGCTGTCAAACCACCTTCACTGAAGTACTAAATTATATTGTAAAAATGTCATTCATTTTTTAATCTTCATTTGAGAACAGAATGGGAGAAATCACAGAGGTTCATCTATAGATAACTCATCTCTCAGGATTCCTCTAATTGTATGCCTTTTGCCTTTTCCTCTCCTTTACCAGTGCTGAAGAACAGAACATTTGCTGCGATCATTGTTCTTGTGACAGCTACATGGATGGGATGGATAATATCGTACTAATAATGTCGTTAGTGCTTTAGCAGTAATCTTTTTAAACATCCAAAATATGGAGAACTGGGCCAGGGCAGGCAAAGTGAAGTTTGTTCTCACAAGTTAAGATTTCAGTGTGTTATTCTTTTGATGTGTTTCAGAATGGACAGTTAATAAAGTGCACCGCAGAAAGGCACGAATAAGGTTTCGAAGACAGAAAATCTGAAGAGTAACTGCTGACAACATAAAACAATTCAGAATGGCTAAGAGACAAGGCAACATTATATGAAACACCTGGAGACAATGTCACATCATAAACTGAAGAACAGCATTACATAAAATGTAATGCAAGCGAGAGCAAGGCAAAAGAATACTTGCAGGACAATTTAAATCTTAAATACATTAAATTAGATGAAGCAATTGCCTATGGCACGTGGAACAAAATGATATTTTCATATAAATCAGTGAGTGCCACCCACTGAGCATAAACCAATATTTCACATAACAGTCAAATTCATATCTAAATTACTACACAGTAAAATTGAAGCAGCTTGAATAAGCCCGATTATTGTCATTATATATTTATAATTGAATAACTGACCTTAAGTATTTGGTTAGCAATGATAGTTAATTGAACTTATATCACAGCATACACACACCAAGAGTTAAAATATAAAATGAGTCAGATGTTACAAAAGGATTAGGGGATGATATGAATACATTCGTTTATTCATTTCATGAACCAAACCAATCCATGACTACAACTGAAAATAGAACAGCATAAGACATGTAACTATTTTATGTTTCCGATTCAAATAGCATGGTTATTACTACCTCTATACAGGTTATCTGTTAATAAATATCTTAGTTTGCATAATGTAACTTGTGGATGTAGTACAGAAAAGGAAGTGTTCAAGAAAATTTTCCTACCCCCAAAATGAATTTCTTAGCTACCCACAACCAACAGTCAAATGTGATGTTGTGCCTTAGGCAGTGCTGCTAGTTCGCTTGTTATTCTTCTTTTCCGATAGGGCTTGGAGATCCACAAATGCACTATGGACCTAATACATCACATTCCAACAACTTAGTCACACACTTGATTGCCATTTCATGGTCTGCATTGGCATTAAAATTCCATTCTAGTTTCTGTGACAGAGACTACAGCAAGAACAGGATTGGTAAAACAGGAAACTGTTATAAAAGTGACGGTAGCAGGGAAGGGGGGAAAATGTATTTTTCACTTATTCTTAATACTCTAAAGAATAACTTGTACTCATTGAATGATATACAAAGCAGTCAGAGATGGGCAAGAAGTACAAGTGTATAAGGACAATCATTCATAGAGATATCAGGCTCCTCTTAAACGTATACGTATATAACTAAATTGACATGTAATTAGCGTGCACTATCAAAATTCATATTTTGTCAGATTGTCAACAACATTCCATTTTTTTCCAGTACAAGTATAAGGCAAAGCATCATTTGTAAAACTGTTGCAATGGAATAGAAACAGGTTGAGTACCTTTTTCCCTAGAGCAATTTTCTACCTCAATGTAGAAGCACATCTTAAAACTTGGTTCCTAGCATTTAGAAGTTCACAATAGCATTTTAAGATTTACTAAACACGTGCTGTTTCTTATGCTTTCTGTTCCAATGTAAACAAAAATTATATTCAGGCAAACAAGAAATTGGATATTACCTCTGTTCTGTGGAATTTTACTTGGACTAATTACTGCACTTTAACCAAAAGTTATTTTGAAAGAATCAAAGAAAGATATATGAAGACAGTTTTAAATATCAGAGCAGCTCAACTCCATTAATGATTAATAAATGAACTTATTTTAACACCCTTTGCTCACTTTTGCAGTTTACAGAACTTTATAAACTGCAGTTCCTCACCTGCAATAAAGCAGTGAATCAAATCAAGCATGACTTCCAAAATTAAGAATCACATCACGAATACTGAAATTACAAGCAAGCTTCTATAGGAGGCATAATGTTTCCTACAGTTTCTCAAGGTCTTCTGGAAGAAGATGAAGTTTTCTACTGCTTCTAACCTTTCTATTGCCTGCTTTGGGCTCCTACTCTATGATGTAATTGATGTATTGATGTATTCATGCCTTGTAAAAAGCAGATGTTGAAAAGGTAAGTCGTTTAATGTCAAATTTTGAAAAACTCTAGTTACCTTTCTGGATCATGGTTTGAGATAAGGCGTCGAGGAGTCAGAAAGAGGAAAAAAAACAAGTTATTTCCAATAAACAGAGCCCCTTTTCAAACAACTGAACCATTGTACAATATATAACTAGATTAACCTACAGTCTGTACTCAGTACTGTTTCGGAAAAATACTTCTAATGAATTTTGGATGGGTAGTCATATTCTAAACCTCTTCGTCCTTTTCTTTTTCCATCCTCTAAAAGTATTCATCAGAGATTTCTCCAAAGTCTAGGCAGAGAGCATGAACTATTTCTTTCCAACACAATAAAAAATGTATATTTTTGATTCCGTAACATGTTGTTATCTGTTATGTATGTGATGTGAAAGTCTTTAGGATGTATTTTCCCTCTCCCAAAGTTACCTATTACCTCTTCTAACCTTAGCAAAGTTACATTCTTCTACCTGAGAGCAAATCTGAATGTATGACTTTGGAGCCTCAGTAATTAGAAAATTGCAGTATTTTAAAAACCCAGAGGCACCATAATTAATTACAGTATATCTTTGAAAGTTTTATTATTTTTTTGGTGAATAATGAAAAACATATACTTTTTTTTACCACTTCAAAGCTACATGAGTGCATCTTAACTTTTAAAATAATTGTAGTTATCTCACACAGAAATGACATTTTTCTCTAGGGAAAGCACTTGATGAAGAACTACGGTAAAAGTACCATACGTTGTACCTTTCCATAGATGCAGCAGAAGGGGATACAATACATAAAAAAAAAAAACAAACCACAAAGTATTTATTTTCTACTTGGAAGAATAGTAGTATTAAACTTCTACTTTTTATGGACTTGATTTTGACAGTGCATGATCTTTTAACACTTTCCAGGCATCTAAAAAATGTTAAAAAGGTAAATCACTCTGGTAAATTAATGATTCAAAAAAGATAATTTTATAATAAAATCACTTTGTACATGTAACTAAATACTTCTTTCCAACACTTTACAGTGCTTTTTTATTCTGAAGTGGTATTTTCCTGATACGATGTCAGTGAAGATAACAGTTTTATCTAGATTTTGATTTTTCTACCTTCATTTCACTGTCACTCTCACACATATCTGTTAGCCTTGGAGAAACCATATGGGTAAAATGACAATCAAGGAGAAAAATAAATGCAACAAAGTAGATTTTTACTGTATATGGAATTATTCTAATGACTTTCATTAACAAGACAACTTCCCATTGAATGAAAAAGCTGACAGTGAGAAACACTGAAGAGACAGGAAACTTCTCCATTTTCACAGATAATACTCCAAACTAGACCAAAATTTTTTTGCTGTGATTATTTAAATATAAAAATATATACATACACACACTTACTGTTTTGGTGAATGAGGTGAATATTTGAAACTCTAAGGACATCTGTATCTCTATTATGCATGTAGTGCTTCGAAGCTGTGAAGAACTGTAGTATCTTGCCACATCTACAGACATGATAATGGAGAAGACAGAATAAGATAATCCATACATTATCACTCCAGCTTGTCTTTAGTACAAGATTCACTAAGCTGGAATCTATTATTTATCATATTTGCATAGGCTATGGGTCACTGCTTTCTGATTATATTACAAGCAATTTAGAGAGAGATGCATGATACACTCTGAAAAGAAATAAAAACGTCAAACCTGTTGCTTCTAAGTCTTTTTTATCCATATCAAACATCAAGATTCCAAGTATCATTCCTGTCAATATTATTTTTCTTATGCTGTGTAGTCAAATACAAGCTTTGCTTCATCTCTTCTCAAGAGAGTTAAAAAAACGAAGCATCTGAAATTTAAATCAGATGTCTTTTAGGTTTATGATGGCATTTCAATAATCACTTCACTATATCTCAATATGTTGCTACAAGTCACCAGTACTATACTGCCTACACTATTTTCACATAAACAGTTACTTTTCACATGCTTCCTACTTGTCAGCCTTGTACATTCACAACAGAAGTACATACTAAAGCATTCAACAGATTATTAGAAATCTGCTCTCCTTATTTGCCTTCAATTTATCTGTACCTCTTTTGACACATTCAGAGGTTAACGTTGACAGCTTTGGTGAAGATAATTGCTAAATAGAGAATTATGTAAAACTAATAGAAAACTAATAAGCAGGAATTAATTCTGATTAATTCTAACACAGAATGCCCTTCTTTCTCTAGACAAAAAAATTTATCTTTGCACCAAACACAGCAAAACAGTCAAGTTTAATGTTTCCAATAACAAGTTGAATGGATAATAATTTCACTGAAAACACTAGCAACTCCAGATTTCTTTTTCCTTCCTTTCTTCCCTGGAGCAGGAGGTTGGAGGAGCATTTACTTTCCCATTGAAATGAGAGCACAAAACTATTTGTCTCTAAGCTTCTGGTAGTTAAGAGCTGCTGGAAACAAGATATTAAGTTTTTCCAACATTGCTTTTCTGGAACCTTCTGGTTTGTTAGTTTTGCATCATTTTGACCTTATATTTTCATTTGTGTACATTTAACCATGACATAAAATAGGTCAGCTTGTTTCCTGTTAAAAGCTGCTACTGGAGTTGGAGCTCAGAGCAGCAGAAATTTACCCTCCCCATTATCTTTGATGGAGAGAGTCCTTTCCACTAGCAGGGTCTTCAGTTATTAGTTATAATTTGCATGAACTCTTCAATAAAGGTTATCATTGTCTTCACGGATGCAGAAACATTGCATGGAAGTAGTTGCCTATAAAAAACAGCTTAAGCATAAGACACCATATTCTTTCTTGTAAATATGGGCCAAACTGATTGTGCTGGAAGATATTCTAGAAGAAACTAGAAGTCCAGATAATAATTTTGTACCTCTCGTGGGACAGACAAGTGGTTGTGCAAAAGGAACTAGCAATGGTCATTAAAACAATTTCTCAGAAGAATCGCAAGTTTCTACAGGCTTCTTTAATATGCAATAAGCCTTCAGCAAGACTTCACAAACAAGTGTTAAGATTCAAAGACGAACAAACTAAGCAAGCAAAATTTTACTGAGTTTGCCTTGTTGGTTGAAATTCCTGTTTCACAAGTACGTACTTTTAAATATGCAGAGATATTTTGTCATAAGATTCTCAGCTGACCTTAACCTCCTCTAAACTTTGCTAAACAGTGTGAAAAACATCTCAGAAAAATCTAGTATACAGTAGGAGAAAGTTTTGTTAATTATTGAAATTAACTTTCATAAATGCATACTATGCCCTTTATGCAAACAACTTACAATAACAAATGAGAATTATTTTCAAAGCAGGGTGTACAAAATAACAATTACTTATAGATATTCAAATTATGCCTATTATTAATTTCAGTTGGGAGCACAAATAGGACAACTCTTCTCAAAAAGGCCGCAGGGCAAAACAGTGGGATGTTCAGAAAAGCATGTGCAGAAAGAAGCCTGTATGTTTGCTTTTTCAAGTCCTAAGTAACAACGTTTTTGTAATACTTAATCTGAAAAAAAAAAAGATGAAGAATGATATTCATAAGAACAGCCTACTGACAGCAATTTCTGCTAAAAGATATTCAGATAATTTCCCTTTATCGTGGGCATTATTTCAATATCTCTTTGGCACCCTGTTCTTTGTTAAAGAGAGAAAAACAAGTCTAAAGGCATTAGAAAGAGGCAGACAACATCCTCAGGTGCTTCTATAATACACACTGAAGTTCAATCAACAGCATTTTTCTTTTAGTAGAATAAATAAGCACAAAGATTCATCCAAATAGACAGAGATGCAAGCTTGACCAAGAACCAGAATGAAACTTTTACCTGACAGGGAAAACAGAAACTTCTCAAGTGCTTACCACTTTTGATTCTCTATAAGGGATATTGGTTTTATCAGTAAATTTACCTGTCAGGTATTCTTAATGGGTTACTCAAAAGATTTTTGTGCAAGAGAAGTTTAATACAAAAGCAATTTGTCTTAGTAATTTACATATGTTTTCTACTGACTGAAGTTGAATTCACTTAAATATTTATTCAGCCTTCACATTTCCTTTAGGCTAGAAATAAAGTGGGCTAAACTTATCTAAAATTCAACTTTACTTGAAATCTCTATGTAAACTGTATGTAAATTCTAGTATTTGATCACAAACAGTTCTCCAGATTAGAGTTAAACACTGGAGGGAAGAAGTGAAAAAAGAATAAAAAGAAATGAATGGAATTTAGAAAGAAAGAAAAGAACAGCAGTAAGAAAATCAACCCAGAGGAGATATTCCTAGCTCCCAGGATGCTGCTCAGTTGACTCTCAAAGAAAACACTTCAATTTTTAATATTAATGCACATGCTCAAATTGGGCCATCTGGAGTAAAAGCAATAAGTTTATCAGCCCTTGGTTGCAACAGCTTTTTATCATATGCCATATGGAAACAATTATGCAAGCCTCATACAGTGGAACACCTGATATTCCACTCATTCCATATTGTGCAAATGCATTCAGAATGTACTGTATGTCTAGTAGTAAAAATGTATACTTACACTTCAGGGACTGGTCAGATGTGAATACAGTCTATGTGACATCTAGAAAAGGAGCTGAAATCAAAGGCATTCAAACATACAATGTTGCATGCTTTTGTAAACATTCTATGATTTTCATTACACAAATATGATAAACTTTAGAAAAGGCAAACAGAAGTTTGTACTTATTCTGAACTATCACCATTAAGATATAGGAATGGAACGTAAACTACTGCAATTACTTGATGTATTTCAGTAAAAAAATAAGAAGTGGTTTACTAACATATAATAATATTTAAAAGAAAAGTAAAGAAATGTAAAGAGCGTTACACTATTACTTTGACAACTTAAATGACAAAAACTTCTAGAATTAATCCACAACTCTAGCAAAAAGACATTAAAGTTGTCATCGTTGGCTCTGTGTCGGTAAAATCAATTTTAGCTTCAAAATCATGAGGTGTTATGAAAACAGAAGACTACAAAATTGCTTCTGTAAGTAGGTTCATCACATTTTAATCAGCACCAGACTACAAAAAAAAAACAAAAAAACAAAAAAACAGTAAAATGATGTGATGAAGAAAGTCTCACTGAGATCAGAGGGTATAACAGCACACAGCATTTCAGAGAAGAGTAGGAGTTAGCTGAACTTGTTCCTTCTTACAGCTAAATATAATTCATAGAACTCAGACCAATCAAAACAAAGAAACTTTGACTTAATACTTTTATAAGTGGCTTCTTCAGATGAAGAAGGGATCATCCACATAAACAGAAAAGATACAAACCCTACAGCAATAGCAGAATCTTTTCAAAAGCATTATTTATTTAACACCAAAAGCAAATTTAAGCAAAACTGACAAGCATAAATTATTTTATTTCATTTTATTTTTCAAATCATAACGATACACTGAGTGCTGTAGATTTACATTATAATTTAATTACAATAGATTGAAATAGTTCCTCAGACTGAAACAAAACACAAGTCATACAGATCATTCGCTAGAAGCTTGGCATACATAAATATGATTATAATTAGAGAAATAGACCCATTCAGATTCACGTTGGCCCATAGAAGTTTTTTGAAACTTCAAGATAGCAATTTTCCATAGTTAGGCATTGTCAGATCTTCAACTGCATAGGAATTGAATTTGGCTTAAGCTTTAATTGGTGTTACAAAATTGAAAAGACAAATAAATTTGTCTTTAAAATTCAGCAATCCATACATCCGAATGGTGTAATATTTATCACGTTAGATAAAAAAAGTCTCCAGATCAGTTTCAATACATTTGTAATAACAATCGATCAACAGGATTAATTTTACATCCTATGTTATCCTAATAAACTAATAAAGTGCAATTAACTTTCTTAAACTGTGTCAGGTAGAAACTGTAACATTACTGAGGTATAATTAAGATACATCATTTTAATAAAGAGTCAGCAGTAAGCATAGTTTTATTTGATTACTTAGCGAACTACATTTTTTTAATAATTCATCTCTGAAGTAGTGTGCAGGTGAAACTCCTAAGACATTCTATAGTCTACCATCTGTTTTTTTGTTGTGAACAGGGACTACTTGGGCAAAATATTTCAAATCTTTGTAAAAACGTGTTTATAAGCAACCTGATCGTATATTCTAGAGAAAAAAAAAAAGTACTACTTTTTTAACAATATGATCTGAGGTAAACAGACCACTAGAAACATTTGCATACTTAAACATTTTAGAATTTGCCAAGCAGCTAATTAACATCAAGAATGAAATCAACGTATTTCTGATCTAACAATGTAACAGCTGGAGTACCAATTCTGAAAAGAAGATCTGTAGTAAATCCCTTTGAATAAAGATGGTCAGGCAGAAAAAGATCAGAATCTACACAGACGTTTAAACAAGAAAGTATATTTGACCATTTGCTTGATGTTAGATGACAAACACCAAAAGATCAAAGATTCCAAAAGGTTGTAAAAGCTCTGCCTTAAATGCCACTGAAAAATGCCAATATTCAGCTGTCCATCAACTATACCCAGTTGTTAATAGGTTTACTCACATGTGAAAGATCTGCTTGCATGCCTTCACAAATGTCTGTTCATTAGTATGAACATCCAGACATAATTTCTGCAGTCTGCACAAAAGATATGTGATATTTAGACCACAAGGCCTAATCCTGAAATGAAAACAAAAACATATGTATACTTCAGATGTATTTATTTATATTAAAAATAATTTTCTTTAAGCAAAATAAAGTAATAAATTAGATCTCTATATGTTACTAATAGAGACGTAAATTTCATCTCTGGAGAGTTGCTATCACATTTATGACATTTAAAATACAACTAGCCCTGCACTCAAGTACACCCAAACGAATCTCATCAAGCTGCTCTATTGATTTTTTTTCTCATCTCCAGATGAGGCTTGTCTCAGGAACTTCTTTCCGTGTCATTAAAAATTATTGGGCATTATTACACGACTTTCATCCGAATGGTTATCAACCAGCAGTTCCAGCTACTAGAGCCGATCAATACTCAAGTTTCAATGAAATCTTGAAGTACTTTAATCTTCCCCATTAGAACTGGAAGTTGGTCACCTCTGTCTGTATTCCTCATCCATATCTGATGCGATTACTTAGAATTTCATCCTTACAGTGCTCATTCAGTCCTAATGAAGCCAAATAGATACAAGATTTTTTTAAACTCAGGATAGTGTTGGCATCTGATCCCTAAGTTGATTTCGTAGGCTGCAAAAAGCATCTCTCACAGCAATCTATCTGCATGTTTTCTGACATCCGCAACTTTCCACTGCCTAACACAGTCTGTATTTTAGTTTTACTTTGCCCTTGTGTCTTCCAATCCTTTTAACTTCTGATAAAGAAACACCGCAGCATTTTCATTGCTTCTTATAATAAGGGCTTCACCTGCTTTTGCTCATTTTCCTACTTAAAATAAGACATATAGTGCCTGTTCTAAATTTGATATCTCACTCACCAGCTCTGAGATATAACCTCTTTTTATAACCCTTACACATCTCTGATCCTCATGAGGTCACATTTACCTACAAGGAAAACAGTGTTTAAAAGTAACATCCTTCTCTGATGCAGACAAACTCATCAACCTGCACAAGATTTCAGAAACTTCATGTCGAGAGAGAAGCCCTTCCTCTTTTTCTCTCTTATGCCAGATTCAGTTGCAAATCAAACATGGAGTATCACCATTCTATGATTTTCACTCATAGTGTATAAATTGGAGATATCTACTTGCTCATGCATCTCCTAGGCATTTTGTAAAAGCAAATCAAGAAGCCTTGTAAACAACACTTACAATAATTATTACATTTTAAGTCTGTATTACTTCTGAGACATAATGTTTTGTAACCAGCATTGAAGATCAATGCAATTTTGAAAATGAATAATGTAGGGTCCAGAAGCTAACGTGGCTTTCTATCCAGAGCCGAGTAGACTTTGAACTTGACTATGAAAGTCAAATTAATTAGTCCTGCTTTACCCCTCACTTCATCTGCCAAGTAGAAATTGCTTGCTTAACTTTCATTCTATCCGTGTAATTTCCACAGGGGTTCTTGGCTTCTAGCATCAGATAACAGCCTACTCTGGATTTGATTCTACATATTACACATATCACCTTTAGTGGCTGAGCCTTTCCCATGTAATTGAGGTTTGACACAGTTTAACTTGAACAGACCTTATTTTTTTCATTACTTTTCTCAACATAGCTAGACAGCAGTGTGAATAAGCTATCTGATCCAATTTTAATCTAATAGTACATTGCTCAGTATGTTTTATTCCCTCCATTATTTAAAGCTTCTGTTGTTGTGCTCTGTCTTCCGCTTATGCAAGTGTAACCACTTTACAAAGACAAACTCGTCTGCAAAAGCAGAGCTGCTTTTATTAGAGATGCAGCTTAGCCCTACTTTCAATTCCATTGTACATATTATACACTAAGCAGACAAGATGACAAAAGACCTGAAGCCTGATCTGCTTTCACAGATATATTGATCATGATAAAATCAGATTCATCTGAGCTTGTTTTTAAATTCTAAGTTCTGTATGCCTATCAAAACAAACCTGCAAGGCTTCTCAGAGCACTAACAGCTTTAAATTACATCACAGTGTTCTTTGTCTGTAAAAATCCTTTTAGAGCCTCATTGCTAAGTTACGTAATCCCTTTAGCTATACAGTCTAATTATTTTTCTTTGTAAATGAATTCTAGCTCTGCCAAATTCTCTTGGGGGGGGGGGAAGAAGTTTCATAGATACTGGCAAAGAAACACTAGAGTAATTTTTTGCCTACATTTATCTGCTGCTACATATCAAGCCATTAGGAAAACTCTGAAGGAGAGAACAAAAGGGATTGGGAGGAGAAAAGCAAATTAATTGCAAAACAATCATAGACTAGAATAAATATGCTTTATTTTTATTTATTTTTTAGCCGGCTAGCCTGTTTTAATGGAGAGAGGTACTTGAACTGTAATTAACTTACTGTATATTTATTTTTAATAAAGGTAACATGTTTTGTGTTTTGACAATGCAGTAAGACACTAACAAAGAAATTGAGGATTATCTTAAACTTATACAGAGCCGCTAAGCATTGGAGACATCCAATATCTTTCTCAAGCGTTTTGATGTTATTGGGTTAAGCTGTGCATAGGAATTAGTCATTATACAGGTGTCAAATGTCAGCAACTAGGATATCCTTGTTTGGGTGCATGATAGATAACACTTCTCTGGAGAGAGCAATATGCTTAGTCACAAAGAAGAATTTCTAGAACACAAGGCAAATTCAAAGGAAATGACCAATCTTGAGTGGATTCAATAAAGGGGCGTGTAAATAGAACAGTATATTGTATATACCCAGTTTCAGTTCTTTCATGCAAATATTTACACAGCAGTCCAAGAGACAAAGCAACTAACCTTTCTCTACAGTGTGTACTGGAGCTGCGCAGGGTTGCAGAGACAGTGCAGCAGCCCCAGCTCTCCCCATCACAATATGCGGTGAAATGCTCCCAAGCACCATCACAGAAAGGTCTTCCACTGATGACTGCTCCATGCTGCTGGCTGCTCAGTCTGAGCTCAGCATCATGCTAGGAGAGATGATTTAGCTAAGTTTAAAAACGCTTTCCATCCAGCCAGCGTAATTGCATTTATGGTTTTCAAAGCTCATACCAGACTTCCTGTGAGACCGTTTTCTTTTGTTTTGTTATTGATCCGCAGCATTTTCAAAAGAATGGCAAAACGTCATACCCTACTTCACTTTGTACATGTAATGAAGGAAAACAGATAAGAAAATACCAATTATATCAAATGTAAATACCATCATCAGAAGCATATGCTTACAGCATAAGAGACTATTATGTGCACATGCATATATTATGCCTTTTATAGCTAGCAGCACAATGATTAGGGTCACAAAAACAACTGTCATAATACAATATTCTACAATAGCTCATGCACAAACTCTTGTACTTACTTTGTTTGTGAAGTTAATGTTGGCCAGAACTCTGGCAATGTTTTCTGCTTCTTTGGAAGTAGTAATATGATTATTAACCTACCTGCTAGTTTAGCTCACCAGCTACAACATAATTTTTCTCCTGAAGGACATCTTGCCCAGTAGTGTAACAATTCTAAATAAAATGGTACAAGGTACTAGTGACTCAGATATCTGCTTTCGTTTTCCTCCTGAAAGCATCTGGAAAGTTATGCTTCCTTTCTCTAGACACAAAACAGAAACAAAAAGGACCAACTTCAGCATGGTTGCTACATTTAGATCCCTCTCAAATCACCAAGACTGATACAGCACTGATAAAGTGGAGCAGATGAAGTCATCATTGTTGGTACCTTATCTTCAGTGATGAAAAAGACTACTATTAATTCCCTCTGGTTTACTTCCTTGACTTCATTTGTTTTGCACATACATGCAGACAATGATATAGCAATGGACATTAAAGGGTGTGGAAAATAGCAACTCTTTTCACAAACCACTATCAATATCCTTACCAGTTTTCACAGAGAATGTACTACATGCTGTAGTTCTTGTTCATTGGTTTTTGTGTGTGTGTTTTTTGTTTTGTTTTGTTCTTGGCTGCAACTAACATATTTTAAGTATTAATAAAAGTTTTTAACGTATCAAGTAATATATTTCTTTTCATATACGTAGGCTGCTCCAGAAGAAATATCTCCTGTTTATTTGCACAGAAACTGTAATAAATATAAACAATTACTTGAGAGAGTAAATTCTCATTTAAAAAACACCATTTTTCAACAGACTCACCACCATTAGCTCAGTATTTTTGCCAGTGATGAAGAAAAGACTGCATGCTGCACTTGTAAAAATCCACACCAGCGGATGTGAACCACTGCTGCTGTTACTGTTGCTGAAATGCACTACTGTCTCACTGCACTCACATCCACTCTTCGGTCCCCACATACATTCAGCAAACTTCACTGAGTGTCAATGGGTGCCATTTTTTCCTGTATGGAGGAATTCAATGACACACCTTTGTTCATGCACACTTTCGTATCAGATGCCATTTTGTTAGACTGCCGCTCTTCTGCCACCAGTCACATGGAAACAAAATGTAATGGAATAATTGTGGGAAGGTTCAACTACTGGCATACCACCAACATCTGCCTCTGATGTCATGGGCCAAAATAATAAAACTTTTGGAGCAGTCCTCGTACTGTTTATATAAACCAGCTCACCAGTTACAAGTACAAGTACATTGTTTAAAGAAATTTGAAACAAAATTAAGGATGAAGGAATTTCTGCCACCATTTTTGTTTTAATTTAGTAAGGTCCAAAACTCATTATAGGAGACTGTGCTCAGTTAAAAAATTACCCAATATTTCTTTCTTCCTCTACACCACATGCATTTGAAATAAGCATATAGTATCTATCCTCTAAAATTTAAGGTGACAAATAGATAAAAACCCTTCTCTTAACAGATAAAAACAGATTGGACACAAGCCTGATCTTGCAAATAGACTATCTAACCCTAAGACACAGTCAAATAATCATACAGCAACACTGGAAGGCCATCTGCTTCTCCTTAGGGAATTCCATTAACAGTTTTTACTCTTAGAAAAAGTGTTTGTGGAACCCAGGCATCTTAATCCTTCAGCTCTCATAAGCATTACAGGCATTCTAAATTCAGGTCAACTTCTCTGATATACAAGAAGTATAACTTATGCAATAGCATTGCTCTTTGTTATTGTTTTGTTATTTTTTTTTTATCATATCATTGTCTGCGCTTACTATTGCATAAAATGAAATATTTAACACATAATTTATTACTGAAAATTTAATTACATACAACTAAAGGGTTTTTTTTCTATGCTATCTCAATGAATGTTTTCAAAGAATAGAAAAGAAAAACCAATTAGTATGTTATCATCTACAGATTACAAACAAACAGGACTAATACAACACTAGTATAGTTGTGACTCTGCAGTCCACAAAACTAAGGAATTACTTAAGTCTTAATTTCATCAGAGTTGGTACTTCAATTCAAAAGCCAATTTTTATTCACATTGCCATTTGAATCTGAGAAGACACTAGCAGTGTACAGCAATAAATGGGCCAGGGCATTAAAGCAGCAATACTAGTTTCTAAAAGGAAAAAAAAGAAAACAAACAAACAAACCCAAGCTCAACAGCAGAACACGTTGTAGCTAATCATACTTATTTTTACTCACATTCCAAGTAAAATCTCAGAAATGAGATACTTCAAAGCCCTAGAAATGTAAATCTTTGGTTTTTTAGCACTCATTTCCAAAAGAATTCAGAAATGAGAATAAATGTTTCAATTTGTCAGTCTCAAATACCTAGAAATTTTGAATTATGTCCCTACAAGTTGGATTTTCTTTCTATGTTACAGCTGAAAATAGTTCTTTGCTCTTTCATAATGCTTATACTCCTTAAGAATTATAAATATAAGGAGACAGGTACTTAGGGACACAAAGAAGAATTGACAGCTCTTCCGTCGTCTAGAAGATTTGTTTACAGAGTCTTAAACATTATGTGCATCAAAACAAAAATAAATAACGTGAAAAATATTAATGATGCATCAGTTGATCATACATGTAATTTTTAGCAACAGAAAGAATGAAAAAAGAAAAACAAACAGGAAAAATTGTTCTTATATATTAGTTTTCAATTACCTGGGAGCAGTTATTAACTTCAATAAACAAAACCACAAAAAACAATTCTACTACTCTTAAAAGAGAAAGTGTTGTACCTCAGAAAACTGTAATTTGTAATGATTATTTAAGACTTGAGAGAAAAGCTAGAAATGAATAGAAATTACTGTAAAATAACTGCAAAATATGTTGAGTAGTGTCCACTACCTAGGAACTTCACATAAGAAAATGATGCTCTGTTCTTCCTTCTAATCCTAGTCTTCTAGTTGCTCAAAGTTTGTGCAATTAATTATGATCAACTTGACACAAATATCTCCATGCATTTGTGTTGCATAATCATTGCTGGACAGTTTACGATATTTTGATATTACATTAATGAAGACATAATTTTGACCTTCAACTATTTTCTATAGTTCTGCTGATTTAAAAAAAAAAGAAAACTGAAAAAAGAAGGAAACATTAAAATTCATAAATATATACGTTTCTAAAGGAAAACTATGACAAATAAACAACTATGACAACTAAAAAATTACACAGGAAAGAAATGCGATCATTCATTAGGGCGATGACTATTTAAAACAGATAGTTTGCAAGTTCTTCATGGATTCCTGTCTGCTGTAATTTGAGATACACATATATTTGAAAATATGAGAGTCTTCTGTACTTCTTTTGCTTCTAGACTCTTTTTAATAGCTCCGGTATTTGTCTGGAGTTATATTATGCCCTAAGTAGTCCTTTCTTCTCACCTTGATAATACTACTGTTTATCACTGTTTATCAAACACTTTTAATTTTGAAGATTAAAATGAGATCCTATGGAATAGTTGTATTAAACAAAAGGTTAAATTTAATTTTAAGAGTCGGGATCTAAATAACTCTTAGGAACAAAATCAAACTTCCTACCTAAGCATTATGCTGTTTTGAGAGTGGATTGGCAGTCCAGACCCTTGATTTCTATTCATTCCATCTGAGACCGGTTACAGGAAGATAGTGGTTGAAAAACAAACAACAACAACAACAAAAACAGGCTACTAATTCTTTGTTTTGCAGAAGTTGGAGTATTAATGACTGATGCTTAAATTGTATTTATTTCCAGTGAGAATTTCCCACTATCTTAACACAGAGAATTTTTCATTTACTTTCTTCATCGTAAAGCATATTTTGTCATTTATACATATCTTAAGTAGAAATGCCAAATGCCTACATTTTAATTTTCATTAATAAATGCATACGTATAGAAATTGTATTTTCAGAGGCAACAAAAATTACTAATTTAGTACACATTTTTATATTCTACAGTGCAGTAATTACAGTTCAGCGGTGTATGATTATACCTACAATCATTCTGAGGAGTAGGAGTTAATTTTTAAGACTGTGGAGGAATGTTCAAATATTAAGCATTGTAAGTGACTACTGGAGTTTGGAGGAAAAAAAAGGACCTTCAAAGACAGAATTTAAAATGACAAAATGCCAGCAAGAACTACAGACACTTAAGAAAAAGTATATATTGCTTTTACCATTTCTAGACAGAAAACACTTCAGTCTCTATAGTCTTATCTGTGTCCTTAACAATTCAGTCCTGAAAGCTGATTGTTGTTTTTATGGTGTTTACTGGTCAAAGCAGAATAAGGCTGAAATTTCACTCTATGACTGCATCTATCTTCCCATTGGATTTTTCTGTTTTATAATGTCTATAAATATTATGTTTAATATTAAGTATGTATGTATACATATATTAATAATAGAAAATACTATTTCCAGACAGTCACAATGAAAAAAACAATTCAAATCAAAATACAGCACTCATTGAACAAAAAAAGCCGTGTTGTGCTATTTAATGTCTGCATTTGGTTGGATACAAAATACAATGAAGTATAAATTAATAACACGATAGATCTTTGACTGAAGACATCACATTGATACGGGCATAGCAAAGAGGACTGAAAGAGTTGAAGGGAGGACAGATTAATATTTTGATTTCATCATGTGCTTGTAATAGAATCTTCATATACCTCATTGTCACAGTGTTTGTAAGTAGCAGTTGCATATCTAATGTCATTCTGGAACCCAGGTTCATACTTGCTTTTTTTTTTTTTTTTTAAATTAAAATGAAAGGTTAGAAAATATTCCTCTTCCAAAACTGGATTTGTACATTAACAGTTATTAAGACTATTTTGAGGAGAATAAAGAAAACACTCTTATCAATGTAGCCTTCCTCTGCCACTGTGAACTGAAGGAGGATGTTTAGAATAACCTGAGCAAACAGAAATTTTAGAATATATATTGATTTTCTTCTCCCATAAATCATAATCATTATGTACCATGCCTATGTGCCCTGGATTCTGCTAGCTATAATTTAAACTTATCATTCAAGAAAAGAGATTTTTTTTTTATTTTTATTTTTCTTCTTACCCATATTCCTCTACTTCCCCAGAAATGGATACAGCCCAGCAAGGCCCCGCATGGAGTCAGGGTGGGGGCACCTCAAGGTCATTCAAATACACTTACAGAGAGCAGAGGGCACTGTTAGATGTCCACATGTTTACAACAGGCATTATAAAAAGGGTAATTAAAAATACTTTTACATACACATTTTGTAAAATGATACTCAAATCCTTGCACATCGTAGACAGGACAAACCAATTTATGAAACAGTACTCAAAATTATGGCATTATTTCTTTTAGTCTGTACTACAGTGCTCTACAACTGTTAGAAGGATTTAATCTTTTGTATTTTCACGATATTCCACTGTTCAGAAATAATGATAATTTTCAGTTCTGTTTTGGGCACATATCAACTTTCCTTGTGCTAACAGATCTTCTGCTTAATAAAGAAAAACATGAAATGGCAGTTCTCTAGCAAGAGAAATAGACTTAGTAAGGTGGGGGCTAGACTGAACACTTTGCAGCCTTACTGGAGAGAATGCATTTATTCAGTAGATTTATGAGTAGAAAATAAGGAAGACCAGAACATAGTGAACTAAGAGCAGATTTAGACTACAACTTCATGAAACAGTTTTTATCCCATGACCAAACCTACTTTCTTTCAGAAAGGAATAACCAAAACGTTATTAATTCCTTTTTTCCTTTCCAAAAGCCAATGCAATTACTGATACACCTTCTTCTTAGCCAGCCACTGGTACTGGAAGCTTCATCTGTTGTAGCCAGAATTGCAGTTTACCCTGCCTGCAGGTACACTGGGCAAATACCTTGCCCTTGGATCATGTACCTCAGTTTTTTCACTAGCATCCTTTACATTGCTGGAGGAACCTGCCAAATCAAAGACTTATCACTGAAACTATCTCTATTGAATAATAACAATTTGACACCTTTCTTCTCACTAACTTTGAATTCTTTAATGGAAATATCATGACATTATCCAAAAGCATTCTCTAGCTGAGCTGAATTAAGTAGACAGAAGCCAAAGACAGCAACCCCACAGGAATTTGAACAGAGAAAAGGTTTCTAATTTATGCAGAGATTAAAGCAGGAGATGCTGGCAAGTCAAATTGACCAAAACAATTAGGATTTGATTTTATTCTATTCTGCAGAAGTGCCATTACCTTTTCATCATTCTACTGTGATGTTCAGTAGAATATTTCTTTTTATTTTATCCTCAGAATAACAATTGTTGCATTACGAGTTGCTTTAATATTCATTCAGGCTTGAGAGCTAGGAAAAGTCCCTAGACCAAAACTAAAATCTGATGAAGCTCTTTTCATTTTTATGGTGGTACAATCAAAGACGAAGAGGAAAAAAAAATCAATCAGCTGACTGCTAAAGTAGGGCAGAACCACAGCACGAGTCTACACGGATCTAAAAGAGGAAGAACAAAAGGAATAGGGACATAGTGAAAAATAATTATCTCTGAGTTGTTTTTGTTGTTGATTCATTTACTAAAAGGCTGCAGATGCTAGGTGAAAAACATTTTCTTACTAATTATAGATTATTAAACCAAATGGCACGTGTTATACTATTCTGTGCTACACAGATTATCTTAACCTCAAAAACATACCTTTTTAGAAGGAAATTAGAGCGGCACACTTCATTTAATATTTCAGACTCGTGTCACTTTTGCCTAATGTCTTTTGTAGTCATCTGTTTCAGCCAAGCCTGATGTGCTGCTATACAGATTCAATAGCATTTTGAACTCGCTCTTCACTGATAAAAAGGAAAACAAAAACCTGTACAACCTGTTGGGAAAAGAGAATGAGAACATTTATGTGTAAAAAAGAAAAAAAAAAAAGATAAAAAGACATTCAGCACTATTTCATTTCTGAAATAAATGAGCAATTTTTATTACTGAAATGCTTTGATTATCAAACCAGCTTATGTCTACATCTGTATACATAAATCTGTAAGATAAATTCTTGGTACATTCCAACTTGCGCAGAATACATTTGCACATACTAAACATATGGTGAAAAAAAGATCAGATTCAAGCCATTCATGTATGTCATCCCCCTTTCCAGTTTTCTTTATCTAATCAGAGCTGCTTGCTGATAACACACACAAAAAGGAGACAAGTAGGCAATTCCAGAATTTTACTGAGCAATCCATTCTATGGAATATAGGAAGCAATCTGGAGAATCTGAGACCTGTTGAAGAAAATGCAACTGCACTGCTGTTTCCCTATGTCTTTCCTTATCATCAAAAGGGAAAGGGAATGAGGAAAGGTAATAGAGAACCAAAAATGCCTGCAAAGAAGTGACAATCTATTTTGCAACACTGAAAGAGATTTAATGATGTGAGCAAGTGCTTATATGGACTAGAGAGAGAAAATATTTCACAATGTGAGGTACGAAACTCGCATTAACTACTTTTTTTTTTTCAAAACATTTTGAATTGAGTACAAGGATTTCTGAAAATAGAAATCTGTATTAAAAGAGTGTTACATTTGAAAATCAAACACTAAAATTTCAGAAAAAAGAAGGAATCGTGCCACTGGGGCTCTATCATTTTCTGTATAAGCTTCATGAAATTTTATGATTTTAAATTTAAAACAGGCTATTTTTATCCAGCAGCAGTAGTGACTTTGTAAGGCAAGAAGAATTGAATAAATACTTATTAAGAAAATGCAGAAGATAATCTTCTGAAAAAAAAGTCTGTGATCATAACTTGAAAGAAAATACATAAAATACACTTAAAAGCCTCCACCACAACCATTAAACACACAGAAGAGCTTAGGCAGTTAGGAATCTATGCTACCAGGACTACATGACTCAGTCAGAAAGTCTCAAATAAAATTGTTCCTGAAAGCAGGATAAAGTGCTAACATTCAAGTTGCGCTGAATTTAAATTTTGGCATTTATTAGCTTTAGAGAACTTTATCTCCCACTCTCACTTTTTAAAACGTATTATTCCTGACATTATGTTTTGAAAGAATTTGGATAACATGCTATATTTAATGAATTCATTTACAAAAATCTATAGAAGGCTAAATGAGCTGGAGACATGAGTTTGTTCAATGTGCATCCATAAGTTAGCAAAAGTCATATTGATGGTTTCAAATCCATACGAGTTTAATCTAAAATCGAAGATATGCTCCTTCCTACTGACAGCATATGCTGCAGTCTAGATCTTTTGTATACGTATGTATACACCAGCTATCCTGTGAGCAAAGCCTTCATTATTCCTGCAAATTAGCATTTGCAATAAACATAAAATTAGTTGGATATTTGACCTTATTTTTGTGAAACCAATGCATTAGTCTGGTTTGGTGGAAGTGGTTGCAATTCTAACTGAGGTGTTCATCAGATATTGCTGATGGAATTTTGCTCATCCTGTACTTCATCTTTCAGAACAGTTGCTCCCAGATGTGAGTACTGCCAAAAAGCTATCACATGAATAAGGAGTGATCGTGAAACACAAGGTATTTCTTTCTTGTAAAACAGGTATTATAAAAGTCCAGTAAAAAGACATGATTAAACTCTGAGCTGAATACCTGATTAGAGCTCTATACATTCCATCTGAGAATCTGAATGTAATGTATTTACGATGACTGAAAATGGAGGCACAAGTATGCAAAAAATGATTTTTTCAGCAACCTTGAAACTTATTATCAAATTCCTTTATCAAAATGGAAAGTAAAGCTGCATATTTTCCACTGTTCACGTGATTGTGTTCAGCCAATCTATCAAAATGCATACAATTGTTTCTCATGACTTGAGCTTATCATAATTAGCATTTCATTTTGAATGCTGTTATGATCTGAAACAGCACAGATGAGTCGATTTTCACCCAAAGGGTGAATGCTAAACTCATTTAAATGAGTGGTCAAATTCACCAAAAATACTAAATCTGCAAACCACGTTTTACCTTTATGTTCTGGCACAAATTTTCCTTTTCAGTCCATAAAAGACTTTATCTCATTTGGTAAATCAAATCTTTTTAACATTTTATGCTGACTGAAATACCTTCCTATAGAAAAAGAAACGATGACCCCATAATCAGCATTTATTTTGTGAAGAAATTCGGTCGAGATACCAGAATATTTTTCAGTATGACATTTTGCCTTTACGAAGCATTCCTTGCTATACATCAAATTTGGCAGCATGTTTTTGCATACTATATCTTTTCCAATTGTAATCTTTGGAATGTAACACGATTTCCTTACAAATTAAGAGCAGTGCTATAATATTTGTGTTGACAGAAAAAATTACTCAACTATTCATTTTTCATTGAACATTCTTCATTCACAGTTTTTCTTTTGGAGAGTTCTGTTTTCTTTTGAGAAGACATTAGATAGGTTAAAATGTTGTTATCAATAAACCTTATGTCTTACCAGGTGGCACAAGCATATATAACATATAATACATGTAGGTTTTGATTTAATTGAGTGAATGTGGAAGGTGTGAGAGGTGGAGATATCACTGTTCTAAGACTCCCCTTGTCCTGATTTCAGCTGGGACAGTATTAACGGCATACCAGTGTTTTAGTTGTTGTTGAGTGATGAGCACATGCAGCCAGGCTACTCAGAGGAGAAATGAAATTTAGAGTTTATAAACTAATGAAAATTCAAGTCTCCTCCACTGAAATTCTTACTTTCCTGATGGAGAGGTATCTCATATCGTAAGTACAAGCTTGCCATAAAAGCACTACTGTGCTTCTAGTACTGCTGCATAGAAGGATTAGTAGTAGTCATAGTTAGACACTCAATTTCAGCATCTATGTTTTTCTATCATTAGCATTGGCCAAACCTGGAAAGCAGGAGATTAAATTCACGTATTGAAATATTCCATAATTTCATGTGGCTGGTATTTGAGTATTATTTTCCACATAAGTACTTTTCTAGAACTCTGGATAATAGAATTTATAGGAAAATTTCATGGTAGAAATATGCTTCCTAATTCTAAACAAAAATTTGTTATCACTTTTAAGTCGTTCACAATCCCCCACCCCTAAACTGGAAAAAAATTGGAATTATTTTAGAAGTTTCCCCACAACTTCAAAGGACAAGATACAAATAATGTGTTTTTTGCCTATTATCTTTTCCTACACACAGCTAAAAATTTCATACAGTCCCGTAGAAATAATCAAGTTAAATGAAAATACTATTTCCCCTGCTAGCTTCTCCTGAAGGCTTCCTGCAGCTGCTAAGAAAACGTTACATCTTATCAGCTGCAGTATGTCCAGGTCCTATAAGGAAGACGAAGTAGAAGGAATTTCAAAATGATGAAAGAAAGCAAACAACTGTTAGCATCGCTGTGAAAACATGAACTCAATAGCTAGGTACCAAGAGGGCTTTCCTATGACTGTGCTTCTGCACTAAGATAAACTTGTCTCTAAGGTAAAATAGAACACTCTATGCAGTAGCAAGTCTAGTTTGATTGATGAGCGTTCACACAATAGATTATCTTTTCATATCAGGAGAGGAACCATACACTTTCAGCACAATAACAACAACAGTTCGTTGTGTATAGGTGTCTGTTATCTGTTGCCAAGAGCTTCATCTCTGACTCAAAAAAAGATAGCTGAACTCCATATAAAATGTTAGATCGTAAAAATCTTACAGGATAGTTTATAAAACACAAACAATACTAGTATTCCATCACTTACTTTCCTGTGATTTGTAAAAATTTTAATTCTTCTAGACTATCAGTGAAGATTTCTGGGTACAGAGATGGAAGGTAGGAAGGAGAAAAAGTTTCAATATTTACAACAGAGGGGACCTAGAAGGGGACCTAGAAACTTGCCTGCTATCAGAAAGAATATGAATTGCTCAGAGGGGACTATGAGGAAAAGCCAACTATACATCACCTGTTTATCTCTGAAACAAAGAAAGAAGAACATCATGTTGTAATGCCAGGAAGATATCCATGTACTGCTTTCTAGATGAATAGTGAAGAACCTAAAAAGAAAATAAAGAAAAAAGGAAAAGGAAAAAGGAAAAGGAAAAGAGAGAAATAGATAACAGTATAAGATACAGAATGTGAAATGGAACTAATGGAATTAAAATCAGCAATCTACTAAGTAACATATTGAACAAGAAAATTAAAACGTTGTTAAATAAGAGGTAGGGTATTTTCCAGATTAAAAACAAATAACACTTCAATTACGCTCATCAAAATAAAGCAGAGTGCAGAAATTCTAAATTCTAATGCTAATGTTATGTGGCACGTTTTCTGGGTGACTTGAGACATCAACTTCTTTTTTCTAATTAGGTGTCCATTTGTAAAACACAAACACAGTAAATGCTGTCAATCTCAGACATATCTTGAAGAATGTTTAATTTCTGTCTGCTTTCTTCTTTGTATGTTTTAAAGATTGCATTTAATATTAAGCTGAATTATTTAAACCAAAAATAGCCAAAACTTTCACTGTGTAATTCTAAGAAAAAAAAATTTAAACTAAATTTTACATTACAATTTTAACTAACATTACGTCCTGGCAAGAAACTTGTGGTGAGGTGGGGGTTGAGATCTTCTCCCAGGTAATAGCAATAGAATTAGAAGGAATGTCCTCAAGTTGTGCCAAGGGTGATTCAGGTTGAATATTAGGAGAAATTTCTTCTCAGAAAGAGTGGACAGCTGATGGAACAGGCTGCCCAGGGAACTGGTGGAGTTACCATCTCTGCTGGTGCTTAAGGAAAGGGTAGATGTAATACTTACGGGCATGGTTTACTAGGCAATATTGATGGCAGGTGTACAGTTGAACTAGATCATCTTTGTAATCTTTCCAGCCTTAATGATTCTCTGATTAATTTTCCACATTTGTCAGATCATGCTGAGTGATTTTTAAGGAAATAATTTTCAGGAATGAAGTGTAGCTTTAATATGATTTGATTTCTTTTCTTTAAACATTTTTTTTAGTGTTAAACTACATGCAACAAAAGTCACTGAATGATTCTTAGAGGTAAACTACTAGCAAAGAGGTTGTATACAGTGCATTTCTTTTCAATTATAAATACAACACATTGCATCACAACTTCATGCATGTCTGACTAATATAAAAATAAACTCCTCTGGGAAGCAATACAGATCATAAGCCTAATTTAAGTTTTTCCTAATTTAAGATCCTGCCAGATAACCCAACTTAATTTCATCATTAGGAGTACAGGCACTACAAGGTCACACCAGAGATGGCTCAGGCTCAGCATTTTGAGTAAGTCCAAAATCATGGCTCTCCTACTTAAGCAGTGGCATAACTCCATGGGTGCCCATGTTGTAACCAGAAGCAGTTCCTAATTGTATAAACATTCTTTTGTTATCTTTTACTTTTTTTCACACGCTTACTCCGGAAGACTGCTGGCGTGCCATCATATTGATTTTAATCTGAATTTGACTTCGGGCATTATTTTCAGAATTCATTATAAATAATGATTTGTTCCAGAGTGTATCTCTTGTGCTTTGTGAAAGCTAGAGTTAATGGGACTTACCGCTATTTCAGTTCTTATTATCTCCCTTTTCCTGGAGGTATTTCTCCTTGACCATCATAAAGAGGAATTTTTGTCCTCACAGGGCACTGTTCTTGTTAAAAGGAAGCTACTGATGAGATCATATTGCAAAAATTCACAAAGCACCTATCATAACATCCATGCCTATTTCTTGAAACTGAAATTGAAAGGAAGAAAACATTTTTTTCCACATTTGAAGATTGACTACAAGTTTACCATTTTCAGCTTTGCCATTATTGTTGAAAAGCTATCTTCCTTATTGCATACAAGAACTATAATGTCATAATTTGAGTGAGCTTTAAATAGGAAAGACAACAGAAACAAAATTTGCATGTTTCATCCAAGACAGTTCTTCTACCTCTTGTGATCTGTCCCATAGTAATAAGCAGAATTATCTTACCAGGGTTCACTTGGTTCCTGCTACAAAGACACTTTCTGATCAGAGACCTTTTAAATCCAGGTTTCCTGAACTTGATCACATCCAGAGTTCTTTGCACTTGTAATCTACGAAATCTGTCACCAGTGAAAAGAAAGATGGAATATAGTTGAATTTAAAATATCTGCTATTAAAATGTCACAGTTTTTTTTTGTTTGCTTGTTTTTCCCCTACCCAGATAGACTAAGGAAAGGAGAGGTATTCAAAAGCAGATGAAGAAATCGTAAAGTATGCTTTTCATTAACAGTTTCCCATCAGAATTCAGGGTTTCATGGATAAGCGACAGTTTTCTAAATATATTTATATTTTTATAAACATTTATGAACAGACTATAAAACTGTGAATGCAAACTACATTGCACTTTATATAAATGTTAAAAGAATACACGCCTCTTCTTATTAGTCAATTATTCATAAATATTATATTACAGAACAAAAAAGAACAAAATACATAAATCAGCTCACCATTCAGTGTCACGAGGGTCACATACAGAATAGTAACATCATTAATTTTTGTTTGTTAACACCCTTAATTTAAATGCTAACATACTGAGATCTATGTCTAATAAAAAAAGCAAGCAAAAAATGCTTCACTTTTTTCCCTCTCAACCTGCACTATTTCTAAATACTTCAGGGCTAAGAAAATAGACTTCACACTGCTAAAAATTTAGTCACTAACCAATTTTGTTGCCTTTCTTCAGGCAAATTTCAGTAGTTTAATATGTACAGCCATTGCACAACACAGTTAGCCAAGGTGGGATTTTTATGTCACAAAAGGAGAATCCTGAAATCTTTAAATCTTTCAATCTTGAGATAGAAGAGTCAGGGGGTAAAACAATCAAAAGAATGGGGGGAAAAAAATGCAGAAAAAACCATTTCAAAAATTCATATTTTAAAGAACACAAGGTAGAATTCCTAGTTCAGTATCTTCAACCATTTTACAGCTAGTTTATATAGAATTAATAGAAACTGCCTCATTCATCCATCTATATACACGAACCTGATGTAGAGTAGACCCTGAGGGAAATGATAAAAAACAAGCAAATTCTTACTTAAGAAAATGTAAACTTGTAGTGATGATACTCACTACTCTCTTCTGAGAGCTACATTTTTATTCATCAGTTTTCAGTCATATCACTTGTGCGCCGCAACCTGCTTTCATTCTTGACTACTTTGAGAACTACTACTGATATTACAGCCATCAGAGATGTCTGAAAAACACAACCATATTACAACAAAACAAAATGCTCCTGATCAATTTTTGAAATTAATTTCCAAGATACTAATATTTCTTGCGATGGGTACATTTATCTAGAATAGAAGCAGCATTTTGAAGTACACTGTTTAGCTACTGGAGGCCATGGAAACTGAAAAACAAAAGTTTTGAATTTTGATTCAAATATAATAATTTTCCTATTTTTGAGTTTTTAATTATTTTCCTACACTTTATATTTTTTTACAAAGCCATAACCAATTGTTTGGATCTGATCATGCTGAGCAATGCTCATACAGTATTTAATGTTCTCTAACACACCTATCTATGTGTTAACAGTGGTTTGAACTAACAACCCTAGATGCTCTTGTGAAGCTCCACCAGAAAAAAAAAAAAAAACTAATTGTATGCATTCCTCCAGCATATTACTTAATATTATGGATAAAGCTTATGTAATACAATACTAATCCTGCTCCTCTGAGCTCTTTCCCAATGAATAATTTATTTCAGTATTTTACAATTAACAGCAGCACCCAAACCAGAGAATAAAACTTCACCTTACACAGATGTCTGAGATAAATCTATTACATTTCTCCCAAATGCTTTATCTGTTTGTTCTCACAGTGTTGCTTTCACAGTAGTGGCATCGGTGCTTCTTCTATCTAGGTTAAATATCTTGGAATATTGAGGAAATATTACTGGCCGCAACAGCAATAGAAGTGACATAATTTGCCATGTTTTGGAGCTGCATTATAACGCGCAATAGACTTTTCAATAACTTGAAATGGAACTGATTTATAGATCTCTAAAATGATATCTGAAAAGAACTTAGGCTGGTTAAAAAAAAAAAAAAAAAAAAAAGGCAAATAATGTATCTTTCTCATTGTCTATGGCAGTGATATACTATGTTGT
Organism: Lagopus muta; assembly: GCF_023343835.1. Lineage (NCBI taxonomy): Eukaryota > Metazoa > Chordata > Aves > Galliformes > Phasianidae > Lagopus > Lagopus muta. Next base: position 7,140,637 of record NC_064436.1, on the reverse strand, counting down.
CTGCAATGCTAAGTATACATCATAAATCCTTCAAACTGAATCCTTATTATGTTCATCCATCTCCTCCCTATGAGCCAACAATTTCTTCTTTCATAAGCTTTATTTTATAAAAAGGAACTCATTATATAAGTAAAATGCAGGGTAAATTCAGTGATCTTACATTAACATAATGAGCACTTTACCTAAGGAATGCATACTGGAGACACCCTGTGGTTATGACATTGTTAAAGCCTATTTATTGACTGACAGTGGGCAAGCTCTTTTTGTGGAAGATAAAATGATACAGAGCTCTTTATAAGCTTACAATAACTGATACGTTTTCTGCTTCTACAAAACGTATTGCATACTCTATTAAATAATATAGATTGGAAAGGAAGATCTCTCAACAGTTTGCAAATGAACATAACTAAAGAGGGGTCCCTTTATTGAGTTGAGACAATACGAAGTAATTAGAAGAGAAGAGCAAATGGAACCTTAATGGACAATTAATACCCATGTAATGAGGCTCTTCTTTCAGTCAGCTGACAATGAAGTGAGACTCTGAGATCATTTGAGTCCATATTTGGTGTCTTTAAAGCACCCTAACCACTGTTTAGCGCATTGAAGTAAGGGCATGTGCTTTGACGCACAGAAAACGCTCACCGCTTTGTTTGTGAACATAATTTCATCAGCCTTTCGAAGAGCAACTCCAAAATTTCTGATTATTTTTTTTTCTGCTAAAACAAGCATTGCCACAGAAAAAAATAAAAAAAAAAATATATATATATATTTTTCTGGATCAGTGTCCTGATCATTAAACGGAGCATCTCTTTTCCTTCAGTTTCTTGGCAGGTAGATTTGGTGGATATTTGTTTCTGAGTTGCTTTTTTGGGGGGGCTTTTATTTTATTTTGATTGTTGGTGCGCTGCTTTCTTTTGCAGAGACTGTTCTCGAATCTTTTTATCCAGCCCTTGCCTCTGGTATTTTGGTATGCTGTGTGAATATAACTTTTTAGCCTGTCCTGCAGAATACATAATCACTTCCTGAATGCAATGACATTCCTCAAGTAGAAGTTAGCTGGGATTTATTAGGATTAAACAAGAGAGTAGCTCTTCTGCACAGCTGAAAATAGTGGGAAGATCATAACTTGTAAACAGACTCGGCAATCTTTCAGAGGGATAAATCGCATACTTCACTGAAGGAGAGTTTTCAAATTTACCTTTAACTACTTGTACCTAGGAATTATTGGAAGGGAGGTTTGATGGCTACGCTTTTGGTTTGTTAATACAGAGTTGTTAATTGAAAACAAAATTAATCGTGTTTTCAGCAATGACAGTAAAGCAATTGCTTCGGTCCTTAAAAACAGTTTCTTATTTGATAAAGTAGATAAAACAAAAAACAATCCTAGCACCTCATTATCGATGGGTATTTTTCATTTATTTTTTCATAATATTGGAAAGATTTATTATTTTATTCTGAAAAAGATAAAAGACATCTGACCAATGCATAGGTAATGACAGCTCACTTAGTGCCTAACTGGGGCTTTGAACCAAATTAATTATTCTTGAAGTCATTCTTTTTTTTTTCTTTTATATTTTTTCTTTTTAATTTCCATGAAACCTTAAGTGAGAAATTACCCTCTCTCTTCCACAAAGAACATCAAAACATAATACTTCATGTATTTAATCTTTCTACTCATACTTTTTTCCTATAAGCTTCAGTAATAAGTAAAGGAAATGGCCTAACTGTGAACAACTTTAAGCCATGCTCTTACTTGTCCTTCCTCTCTGCTCTGCATTCCTGAATCATGAAGACTAGAACCAGATATTAAGTATCAGAAGTGTGTACATACCAGTAACTTCCAGTAGTCAAACAAAACTCCTTTGCCTTGTATCTGAAGAAATTCAAGGAATACATACAGTAATAGATCCTGAATTTCTAACTTCTATACATAAACACATACTCAAATTCTATGTGCTTATTTTGTGTATATAATGTATGCAATTGATTCTGACTAATGCAAGCATTATTATGCATATTGACATCACATACGTCAATCACACTATCATTTTGTCCCAGAATTTTTCTTGTAAATCAGTCTAAATTATAGATTAATGCATGGAAGTCTTGATAAACTTCTTTCCCTAAACCTCACTGCTTATATAACACACTCAGATGTTTTTAAGAGTTCATTCTATTTGCGTGCCACTAAAATGCCATTAGAAGAGATAAAAGGTTTCAAGCATCACAATACCCAACTTTCAGCTGCTTTTCAGACTGACTGTCCAATAATCCTGCCTAAAAAATTTACTTCAAACTGTTCTCAAAATCTCTGTAAGAGACATCACCTGTTTGTCAACTACTTTAGCTGTGTGTCCATCTCAATGCTTTATCTCAGATAAGTTACAAAACAAATAAAAAACACAGTTGTGCAATCTGCTGTGCCTCAAAAGTGATATGGAGAGCAAAATTGCTATTTTTTACAATTTCAGTTATAGGCTATGACATACCATCTCCCATAGGACTCAGTAAGATCAACAAGCTTCAGTTTACTTCAATGAATTTTAAAAAAGGGAGAAATACAACCCATCCCTCTGAAAGAGAAAAATAACAAATGGATTGGTTCACTTAATTCCAAAACAAATATATAAATAAATAAGCCACATGTGAAGAATGGGAGTTCAAGCACATAATAGTAAACAAACTGTAAAGAACTTAATTATCTTACCTTGAGCGTGTGCATGCTGATCTCTCTCAAATCACCTCTTTTTTTTTTTTTTTCCCTTTCACATTCACTCTACACTTAACTACTTTCCCTTACTGCAACTTTTTCTCCAAAAGAGACAATGACTACTGGGACAGGGATTCTCTGTATTTTATCATTTATACAGTTATGGGCACAGCAGGCTCTGCACTGCTGACCCCTAGGTGCTATTGCAATAAATACAAACAGTAAGAACATAGCCAGTGTTCAAGCAAACAATCAAAATTACAAAACTAAAATTGCATATTTTCCAAGTATGTACAAATTATCTTTGTCAGTAAGATGCACTTGTTCTCTAGTAGCCACAACATTGCTTGCAAGTCTGCCAGGTTTGCCACAGGTATTCTGAATGCTGGTGCAAATAAATTCTCAACTAAAACCACTACGACAAAACTTCTCACAAGAGCTGTTACGTTGGCTTCCCATGCGTTTGGGATAGGATTAGCCTTACTTAACCTTAGGCAGGCACAATACAGCCTACAATTGAACCACAGCTACTTCAGTAGTCAATAGCAATAGACGCTTCTAGGGGACAAATCTTTTCACTGTAAGGTATATATCTTCAGATAAATTGAGTCCTAAATGTCCATTTTTCTCTCCATTCAGTGCAGATAAAACATCAGGAGCCCAGAAACAGGTGTCAGAACATCCTCATGCACTCAAATGAATCCTTACCCAGTGTCTCGCTTCAATTTATAGGAGGGAGAGGAGGTTCTTTTATTATCTATATACCCGGCGTGAGATTAAGAAGCAACGGTTCAAATGTTGGTCCGACCAGTTTATTACAAATCTTAATCAGGGAAGTGGGGAAGGGAAGGACGGACACTATTATGAATTAGGGTAATGGGGGAAGGGAAGGAGGGCGATAGAAAAGAAGAAGCAAGGGGTCTTTATAGGCAGCAAGAGGGAGATAGTCACCACCATGGATCCAGCGTGGTCCGTAGTTCAGTCTTTGATCTTCAGTAGTGGTGGGTCGTCAGGCAGAGTTGTCCTGTTGACAACGACGACCGTGAGAAGCACGACGACAACCATGGTGATGATGGCCCCTTTTCAATGCTTTCAAAGTGGTCGAGTCAGCTGTCTTTGGAGTGACAGCTCAAATCCAAAGTGGTCGAGTCAGCTCTCCTTTGAGTGGCAGCTTCTGGCTCTGGGATCTCAGCAGAAACTCCCTTGTTCCCATCTTCCGGGCCTTGCCAGCAGATAAGAGGGAGCAGGGATGCCCATCTGCGTCCTGTTTCTCACAGAACACGATGGTATCGTTCCCCAATTTTCCCACACCTAGCTGAAGCTGTTTTGTCACCGGCCAGATCTTCCGCCAGTAAACACTCCTGAGCATTCTCATCCGCTCTTCTGCAGAGCAAGCAGCTCTGGGGGGAAGGGGCTTTCAAATGTTCCCAAAGCGATATCCATTGTCACACGGTTAGCACCCATTAGTTGCCTCCTTGACAAATCACTCAGAGTCTTATCACAAGAAATACCTCAGGAAGCAAGCTTTGAGCCAAAAAACAGAGAAGGATTCTCACACCCAGAGAGCCTAACATTGTTCTGAAATGATTTCTGAGCAGTAAGAAAGTACCATCACAGCACAACTGTGCAATCTGCACAGGGAAATCATATCCCTATATTCCTCTAAGGAAGAAACTCTAAGCAGCGACCTTTCTGCAATGACCTGCACATTAAATATTTGCTTACTTAAATGTAGTGTCAAGGAACTACAACTAACCAACTGGTAAATTTTTAACACACGGGAAAGATGCAAGATAATGTGTTCAAATACAGAGCTCATCAGAAGGTGTAAAAACACTTCTATGAATCTGCTCTTCACAACTTTCCTGTGAAAAGTAGATTACGACAGATTTACAGATGGGTACCTTTAAGAATAGAAATAGGAAGCTCAAAGCCTTGCTAACAGGGTAAGCTATCAGTAAAGCTAGGTAAGGACCAATTTGCATTTCTGTCTTGTTCTCTGAATGCTATGTGACACTGACATTCTGAAAAGGATACTTAAAATCTCTCCTTTAAAAAAAATTTAAGACAAACAAAAAGGTTAACTTAATCAAAACAATAACAACAATAACCATACAGCTTTACCCTCCCTAACTTTTATTTTAATGTGCGTTCTTTAACGTTTAAAAATGCATATATTACAAGTTCACAAAATTCATATGCTTTGAATATCCTCTCAAACTGATCCATGAAGCATGAGATAACTAATTCACTGACCTTAACTTCATGATGAATGTGCTAAACTTTATCAGTCTTACCTTGTGCTGCAGGAGCTCTTCCACTTGAATAGCAAATATTCTCTTTCTTCCTTCTTGTTTGAATGGTATCAGCAAAGAAAGAGTTGTCTGCTTGATTTGACTTCATAAGTAATTTTTCATAGCTCTCTGATTTTTTGCCTTCTCACCATCTCACATTTTCTCTAGCTGCTAACAGTATGTTTGGACCATGGCTTCAAAACAGTTTATGCTGGCAAAGCCTCACATAGACAGACTAAAGGACGTCAGATTCTTCATGGCAGATTAGTTAAATACAATTTAAAACAGAATTGTAAACTTCTTTTTATGCTCACACCCATATTTGAGAAAACAGACTGCCAGAATGACACTACACAGACATTTGTGGACATGAGCGTGATATGGAGGGGTTTTTTTGTTGGTTTTAAGAAGAACAGATGAGGAACGTTCTTAAATGAAAATAAATATTATTTGTAATTCAAAGGCAGAAAAATTCTCTGCACTACTTTAGATCTGAATATCTATCCAGTGCTGAAATTAAGAAAAGCCAAACCAGCATGCAATTGCACCCCCAAATTGAAGAGAGTCAGAAACAGAAGAAGAGGGAGAGAAGAAGGACACATCAATTGAGAGAAAAACAGCATATAAAATGTGATGTTTGTGTTGTCACTCACTACAAAGAAAAGTGCTCAGATATCAAAAGTGAGGTCATTCAACAAAAATTCTGCACGAGAACAGCTTCTTTTAGTTATGACTAAAACTCATGTAAATATATCTACCAATGGATATCACTTGCATACAGCTTGACCTCCCAACAGTCACCAACAAAAGAGCTTACGTGATTTTATATTTCATTTCTTACATGAGAAGTTTCCTACAATTAATTTGTCAAAGAGATATACTAATTACTGAGATACTTTGCATCAAGGTGTCCCTGCCAAATGAACTTCTCACTACTCTAGTCTTTAGAGTATATTTACCTGAAGCTTCATTTCAAGTGTTCCTTCTGATTGAATCTATGAGCAGAAATAACCATCAAAATCACAGTTACAATATAAATGCTACCTCCCTAAAAACAATGCCTAAGACAATATTTACAAGTTGGCTAAGAAAAAATGCTTCGGAAAAGCCTATAATACTGCAACGCTGATAAGAGGAAATATGTAATTGGCTCTCTTGAAAGCCTCATCAGATGGTAAATATCTGTTCAGATAAAACAGTCCACTTCAGAGGAAAAAAAATCATTTTCCCAAAGATTGGGGTTTTTTTTGTTTGTTTGTTTGTTTGTTTTCTACAGTTAAAAATCACCAGCATAAAGATAATTGGCAATTATTACTGAGGTAGCCCACTATAGCTTTTTTATAAGTGCACTTCAGGTTAGAAAATGAAGCTTCATGATTTCTTTTTATTTTTTCACCACAGGAGTCTTTATACATAGGTATAAATTAAGGTACAGTAGTTTTGTGGGCTTCCTTTATATAGTCATGGTATTTGTATCAATCATTTAAGTTATTCAGTCACTTACAGTTCCTGAAATTTGTCTGTCCCAAAAGCCATCCATGAAGTACTAATACCTGGTACTCCTTTCTCCAGCATTTTAAGTAGCCATTTATGCAACTGTCGAGACAAACAACGTGACTTAATTTGGTACAAAAGTTAAAGGCAGGTTTCCAGAGACTTGCAAAATAGTGCATTCAAATGGGAAACTCCAAAATTGTGATAGAAAACCTTTTTCTAATGAGAAAACTGCACATTTTAAGAGTTCTACTGACACCTGATAGAAAAAAAATTCAGAATGGCTGATATACAAGTATGTTTTTAAACATCCTTGTTCTAAAGACAGTCTAAGAATGAGTATAGAATGAACTCCACATAACCATTGGGGTGAGAAAGCATTAAATTTTCCTGGCTCTCTGACACATCAAATGTTGCGTATTTATATAATTTTTCTTTTTAATTTACATACAAAAAGGTACCTAACAAATGCGTAACTAAGCTTCTCAATGATACAAACAGCTTCAAAGTAAACATTAAATTTCCATATGAAAATTCAGACTTTGAACACACGTTAAAATTGCGTATTTTATCAGCATTCATCTATTTGAATAACTGTACTGGTTAGTCATAGCCTGATACAATGATACAATACATCTCATAGGAAGGCAGGGTCCCAAGGGAGCTCAGGTGCATGCAATGCACCTAAGTGATTGGAAGGAGTGGAGCCATGATCCACCCCATCTGACATTTAAGGGTGGTGGTGAGGGCAGGTCTTGTTGGGGATCCTTGCCTACCTGCAGCCTTCTGAAGGGCTAAAGACATACGACATACTAGACAATTTTTGCCGTGTGCTCACTGAAATCTTCCTTTTTAAAAACAAAGTTAAGCTCTGTTATCTGAGTTCCCAGGATTGTAAAAAGCCAGATTTTCATTTTTAGACTATCAGCTTTCACTAGCTGAAAGGAGTGATGGGAAATTTTCCAAGACTTATTCTAGAGTACGTGCAGTTGAAAGACTTTGCCCCTCACTACTCACCTCTGTTTTGAAATTATCCAATGAACAGGAATGAATTTGCCAGCCAAACTGCATTCCAGACCAATTAGAACCACATGGATCATAGGAACTCTGCACATATGCTTAGGAGAGGTGAAATGAATGTGCTGTCTCTTTGAATGCAATCAGCAAAAATGTAATTTCAGTTGCTGCTGAGCTGTACTAATACATTAGCAAAAGCATGATCTCTTGTTGTAAGAGATAAACTAATACTGCTTACATTAGATAAAAGTTCCCAAGAAAGTCAATGTATTACAGTAACAGTAAATTACTTTGAGAAAAACAGATTTTGTATCAAAAAGGAAAATAAAGATACATCTGAGAGAGAGAGAGAGAGAGAAGACTGCATAATTGGAGTATGAAAGGAGTAATGAAAAGTTTCCTCACTCAAAAGCACACAAGCATCGCTTGCTTAACTTGGGCAGGAAGTCTTTTAGTTCAAAATATTTCATCCAATGATGAAGGTCTTGCTTTTTCAGTAGTGCTCTTGATATCATTTCCAGTACCAACCTGCAACATTACTTCAGCCAAAACCTGTTAAATGCACAGTTACCTTCAGAACAACACAGATTTATGTAAATTTTCAGATTTTTCACAATAATCTTTTCAGAATAATTACATAATTTGGAGAAAGAAGCTTAAGCATTGCAATTCTGTTTTACTGGTCAAGTCATTTTACCATAATTTGGACTATACTATAAAGCAGGTTATTGCTATCTCAAGGCAGAAAGTAGATATACGTTAAACCAGACATAATTTGGGTTCAGTGCACAGGTTGTACACATAGGCATTTGTCAGCTGTTGGTCAGACAGTCAAGCTACACCAAACAAATCTTTCTAGGCTTTTCTAATGTAATGTTCCTGTCATTCACTCAGTGGGTTCCTTTCCTGCTTGACTAGGCTCACAGTAATAAGTGACCCTGAAAAAAACTCTCACTAAATGACGCCAGCAAACATTAAGGAATACTAAGCCATTTCAAAAAAACCTCCAGGCTCTGAATTAAGTGACATACTAAGATCTCAAAACCTGCTATTGAGATATTCTATAGGATAACTGAGACTTCAGAATGCAAGAAACACATTGTTTAGTGATACACATGGAAATAAATATTTGTGACAATCATATCTTTATGTGCCTTTTAGGTATTGGTTTTTCTTTTTAGTGTGACCTGTTACGAAGGCTTCATTACATTAAAAAAAAAAAAGCCACTAAAGAAAATATGTAACAAATTAGAAGCTTGATCATTTATAATTGAAGAACAAAGCAGTACGAAAAAGAATATATGAAAAACTCCACTGTGCAGGTCCACCAATCTAACATTGCTGTTAGTGGAAGTAGAAGAACATGTTTAGGAATATCATCTCAATAACTTCCTGTGGTTCATTTCCCTGAAACTTCCCCAGTGTCCACAGGTATTGGATTAATGATGTGTTAGAGAATTTACCTCCACTCGTTCTCCCTTAGAATCTGTTTTGCATAAATCCATAGAATCCTTTCTGAAACCTGGAAGTTCATGTTCAGTTTTAAAGTTTACCAACACTGATGAAATACCTATCTCACAAATAGTAATCTAAATCACGTTTGCTTCTGAGAATAGTATTTTGTTCTGCAATTGAAGATCAAGATGTGCTTTAATGAACTACTTGATGGTTAAGCAGAAAATATTTCTTTACTATTCTTTATTTCTCTATTACTATTTCTTTACAAAATCAATGTTATTGAGATAGTGTGAGGTCTTTTTTAAGCTAATAGCATTTTATAAAGTACAGTTTAAAAAGAAAACGATTATTTCATTCCAGATGTTTCAGCTTTAATTGTGCTTTGTGGATTTTTTTTGCTTTTATTTTTTGTTTCTTGTTTGCTTTGGTGCTTTATTTTTGTGTTGTTTTGTTTTTTAATATCCTTCATAAATTTAAGCGGATTTTATTCTGGTCATTTTGTATCGTATACAAGTAAGTATATGCTTTGATTTTTAATGAGCGGAAAGTTGTTAGCCATTTTTCATAGAGGGCTGTGACTGATTTTATTTTACAACCTTGGCTAATAGATAATTAGGTGTTTCACTCAAATTTGCTCTGACACAGCTGGAGGCAAAGTAGAAGGAAGCAAAAAGCTGGCTTTTGCCATCAATTTTCTACTATCAGCTTCTGAACACCTCTGCAAAGCAGCTGATACGAAACGTTGTACTGGTTATGCACAACCTGCGTTTGCATTTTGTTAATAGTATACTCAATTTTTAAGAGAAGTGTAATGAAAATATATGCAGAGGAGGAGGTTCTCCCATAGAGATCATTAAGAGGATCATTGATGCTGCACTAGTTTCAAAACACATTTGATCAGGTACTGTCTTAGGCTTCATACAGACTGCAATGTCATCTATTAGCATTATCACTTCAGCCTAAGTCCATCACAACTCAACAATGTAAATTTTGACTTGCCTCAGTCTATCTCCCTTCAGGTTATGATCAACTGAGTTATTCAGATACTTTCTGGAGAGTAACCATTTTCTTATGCTGAACATACACCTTTATGTGGTTTTACTTAATCAACAACACGAAATCCAGTGGTAGAAACTGAAGAACTAATGCTACAATTAAGTAGTAAGAGCAACTCTTAAAGCCATCCAAACTAGAATCCAACTAGGCACAAACTGCCTAACACCACATACTGTGTTCAGGGCAGAAGGTATGAAAACTAAACTAGCCCTAGATGTTCTGCAGCACTGTGCACAAAATCATCAGCTCTCATAAATCACTTGTTTCCATTTACATAAAGTTATTAGCATTTGAAATATTTACTCTTCAAGTAGAGCTGAAAAAGGTCATCAATCCTTAATCATCATAGCTGTAATGAAAGCACCTGCATTTTTCTTTATTTATCCATCCAATTATCATTTACCACAGCTCAGGGACATATTGTCTCTTTTTTTTATTTATTTCCTGTCCTTTGAATCAAGGATGCTGAAAGTTACTTTCATATTTTCTTGATATGAGATTGCATAGCATGACATATTTAGCTAAATTTACTAAGTTGGTCAATACCAACAATATGCCAATAAGTAATCTCATTTTTATGCAGTAGATTATACCATGCTTATGTATTATGTAGTTTCTGCCAAAGCCTCATAGGTTTTTCACTGATTATCCCCCTTTGCAAATCTTGATTGTTTCATTATAATGTCTGAAGAGAAAATCTGATTAGTTTCCTCATAAATACAATAAATACAAATATTTTTGAATTTACTAGTGAATCAGTATATCAAAAAAGACACAAAAAGACCAGAAAGAAAAATGGAGTCTAACCATCATTTCAAATGTAGAGAGATGTCTAACCAGTTAAGCTACACATTTCAAATTACCCAGTCTTGGCATTAAACATGCTCATTTGATGGGCATTTGCATTTGTGGTGTGTAGATACAAGTAGTTAAAATCCACTTACCATTTTTGCTAGTTCTGCTATGTATTTGTGTACTTCCTTTTTTGCAGCCTTTCTACATCATTTTTCCTACCAATTAGAAATGGTCTATTTGACAATAATTTTTGACCGATTGAACCAACGTTTTTAGAAATTGAAGGATTAAAGGCTTATTTAAGCAGCAGATAAAAAAAATAAAAGCAGATTTTTTTTTTTAATATAAAATGAGAAAAAAATTTTACTGACTAAGTATTCTTAGTAACTGATTGTCCCTCTCGTGTCCCATATGTATATGCCATATGTATAACTTCTGGAGAAGTAGTCTTAAAATCACCCCCCTTTAAACACTTCAGATACTAAAGTTCATATAGCCATCTACTTATAGCCTACAATTTGAGATGTCTTATTTCATTGATGACAGACTCGTTAACTTACATCACTTCCACCCTTAAGCATCACCAGTAAAACATTGATTTTAAGAATATTTTAACTAAATTATTTGTATTAAAAGTTGGAACTTACATATATAATATATATATCTTACCAAAATTTCCCATTCATTTAATTTCAAACATCCTAACACATTACCACCACCTTTCCAAATTTTACACAGTTAATAATAGACTTGCATCTTTTTTCATGAACCAAGAAACAGAAACTTTCTGTGACGTCAGCCTATCTTCATTGCTGCTGCAATCCAACAATAACAGCAGCGATATCTCTACTGATGAGATTGTTTGATAACTCTGTATACTTTGTAGTGCTCTTCCAGCACTACTTCCAATATATATGGGTCAGTGAAAAATAATGCCTCCTATTTATTTCCATGGAAATTACAACAGATACAAAGAGAGCAATAACACTGTTTGAAAAAGCAGATTCTCAGTGACACTATTTTTCAAAATGGTCATCACTTTTAGCTATGCTATCTTTACCAGAGATGAACAAGAACCCACGTGCCACATTAATAAAAATCAGCATGGTCATCCAGAAAGTGGCTCGTCTTCCATGTTTCTGCTGAAATGCACCTTCTACTTCAGCTGGGCAGTCAGCCTTGTTGCCTTCTTGGAGGATAACGCCTTAATTCCTTTGAAGTAACCAAACAAAAAACCAAACAATCAGAGAACAAATGTTATCATTCTCACTTCCAACAATCATCTGGTATCTCTTCTCAACCAATTGACATCTTGCTCCTTCTGAACATTCAAACCACTTAGGCCCCGTCCAACAAGACAGTACCAAAGTTTCTTCCTTCTCTGCTGTCCACAAACTGATATTGTGCTTTCCCTAATTAATACATTAGCTTTCTTTGAAGCCAGAGAATCCAGTAAATTGTAAATCCTTAAACCTGTGGTTGGCTGTGATCTTGAAAACGCAACTGAGTGAGGAAGCTTAGTTTGAAATCTAATAAGGAATTCTTCTGAGAAACCAGCCATATCCATGACTGTCCTAGGGAGAAACTGAAACAATGTCAAGCAACTCTTCTGGTAATTTCTTCAAGGAGGGGAAAAAATGTAGAAGGAAGGAAACAGTTGTCCTTCACTCAGTTTTAAAATCATGGAGGTTTCTCAGGTCCTGGAAACATGTTAAACAAAAAATGTTCTCAAAGAAAAAACTAAAATAAAACCACCATCACACCACACCACCCCTCTCCCTCCTACCCGCCCCCCCAAAAAAACACCAAAAAAAAAAAAAAAAAAGAACCCCACACTTACCTCTAATATTTTACCTTTTCTGTAAACGTAAAACGTTATCATCTTCTTCAAAAAAGAAATTGTATCCATGAATCTTAAATTGGTTTTCCTGTATAAACTAATTCTTCTCCTTAAATTAAAACTTTAAGTTTTAACTATGGGTTTGGCTTTCTTTTACGTTTTGAGTGATCTTATTTGCTGTTTTTGTAAACTATTGTAAACCTAACCTTTGCTTATATATGTAAATGCTGTGATTTTATCTCTTGTCAGCTTACCCTGGTTTCAGAAGAGCAACAGTTGCCATCAAACAAACATGCTTACTGGTCTGAAAGAAAGTTTGTTCTTAACTCATATTGGTTGTATTCAATAGTGATTGTGAAACACAAACACGATATAACATTTATTCAGTAGGCTGATAAAGTGCTTTTTCTGAAGAACAGGGAACAGACAGAAAGTCATATCTTGCAGTCATTCTCTTTCCACATTCTACTGGTAGTCATTGAAAACACAAAGTATTCAGAAATTATAACAGAACTGGCATTCCCCTGCTGAAAAATACAAATTATACTTAACTGCCTCTAGATTTAAGAATGAGTTTGAAAATAACTGGCAGCTTTAGAGATACATGTATCTTACTTTCATACTAACTTCATTTATGTTTATGAATTGATCTGACAGTAACTGCACTAGTGGTTGGCAATTGATTTCAAAGCTGTTTTGATGTTTTTCTTCCTCTCAAAAGCAATGGAAACACTGTTGTCACATCAAAATTTCATTATTTTTTAGGATGTGTTAGAGCTCCAAACAAACAGAAGGTGGTATGTGATAAAAAGCTGAAGGGGAAGAAACGTAAAATAATAGTTGAAGTAGCAAATAGATTATTAGATTTCAGTTCATCTAAGACTGCTCCAAACTATTGATCTTCTCACAGGTCTAAAAATCTTTGTAAAGATTTTAAAAACTCACTTCTTAATCCCTTTCTCTCAAATATTTTGAACTTCTGTAGATGAATAAGGCTTCACAGAATAAGCCATAAGGACCATTAGCATGCTATGCCGGACTTCTCTGAGAGTCCCCCTTCCATGTATGTCACAACATTTTTTCATTATTTTAAATTTTACATTACTTATATTAGCTCATGTGTAAAAAGGATAAAATAATATAGATAAGTGGGATCCTTTTTGCGTCTCCAGAAATAAATGTAACTAAAGCGTTAAAAGTTGTATCAGTTTTTTAAAAGCTGAGGATTCTAAATATAGTATTACAGAAGTAAACATAATATTATGGAAGCATATAAGGTCTCCCTGTAGTCAGGAACAGATTCATGCCTATGTTTTAATCAGGAGACTGTTTTCAAATAAACTTTCTTTTCTAAAGTAGCATTATACATTTTGTATATTATCAGAAATTTATATAAACATTTAGAGTTAACATTCTATCAGGGAAGTACCCGAGTGCTACATTTCAATGCCTATTATGAACTCTCTGCATGTGCAGTGTCCTGCCTTACTCTATTTTGGATACTTATAGTCCTGGAAACTTTCTGTAAGAAATACCTTAAAACATTACATTATTGCTATAAGGAATAATATCCTTATCTTCGTATTATACTTTGGAGAAATCTAAACAAGCAATTAAAACCCTTTACTATAAAGCATCAACTTCAGTATCATGATGAATTCTCCCCCACTAATCACAATGAGTGGTAGCATGAATGCTCTTTAATCTAAAAACCCTGACTTCAAGAGTAATTATAATATCAAATGTAATGTACTAACATTTAATAACAAGAGAATTAATTTGTATTCAATGACTCTTGTGGGTTTCCTCCAACTCAGGATATTCTACGATCTTATAATATTTAGTATACACACAACATATAATACCTATGCAATACCTACATAACAAAAAAGAGCTTCTATTAATGTTTTTATGAATATCATAAAAATTCTACTCATTCCCCATAGACCAAATTAGATAACATTCCTATCATTGTTTAATATTAACCCTACTTGCTGCTCAGATTTCTTAATAAACTCACAATAGTAACATTTACTGGGAGGTGATTGTCCCTCTCTACTCTGACCTCATTAAACTCCATCTGGAGTATTGCATCCAGGTCTGGGGCCCACAATTCAGAAAAGATGTAGAGCGTACTGAGAGAGTCCAAAGGATGTTCACAAGTACGATCAGAGGGCTGAAGCGCCTTTCCCATCAAGGCTGAGGGAGCTAGGCTTGATCAGTCTGGAAAAGAGAAGAGTCATGGTGTTCCAGTGTTTAAAGGGAGATTGTAAAGTGGAGATAAATCAAATTTTACAAGGATAGGAGAGATAGGAAAATAGGAAATGGCTTTAAGGTACAAGAGGTAATTTTGGTTAGATGTTAGAAAGAAACTTAGAGGATAGAGAGGCACTGTCACAGGTTGCCCAGAGAAGCTATGCCTCTTGCCTGGAGGTGTTCAAGGCCACGCTGTATGGGGTCGTGTGGAGCTTCATCTAGTCAATGTCAGCCCTGCCCAGGGAAGGCATTGGAACTAGATGATCTTTAAGGTCCTCTTAGAGGTTGGGAGGAATTGACCTCATTTTGATTTTGAAATACTTTTAGTTAAAACCATCTTAAATATATCCGTAAAATATAGCAGTATCTTTTGTTTGCACAGTGCTGTGTTTCACAGGTAACCTGGGCACGCATAAATATTCTGGTTTGAATTTAAAATGTGATACACACAAGAAAAACCATGCAGCTAAAATAGACATTAAAATACAAAACCTCACATTCCCCACACCTTCACTCATGCATTCATATAGGCAAACTGGGCAGTTCTAGCATACTCAGCCAAGGACTCACCCTCACAGGAAAAAAAAACTAATGAGAAGAGTACAGAAACTAGCAAGGTGAAGAGAATATTTTATAATTCCCCAAAGACAATTTCCAAAACATTCAGTCCTTACTTAACACAGCAAAAAATCTCTACAAAATACGCTGACTGTTAACTGTACATGCTCTCCCAAAAACAAAGCTATAAGGCTATAAAGGGAGAGTACTTTGACAAATTATAACTCAGTAATGATTTTAAACTTATCATTGACTAATACCTGTAATAAATCTTCCAGTCCTGCTTGACTGACATGACTTCTGTGGAAGCAGCAGAAAGGTCTTGTACCGATCATTAATTCCCAGCTGACATCCGTTCTTCAATACCTAGGATTTCTGAATAAGTCTGACCAAGGCCATTAACATAATTTAGTTGTCATTTTTAAACTCCCAGGTTTCAATTTTTTGTTTTAATTGATATTATTTAATCTTTTTTCAAATAATATTTAGAATAAGCCTCAAATCAGGACGTAACATTAATCACTATTTTCCTCACTGTTCAGCTTAAAATACATTGTATATATTTTTTCAACCATTATGCTCGATACTCAGAGTCAGAATTCTACAGGCTCAAAAATACTGCTCCTCCCACTGTGAAAATTGATTTTTTGAAGAAAATAACTAAGTTTAATTTATTTTTATGAAAAAAGTCCCTTTTTTCCTGAATATCTTTAAAGAACATTCATTACGTACCTTTTATGCACGTATGTTGCTTTTAACTACTGTTTGATGATCTTTCTCTTCAGTTTTCCCATTTGGATTGATCATAGCCCAAAAGAAAAACTAGTGAGTTGAGAAAAAGTCAAGTGCACAAAAATAAAATCAGGAATACCAGAACAGTCTGCATTTTACAGATGGAAAATAAATGGATTATGAATGAGCAATAAAATTATTCCTGCTGTAATTGTCATTATAACATGTTTTTATAGGAATATCACCAGTAATGAAGTGTATTTATCAACTCCATTTTTAAAGCCTACCTATAATATTGGGCTTAAGCTAGGCTTTTTTTTTTTTTTTTTTTTTTCAGAAAAGAAATCAACAAACTGGAAAACATCTTGAGAAACACAATAAAACTAACAAAAGCTGTAAGCTTTCTATTGACACAAAGTATTAATGGAAGATTTGTTTGTTTGGTCCAGAAAAAACACATAATTAATGGAAGATATGAGGTCTTCCACCAGAGCAAGTCTGTTACGAAAATTGCAATTTAATTGTTCTCTGTGCTACCTGGAGAAAAAGAAAAAAAATATTTATGTACAACTAAAAACCCCTTCAATATGCTGCCTGTACTTCTTTTAATTTATCTGCAAGGAATTTTTGTTATTTTTATAAACTACCCACATATATTGAGAAAAGATTTTTCCTCCTCTTGATAAACATACTAAACTCCCACTAATACCAATAGCATCTATGCTATCTCCTTTGAAAAGCTTTCTATAATTTTTCCAAGGCTACTAGGTGATGTAGTTTAAGTTTTCAGTACAGTATTATTTCAGAAAGAAGTCATATAATGTTAGCTTCTGAACATTCCACACATCTAGAGGAATCACATGAAAATTAAGGAAGGTCTTCAGAAAATAAAGTTGTCTACTTCATTAAAGCTCACTGACATAGAACTGTCCACAAACACTATAACATTTGACTCACATGCAGTAAATTCTATCGCACCGTGGACACTGGAAATAGCAGCAACGAAATGAAACTGAATTAAGGATGACATGCAATCCTAAACTAGTTGAGGTTGAAAGGGACCTAAAAAGGTCACATAGATCAATACTCCTGTTAAAACCAGGGTCAACTGGAAAGGGTTGCACAAGGCCCTTCCCATTCAAGTTGTGAATCCCTGAAGATGGACCATTCTTGTACTAGAAAATCAGTTCAATGTCCTGAGTGCCTCTTCTCTCCCATAGGATCCCTCTAACCACATCTCTGAATAAGTCAAAAACAGCTCTGTTGAAGGTCCAGAGTTGTGACATTTATATATGCCTTGTTCCCTGATTTTCCAATAGAAATAAAGCATCCATTGCAGCTGCTAAGTTAGCATTTTTTTCCCCCATTAAATTGAAGACTGAATTCCAAAACATATTTTTAAAGTTTTGAAAAGGACTTTTAAGTCTCCAGATTGAATCCTCATTTCAATACTGGTATTTATTTAGATTCTTACAGTGGTTCAAACTGTAGAGAATTTTTAATTACCCCAGTAGAAAACAACGTAGAATAATTAACCTATTTAACAGATGACATCTCCATTATGCTCAAGACAATGCTACTTGAAGAGACAGCCACTGAAATAATCAGGGTCCAATTCATAAAACTACTTCAAGTGTACAGTGTATAAACACTAATTATTGTTATATTTTACACAGGAAAAACAAGAATTACTAGCTGATTTTCAAAGTCAGGATAATGAAGTATCTAATACATGATTTGACATACACAATCATTACCATGATTTCACATAGCTTAATATACCCTTCAATTACTAAGAACTAGCACTTGTATGTTTGTGTTTTCATCAAAAAGCTCACAATGTATATACACATAATGCTTTCAGACTGTGGCAAGAATATAATATTATTATTCTCTTTCACAATGGACATAGACATTAAGTGACCTAATCAGTTAATGCATTCACTTTTCAGTAGTCCTGCAATGAACCTCAGTCAACTATTGGTTGTTCTTAAATATTTTTTTTATCCAGTGGATTTATTGAAGACCTTTTTGAAGGTACTCGTAAGATCTCTATCAACTTCAATACAGTAGAATAAAGCTTCTCTCAGTGCACGCAAAAAAGCAGTCAGCCCTTGAAATCATACAAGCTAGCGAATGTTTTCTACTTATTCTTGACAGTTTTGACTTCCATTAGCAGTAACGTCACCATTACACCACATCTCTCAGTATGACAAAAAACTATTTCATGCCAAACTTAACAAAAAGTATACATCAGTTTACTCACTGCCAAGGATATAAAAGTGAAAGTATAAATACTAGAATTAAAAAATCCTTCCCATGCCTTCCTACTTGCTAATTATCTTTAATCCATAATCTAACCTATCTGACAACTTCTAAAGTGGATTTTCACATTTTACTGGCATTTGAAAATGTAAGAAATAGCACAAAGGAAAATTAACCCTCTTATCAAAATTAAACACAACACTGTGTTGACTATTCAATTTCATGTGCAACAGTGAAATTCTAATACTTCGGGGAAGGGGGAAGATGATTGGTTTTAGTTTGTAAACAGTGTTTTCTGCCACATAATTAAAACATGACGCTGACCTCCATTAGCACTGCATGGAATTCATGAAAATCTAACTGGAAATCTGAGTCAAATTATCCAAATGTAAGAAAACAGTTGACAACTTATTTTCTTTAGTTTGCAAATACAGGAAGACACCCCGACTCTTAAAACTCAATCTTTTTCAAGGTTCTCTTCACATCCATGACAGATAGCAACAAACACTAATGAAAGATTAGTATGTTGAATCAGCAGGTGTAGTGGCAGTATAAAACAATGTAAGAGTCTGGATTAACCACTGATTGCAAACTTAACAAGAATACAATACGTAAGCTTTTTCCCCTCTTTCTATTTTATAGATTCAAAAGGGGTGCATGGCTTAAGTTGACCACCAAAAATGGCAATAATGGAATTTTTAACATATATAATGCATGTAAGAGAAATTGAGCTATGCAGTCTATACAACCTTATTTTCTATGTAGAACTGAAAAGCTTGAGAAATTTATAACAAGGACTTCAAGCCTAAGCCACCAGAGAATTTGCATAGATTCCATAATATGGGCTAGCAAGCAAAATTTACGGCAATTAATCCTTAACCAATTGCATCTACCAAACTTCAGTTATTTTTCTGAGAACTGTAAACAAGGATAAAATATGCTGCATTCAAAAATTGGTAGCTAGGTAGATACCTCCATCACATTATCAGGATTTAAACTGCTTCACATTGAGAACTATCAACTAGCCCCAAAGACAGATCTTTCTGTCTGATGTATTTGGTTTTCACATATTAAAATACCTTTGGTATTCCAAGCATCTGGACTTTGACCAGAGAGACAAAGAAGAGCTGTATTTAGATAACAGTCGAGACAATTCAGAACCATTAGCACCTGCTGAACTTCAGTCACTGGAACTATCGACAGAATAGTTGGATTCTAATTATTTTCCCTAACTGGGATAACTTTCTGTAGTTCAAAATGAAAAAGCTAGTATTTTAAAAAAGGTAAAATATATATATATAGATGTTATTAGAACATTGCTTAGTTTTAGTCAAAATCCATTCTCATTGTGTCTGCCTATCCCACACCTCCTGTAAATACATGAAATACACCTACAAAGAATATAGCTGAGAATTTAGAAAAATGATCTTATAAACATTGACATATGAGACAAGACATGAATCAGAGAGCTGACATATAGTCATAGTTGAAGGAATCTTTTTTTCCCAGGAGGACCTGCGATAAAGTGAAACTATCCCATCTTCAGAAGTCATGGGAGGACAAAACGGAAGAACTAACACTAAGAATCATGACAATTCTGAACACAGGTAGGGTGCATGACCTGCTCTAAGCCATTGGATAGTTTATGCTGCTTTATACTAGAACAAAAGAGATCATTCCCAAAATCTGTTGGTAATCAGATGTTAGGGTTTGTCTATGACAGGTAACCTCCTTGAAGTAATTAGAATTGACTAATGGGTAGCAGGGAATGTTTTTTTAGAACACCTGGATCACTATATGCTTTTCTCAACACCCCATCCCCTCCTGTTCATTTATTTAATATCTAATGGAAGCCATGAAGAGGTTAGACAACCAAGACACTTCAGTAAAATGCTTGAGGAAAAGTGGTCACCACAAAAGAAGCCAGAAGTGCATATTTCACAAAGACTGATAAAGTACTTCATAAGAGTATAAGTGACAGGAATATAAGCAAAGAACTGGATTGAGTCATATATAGAAGTGAATACAAGAAAAAGTAAGACTTCTTGAAAAAAACTAAGTCTTCCTGTGACAGAAAGCACAGAACTTTTTTTTTTTTTTTACTTGTGAGGAATAATGCATTTTTAAAACTATCACAAACAAGCTGATTGAGGTGCTTATTTCTCTAACCATTGCTCTTGATATTGCTGGTGCATTCATCCTGAGCCTCATTTTTTTCAGCTTTGGAAGAAAAAACAAACAACCTGAAGTTGTTTTCTGTTCTCATCCTAGATAAAATATATATATACTCAGTTTTCTGTTTCTGAGCATATAGTGCCATCTATATTCTCTAGATATTTTCACAGTCTCTGCATGAAAACAATTACCCTGCCTGCCTAAAAGCTGAACACATTTAAATGCATTCTTTATTGCCAAGATCCTAAAATAATACATACAAAAGGATTTTCTAAAACGACATCTGATTAGGAGTATTTTGCTTTATGGGTTGCTAATTTGAGCATCCTTCAATAGTCTTGAATGTTAAAAAGCATTAAGCAGCCTCCTTCTTGAAATTAAGACTTTTTAAGACACTTCAGGACAGACAATAACTAAAGCATTTTACATTTTTAACCAACTGCTGTGTGATTTCCTTCATGTAAACTCCATAACCTCTAGCCATTAAAAAAACCACAGGAACCATTTAGAGATTCAAAATAGTCTCTCTGTAGAACCTACTCCCATGCCTGATAGGAAAACAGTTGTGAAGGTCAACTTTGCTTCAGATAATTTGACCAGAAATGGACACACAGTTGGAGCGTTCAGCTTAGTCAATGTCTTGATGTGCCTGATGATTTGTTGGGATTACAGGAAAAAATGCACAACAATCACTCTGCTCCCATGTCAAAAGGCAGCACACATCACGCACTGAGGGCTGTGTCTTGACATTTTCTCTGATGAGGAATTCACATGCTGCCACAGACCACTACTGTTTTGTCTTTGGTTTTGATTGGTGACACCGTGTCACACATCACTATTAGTAATATGAACCAGGAACTTTAGCTTGTATCCAGGTGGATACAATAATATAATAGGTATATTATACCTAGGTGTTATAATAGGTTGCCTAGAATAGGTTATAATAGGTGTTCTTCAAACATACATACAGTGCTCCTTCATTTCTTATGTGAAAATTTATGGGACCCACCTGGCAAAAAACATTGCAATATTCAAACATTGCCACCATCACTTCCAGTGCATCGAAGCTTCTATTCAGCTCTGTACATTGTTACCAGGTTGAAAACTGATGATTCACACAGATGAGCTGAATGAAACACTTCATTTTGTGGTGTACAGCTGGGCATGGGTAGTCTGAACGTGGCTTATATTTCCCATCATTGTTGCCGACACACCATCCACTGCCTCACTGTGCAAACATCCAGAAATGTTTTCAGTAGCCGCTGATTAATGCCAGTGGCTGCCATATTTTCCTCATTTAGGAATTCAATGACATTTTTTCTTCATATGCACTTCCATGTCCAGCTTTGTCTTGTCAAACTGCCCCTCTGCGGCCATTTGTCACATGGCAATAAAGATGGAAGGGAATATGATTGGGAATATTCAACAATATCACCAGCATTCTTCTCTGATGTCGTGGGCAAACAATGACATAGGAGGCATTACTTTCAGAGTAGCTCTCATACAATACAGAGATACAAATACTTCTTGACAGTGGTGAGAGGCTTCTTTCCTTAAGGTATTTCATCTCCTTCTACCTTAAACAATTGTCTGAATATTCTGCAATTGAAACAGGTCAACGCCTTATTGATATACTTGAAAGAGAAGTATAATTCTCAGCAAATGCACAAGAACATAATTAAAGATGTGTCGTGAGCAGGAACAGCAAAAATATGAATCAAATTCAACCCAACTATTTATCTTGTTTGCAATTCTATTTTCAATTTTCCAAATCACCAGATTAATATAACACAATAAGAAATCAGTGATGAGAAAAAGCTTATTAGATCATATTGCACATCACCTTGAAAATATAAAATTGCTCTCCACAGCAAATATGTGAGTGCTTTGTTTGGAAATACCAAAGGGAAAGTTATAGTTGCGATCCACTCGGAAAAAAAATTGAAACTTGATTAAGAATTTATTCCTGACATTCCATCTAAGTTCTCTTCTACTCAATTTAATTTACTTGGCGTATCTCCTTGGACCTTGTGTAATCTTTAGGTTGTGCTTTATAACTGGCAACTACCTCAAGCAAATAGTTTTTTTTATCATACCCTCTCATATTGGATGAAATAAGTGAATCATCAATATCACAGGTTTTTTGTGTGTGCATGTATTTTTGCCATTTATTTTTTAGGCATATGTGGGCCTATAGTAAGTATCCCATTCCAAATCACAAATATTCTCGTTATGGTAACAGAGGCCAAGCTGTGAATTTAACATTAACACAGCCCTCAACATACAAGGAAAACAAGATTTCCAAAGTCTGTATTTGGCTTTTCTATGGCCAAATACCATTAATAACTCAGAGTTATATCAACGCCACCTTCTATTTTTTCAATACATTAGATGCATTCAGTGAAGCCCACACAATGTTATCTCATCTTCCTTTCTAATTATTCTTCCCCTTAAAATTTATTCTTTAGTCTTGCATGACATCAAGATCAGACGAATAGGAATGCAGTCACCCATTCCCTATTTCATATACATAAAAATGCTGCTAACACATAAACACGGGCTATATTTTCATACTTAAAAGTTTTTTTGTTTTTTCCAAGTAGCTTTTAATTTTCCAAGTAAGATATATACCCCATTACGAATACAATGTCAGGTTAGCGTATTTTCATAATGACCATGTAAATCACATACATAATTAAATTATATTTTAATAATCAGCATATAATAATCTTTTTACATAAATTTCCACCAGTTTCAAACCATTTATTGAAATGGTTTTATTACTCACCTCATTTTTTCCCTATAGAAAACTGGCTGAAGGAATGGATTGTGTTTCCTCAAAGCAGAAATATTTTCCCCTTGAGCTCTGTTTTTAAGATGTGGCAATGTGATTAACCTGCTTTTAAAAAGAACCATCAGCCTGTGACTGTCCTTATGGTGAAGTCTTTTCCCTTTTGTATCTTCAAACTAAAGGTTAACTGAAATGAATCTGTGGCAATGATCCCATTAATAATTCTCCATCAGCAATCATTTGATCACGGTGGGGTGAAGCAGCTTAAATGCAGTCCTGCAGGTAGGGTATTTCTAATTCCTTGGAAAGATTTTGTCTCACAATTGGACATTCCAAAGACAGTAACAGACTTTTATATGGATCATGTCTTTCATCTGTCATTCATTAGAGACCTTGTCCTTGGTCTCAGATCTAAACACCGCTTGAGAGTTTTTTCTTTTTTTTTCTTGTGATATTTTTCAGTACGAGTGGAATGAAAGCTCTATAGTGGCATGTTTTTGAAGCTACAAATAAACTGGCCAGAGAACACAATAGAAGTACAGCATGATGAAAGGCAACACAGTAGTCTAAACATCATAAAAAATGCAGTTCAGATTACAGAAATATCAGTAACGCAGATGGATCACCTAAATCTTAAGTCAAATAAACAAAATAAAGAGGATGAATAGTGGTTTCTAAAACACCATTACAAAACTTGAAATTAAAGAAGAGAAATATGTCAGTTCTGTAAAGCCATGGATCTACAACATCAGCCCAGTTTCTCTGAACAGCTTAATTCTACATCATATAATTTTGTCAATAGTTCAATGAGTCTATCTTCAATCTGGCTCACTTTTCCCATATGTCCAGAATGTCAAGGAATATGTAGTATCTTCCAGTATATGAAATAGCATTATCTATCATTACAGTTAGGTTTGACCTGGCACACTCAGTGTATCTCTACTTCAGATATCTTCTGCCTATAACCAACATTCTCTGGATTAACACAACCTCAGAGCAGTTTTAGCTATCATGCCAAGTAACTGGCAAAGAAGGGAAACAGAACACCTGTTACAAAAAGCACATACTACTTCCCCCTCAAAGACAGAAACACCATTTTATCTAACCATGACTGCTACAGAGATCATAATTTTTTAGCCATTGTCAAAGTGTATGGGCTGGTTCAGCCCAGTTCCATGACTAGCAGGGTGTGGGGACCCATGGACCCACATCATGGGAAAGGGAAAAGGGTAAGGAAATAAGCCTAACAACAAAACAGTGACAACAATCTGGGGAGAAACAAAGTACTTTACTAAGATATCAGAATGCAAGATAACACATTAAAATACTGTATAATATGATACAGTTAGAATTGAAGATAATAAATTAATTGAGAGTGTCCGAAAACTGAAGGCCTTACTCTAAGTAAGCTGAGGCGATACTGCTGGGACAAGAGACAAGCTGAAAGGTCGAAAAAGGGAGGTCTGGTGATCTACGAACTGTTTTTATCTTTCTCTCTGAGTGGAAAATGGCAACAGAACAGCAAACAGTCCTCTGGGGGATGTAGTTCTTCTCTTGTGGGACAGGTACCCAGAACTGGAGCATTAACTCTTTCAACTCCCAATGCAATCCATGATGTTACGATGTGGGATACCAATAACCAAAAATCATAAAGCCCTGACAGCATAACAGAGGAAAAGGCTCATAAACTTTTGTAACTACATATGGAAGGCTTTTACCTTAACAAACAAAAAAAAGCAACACACAATGAATTCAACTGCAACTAGTAGCACAGCTCCTGTCTCAGTCAATCTCTTATTGTAGCACTCAACTAGAAATACCTGCCTAACTAGCAGTCATACACAACTCTTATCAGCAATCTGCCACTAGGGCTAAATAGCTCATTTTTTCATCAGCATAGTTACACTTGGGAGTTTTATCAAGGATTATTTGTGAGTCCTCCTTATTTTTAAGGTAGGTTTTCAGATTTCAAGATTCATAGACTTTCAGAACAGGAGGGACTGGTGTGATCATTTATGACTTGTACATATCCCTGTAGGGTTTCCATGAATTTATTCAGATTTGAATTAATTCATATTTTTTGAAAGGAAAATTCCTTATGATAGAAGTTGCTTTACTGCATTGTTTCAGAGACAGGCATGAAAAGATTGAATCTGTATATCTAATTCAAAAGTAAGAAGAATACAATGAATAAATATTAAAATATTACTTTGAAAACCAGATAGATTACTTATTTATTTATTTTTGAAGTTCCGTACTTACACGTTTGGGGATTTAGTTTTTTGGGCAGTAGAAATATCTAGAGAGAATTGATTCATAGTTTGACAATGATGCTAATGTTTGGAGTTGAGAAAAAAATGCCAGTAATGTTTTTAAGCCAGACCTCAACAAAATCACGCATCAATGAACAGGCTAGCCTCTGTATATTAGTTATTCTCACTAAAATATAGCTGATGATAGGAAGAAATCAGGGGTGGTTTGTGGGTTTTTTTTTTGTTCGTTTGTTTTTGGTTTTGTTTTTTTTTTCTATTTTTTTTCTTTTTATTGCTTGGTTTTTAGTTTTATTTTTGCAGTTATATTCTCAGATGTTAATCTTTCTGCTTTTATGAATTATCTTGTTAGATGCTTTGGTACTAAAATACGTCTATATAAATATAGTATTTACATACCAATGAAATTATTTCCAGAAAACTGCCAAAAAAAAAAAGAGAGAAGATACTTAAAACAGACTGTTTGATTCTCATTCAAAACCACCTTTTTTTGATATTGAAGCATTGCTTTCCATGATTAAGATAGTTCACAATTATGTGGTAATAGATTAGAAGCAACTGACAAATACTAAGTATATGTCTAGAATTCTGCAGACAAGTCTACATATTCTACCCTCAAGATTTTAAAAAGGAACAAGCGTTAAAGGAAATAAAAACTTGCAATTAATTTAAGTTTTTAATTCAAAACAAGATTTTTTCTTTCAAACATTTAACTCATCTTAACATGAATGCTACACTGGATTAATTTAAGTTTCTAAGTCCTGACTTCAGGAAAGTTCAGCCAAAATTTCTTTCTTTCCTCTTCATGGATGATACAGTTGCAGGAGATCTAGTGATCTTAAGAATCTTTAACTCCTGAAGATCTTAAAGATCTTCCTTGCAAACAAAGGTTGAATCAATAAATAAGTTGTGTGATCAAGGCTTAACTAAGTTAATCAAGAAATAAATAATTTAGGCTTTTGGTTGTTCTGTATAATCTCTGTATTTAGTCAATCTCCAAAAGCATCTATTGATTTTACAGCTACTCAAAGAAAAGCTACAAATCAAACTATGTATCAACTGTGAATACCATGTAAATACCAGGAACTACCGGCTGGCATTGGTTTGCATTCTTAAATATTTTCTGAGACAATATTCCATTATAAAATATTAATAAAATTACAGCTTCCTGAAGAAAGACAAAAATTCAGATTTTAAGTAAAATATTGCCACATTTATACATGTGATAAGAAATAGCAATCTTCAGATCAACATAAACGTAGATTAATAAAAATCTCTTACTGTAAAATACTACATACTCTTAGCAAACATCAGAAGTATGTCTAATTCATTTAAAAGAGAAGGGAGAAAGCAGCAGTACCTGTAATTTATTCTAAATTTCTCTATTTTTATATAAATACATATACATACAAATAAAGTTAATTTTTTTTTTTGTTTGTTTTTTTACAGATTTCAAATGTTTTATTTCTTAGGACTATTTTCCCTAAGAAAAACATAGCAGGTGTTTGCACACAAGTGCTGTTGTAACAGAATACACATACAGCCTACCCACACACGCCTCAACACCTTCTTAATCAAAAAAGAAAAAAGCCAAACAAAACTATAAGTTATCCCATTAAGAGAATTCTTCTTTAGAGTGAAGGAACTTGCTGGTAACATAATTTTTTACATAGAACTTACTATGATCATTTTACTAGTTTACTAGTCAAGGGGGCCGATGAGAGTAGAAAATGACACAGCAAATCCACGTGCTAGCATCTCATTTTACTAAGTGCATAAGAACAAGTTACAGTTAGATCTAAAGGAAAATTTCCTGAACAAAATTTAACAGGCTTGCAGGAAAGGAACTGCAGTTCAGCCTGGAGGCAAGTTGAATGTGAGTCAACAGCATGCCCTGGAAATCAGAAGGGGCAACCGTATCACAGTGCAAATCAGACACAGGTTGAGGGAAGGAGTTGGCCCACTCTCTGCGCTTGTGTGGCCTCACCTTCAGCACTGTGCGCAGCTGTGTGCCACAATGTAATTATTGGAGTGTCCAAAGGAGGGCTAGAAAGATGGTGAAATCTAGGGGACGAGATGGAGAAGGAGCAGCTGAAGTCACCGGATTTGTCCAGCCCGGAGCAGAGGAGGCTAAGGGAAGGCCTGCCTCATCACAGAATCACACAATGGCCTGGGTTGGAAGAGACTTCAAGGATCGTGAATCTCCACAACCCCCCTGCCACAGGCAGGGCCATCAACCTCCAATTTTAATACTAGACCAGGCAGTTCAGGGCCCCATCCCACCTGGCCATGAACACCACTAGGGATGGGGCAGCCTACAGCTCCTCAAAAGGGGAGAAGGGGAAACACAGAGCTCTGCTCCATGCAATCATCAACAAATTCTAAGGGAATGGCATGGAGCTGCATCAGCAGAGGGTCAGCTGAGCGTTAGGAAAAGATTCCTCAAGAGTGGGTGGCTGAGTACTGGAACAGGCTACCAGAGCAGCAGTCATGTCATAGAGCTGCCAGAGTTGAAGAAGCATTTGGACAATGCTCTGAATCACAGGGTTGAATTTCAGATAGTGCTGTATAGAGTCAGGAGTTGTACTCAGTGATCCCTGTAGGACCTTCCCAACTCAGGATGTTCTATGAAACATTGTATTCTCTAGATTTTTAATGTAAATGTTTGAATTTAAAATAGAACTGCATCTGATTGTACTTCTTGCAGTTTCCTTTGCCCACTATGTTTACAGCCTGTTTTTATTCTCATGAAATTTAAAAATTCTGTTAAGTTTTCACCCTGAATATCTTTCTTTGCCTATTAATTGGATTCATGATTTTCTTTTTTTCCTATAACATTCTAACTGAAGTAATTAAAACACACCGGAAGCAGAAATCTTCTTGTCAAAATACAGACTTGGTTAAAGGATAAATGTCTGCCTTGTGCACTTGAATAAATTTAAACACTATCAATGTGATTAGGATATTTTTATGTATAAATTATACCAGTAATATCTGAAAGAAAAATAAAGAAATCATCTTAAAGTGAAATTCATGTTTATTTTCCAAATCAACCTACCAAAAAGTTTATCATATTAATGTATACTATGTGCATTTTGTACATATTAAACCTTTGAGATACATAAAATGAAATGCTCACGTTAACTCCCTAGACACCTTTATACACTAATTTTTTTTTTAGGTTTCCTGAACTGCTTTCCCCATAGTTTCCTACTTCATTACCAAGAAATGTCACATGTCCTAATTCAGAAAACTGCTGAGGCATAGCAGAGCTACAAAACCATCTCCACCTATGAAGTGTATGATATCTATTATCGACTCGCACGTTCTGCCTCTGTAAGAGAAATCTCTTACAAAGCCACCTTAGATTCTGCGTGAGGTTTCACAACAAAGTCAGTGTTATTAAAACATTCTTAAAGTTGAGGGGAGCTCTAGTCTCTTTCTTCCAAGACATTTCTGACTAGAGAAGGCAAAGCAAAGTGGAGAAGGGGGGAAGTGAATAACCAATATGCCAGGCAGACTCTCTTCAACAGATCCTTACCCATTACTACTATTAACTGGGGGGGAAGGGACTGGAATGAGGGTTGAGACAACTGTGTGGTTCAAAGGCCATGCAAAGGAACTTCAGAGTCTTGAAATTTCTGCTGAAAGAATCGAGGGCATGGGCCAACTTCTCTACTTCACGTAGTGAGTAAGAACAGTGAAAGAAATGGAAGGATCCAATCTATAAACACTTGCCTTTGTGGTTCATTCCACCACCGTAACTTAGGGTTTTTCAATAAGTTCTATATGGCACCAGGCTTGTAATTACCAGATGGGTTTCACCACTGTCATAGAGGGAAGAGGGCCCTTAAGAAAAAGTTAGCATGGCTCATCGGCAGGGATTTTAACTAGATTGCAAAGAGAAGGGTGGTAATAATGAGCCTGCCTAGGATAAGGTGTAGGATAACATAACAAGGCTAGAGGGATGGGGTGTTACAAAAAAAAAAAAAAAAAAAAAAAAGGCAATGTTGCACCCAGTTTTAAGAAGGGTAGAAAGGACAAGCCAGCCAACTACCGGCCTGTCAGCCTCACACCTCCGTTGGGAAGTTCAGGGAACACATCCACCAGGAAGCTATGCTATGTGGAAGGTAAGGTGGAAGGTAAGGAGTAAAGCGCTTCACTTAAGTAAAAATAAATCCTCCTGATATGCCTTTCAGCATTCTGAGCTTTAATGATGCCTAGCACAGCAGTATAATTAACAGTATCAATGATATATAACAAATCTGTTCTTTCCAGCGGTAGAAACAGAAGGCTAATGCCAGATTGCTTGTTAAAGGTACACCCGGTTGCAAGTACAGCAGATGAGACGTTCCCCCAGTAGCCACGTAATGAGGTAAAGACATCTGTAAGAACTTTGAATGTGAAGATTTAAAGTCTTCGGTGATACCGCAGACCGAATTACCATCATCCCAGCAGACACTGTCACTGGAAGTAGAACAGCCCTCCAATCACACTGGACTATGAATACTTCCAACGTTGTTTTTCTTCAAATTAATTGCTGCATATCTATTCCCAAGCTTCTCAAAGCAGTGCAGACTAAGTTAACAAAACAGAACTTGCCCTTTGGTACATACATTTTTGTGCATGAATTGGGCCTCACTGCTTCTTAGAAGAATTGCTAAGTGATTATTTAGTAACAGAAGGAAAAAGGAACAGGAGAAGGTGAGAATAATTCAATTCTAAGTAAACGAGAGAAAATAAAAGTCAGAACTGACTTACTGAATAAATAAAAATTCCAAAATAAGTAACTTCTTTTCAGGAAACTATCAAGTTCTTGCCTACTCTTGGCACTTTAAAAACAGTAAATTATTGAATTGCATTCACCTGGTCTAATAACAAAAAATATAGTGCATAATCTGAATTTATGTTATTCTAAGTAGGATGGATACGTACTGATAATATTATGTTTGAAAGCACATACATGTAAATAGACTGACTGAGATCAAATGTGAATGAAGAAACTATTTCAATTGTTCTTTGCAACTATAATAGTATAAGACAAGCAAAGGTGATGACAGAGCCTTTATTTGAGACACAAGTGCCAGAGAAAGATACCAGAAAAAGAGGACTGAACTCACCCCTCCCAGCAACAGCCTTGGAAAAACAAGTGAGCTGAGAAATGCAGCCTTCCACAGCTCAAACTCTGGCACACTGGAAAGATGGAAGGAAATCTGCACAGACTCTGACTGCATACACTCTCCTGGAAGCACCACTGAGAAGGGAAGAGAGGAAGGGTGGACCTAGGTTCAACCTGCCCCCAAGCACTCATATGCTTGTGAATTGGTTCAGGCTATGACCTAAGAATTCCACTGTAAAAGCATTACTTTGAATATATTATAATAACTCCTTAATTCAAACCCTTTTTATAGCTCAGAAAATCAATTACAGTAAATAATGGGATCAACGCATCTTATTTGAGTTATGTGAAGTATGTTATATCTACAAACAAGTTATGACTGTCTCCTCAATTTCAGTAACTGCCACGATGGAACACCTTAACAAATATTTGCACCTACAGATGAATTTTTGCCTCTCTACAAGCTTGCCTTAGCTTCTTAGGGTTTTCCTTAAAGAAATACATCCTATTTTATTCTGTTGGCCCAACAGATCAGAAGCAGATACTGGCAGAGTGACAGTATTCCATTACATTTTACTGCCATGCAACAGATGGCAGCAGAGGAGCACTGACAAAAATGGGGTATGACATTGAAATGTAGGTGAATCAAAGGCGTGTCACTAATTTCTTCATGCAGAAAGAAATGGCACCACACTGAAATTCATGAACACTCGCTGAACATTTATGGAAATCAAGCAGTGGGTACAAAGACACTGAGGCAGTGGGTGCCACATTTCAGCAGTGGTGGCAGTGGGTCACTTACACTGGTACAGGTACTGGTAATGGTACACTGGTACATTTTTATAAGAATGGCATGCAGGCTCTCTCTCACAGCTGGTGAAAAAATGCATAGCTAGTAGCGACAACCGTTCTATTGAAAAAGAGTGTTATGTGAGATTTTTTTTTTCTATTAAATACTGTGACTTTTCTCCTATCTGATGTAGTTTTCACGGAAAACAATAGGAGGCATTACTTTTGGAGCAACCCACATATATAGAAAAGATTTCATCTATCTGCATCAACTAAATAATACTGCCTTCTTTTTCAGAGACTATTTTCTGAGCAGAAGCTGAGAGCCTGAGCTATTTTAAAGTTGTTAAGGACGTGAAAGAAAATCCTTACGATTAGCAAGTTCAATACAACAATTCAAATTTCAGGTTAACCTGACTTCAGATATTTCTTTAGAAAAATTTTATCTGCAGATATATGTACATACAAGGATATATTATTCATCATGGAAAATAATGTATAAGACTTAGGAATAACATAACATGGGTCATATTTTAAAAATGCTAAACAAGTCTCTGTTAGAAAAAACGCAAAATTTCAGCCTTCACAAAGAAAAAGTCGCAATGATGCTGAAGTATAAGAAAATCTGGTTGCTTTTTTTTTTTTTTTAAAAAAAAAAAAAACACTCCTCCTTCCTCCCATCCCCCCCCCCCCCCCCCCAAAAAAATAGTTTACATAAAATTATTTTACATACTTTTTTATGCTGATTTTATGCCAGGCTTTTTTTTTTCCTCCTTAAGATGACAATTTTTTTTCTCTTAAATGTCTGCATCTCTTCAAATGCAAGGGATTCTACACAGAAAGAAAAATGTTACTTGCTATGAAACATAATATAAAATTCAATAAACTTACAGTATTTTACAGTAGGAAGTTGGCATTTTAGAAGTTTCATCAGAAAATGGAAGAATATTAAAAAAACAGATGAAGATCTGTTAATGTATCTGCACGCACCCATTTAGCTTCTAGAAAAACATAGTAATAGTGCTGTTAATGCAAGACTTTGACACCACTGCCTCTTCAGAAACTCATTTCCATATTCTACTGTCTGAATCAAAGTTTATATCACAAGCATATCAATCATATTGCTTTAAAACTCTTATACACTCATTGTGAATGTTCTGCTCACAACTGTCAGGGTTGAAGATGTACATTTAATGGACTAACAAGTCGTAAAAATTAGTTTAAGATTATGTCATACAACAGATGTGTGAAACCTCATAGAGTCAAATTTCTGAAGTGTATTTTAAAGAAAGAAAATGCATATTTTGAGTGAAATGGATGAATTAACTAACACAGATCACTCTGATGGATAAAACTGTTGAAACATGAATAAAATCAGTCAGAACAGACTCTTCAAGTGACTAACCGCCAAAAGATAGATATCGGGAAAGAAACCTAGTATAAAGTATATAGATTCCTCCAGCAGAGACATATAGAAAAAATTATAGAAAGGGAAACAAAGGTTCACTAAAAAGTTAACAAGTAAAAGCATCTAATATATTTTTTTTTCATTAGTACTTGATTGCAATGCAGAAAATAACAGGTAACAATTTCCACTAAGCTGAAGTAGCGACCAGCTGCAGCCAACAAGGCTTTATATACCGCATCAACTAATACAGGAAGTTGTTTTATATCAGCCAACATCGAAGAGCAGAGCTGGGCAAAATTCTTTTCTCAATCATACTTTCTAGCTAATACTTGGACACTTGCTCTCATTGACTCTAATCCTTCTCAGGGGTCTTTCATTTCCAGGGTCATCCTAACAATACTTTCCACTCTCCTCTTCTTGTTATCTCATTCAGGTTTTTCTTACCTTTCTACTACGTTACCTATTTTCTTAAGCATAAGAACTATTTTTCCTCTTCAAAGATGTGGAAATTATGTGAATAATGAAAGGATTGATTCTGCCAACTGTGTTACACCGTTCTTTTGCAACCCAATCCTTTTTTAACCATCTCTTGATTGTTACAATGGCTGTAACACACTAGATAAATGTAATGAAAATATTGTTTGGGGGTAAAAACAAACAAACACACAGTTGAAATTTCCTTCAGCCTCACCCTTATAGAGGCATGAAGAAGGAACCTCTGTCAGTTGTCCATGTCACAAGCAATCACATAAACTTATGGACTCTCCTTCTGTAACGAGCTGTGTACTTCGGTCCTAATTCATTGATTATTCCAGGACTTAATTTCTGAGACAATTGAAAAGCATAAGTCTAGCTTATACCTTACTTATTTCAGGGAAGGATTCATTAAAAATGCAATGAGAGCTGCACTGGAAAATGCAGCCTTCTCCCATCACCATCTCCTGAGCACCTGGGATAGACCCAGCCTTACTGCTACGTATCCTCAAGCTAAGGCTCATTTACTTCTTCCTGTATTAATGGTCTTTTAAACATCCAACATTTCTTTTTGCCTCCAGGTTTTGACCACCTGGCATTTATAACAATCAATCACCATCTCAACCTCTGAAGAACTGAGTTAACTTAACTGAGTTCTAGTCTACCCATAAGAAATGCTCTTTCTGAATATTTTAGAATTCATTTTTTCTTTTAACGCTCGATCAGATTTGTTTATAATATGGAAGCTAAGATTATGTAAGTAGCGTTCATTATTTTTTTTTCTGTATACTGGAATAACTCTGCCTGAATCCCAACCATAGTTTTGCCTTACCTTGAAAACTGGCTAAAAATGAAGGTCAGGGCACTCCAAAAGTAATAAATCCTATTTATTTCCAGGGAAACTACCACTGGCACAGAGGTAGTCTCTTCCTGAGAAATTCTGTAATTCTATTTTAAAGTATATGAAAAATTAAGTTTTGCTTTTTCTTCTAATTACATTCTGTACACCTCTGATCCTAGAGATCACAGAAACACAGAATTGCAGGGTTTGGAAGGGACCTCCAGAGATCATCGATTCCAACCCTCCTGCCAAAGCAGGTTTTCTACACCAGGTCGCACAAGTAGGTGTCCAGGTGGGTCTTGAATATCTCCAGAGACTTCACAACCTCCCTGGGCAGCCTGTTCCAGTACTCCATCACCCTCACCATAAAGAAGTTCTTGCACACATTTGTGCAGAACTTCCTATGCTGCAGTTTCTGGCCATTTTCCTTTGTCCTGTCTCCACACTCTACTAAAAACAGTCTGGCTTCACCACTCTGCCCCCCACACCTTAGATATTTATAGACCCCGACCAGGTCCCCATTCAATATTCTTTTCTCAAGGCTAAACAGATGCAGTTCACTCAGCCTTTCTTCATAGGGAAGATGCTCCACACCCTTCACCACCTTTGTGGCCCTCCATTGGACTTTTTCCAAGAGATCCCTGTCTTTTTTGTACTGGGGAGCCCAGATCTGGACGCAGTACTTCAAAAGAAGCCATACCAGGTCAGAGTAGAGGGGAAGACTAAATCCATTGCTCGCCCCCCATCCACCCAGCCAGTGACAACATCATAGAAGGCTACCAGGTTGATCAAGCATGACCTCCCCCTGCTGAACCCACGTTGACTACTCCTGATAACCTCCTTCTATTCCAGTTGTCTGGAAATGGCATCCTGCATAAGCTGTTCCACCACCTTTCCAGGGACAGAGGTGAGGCTGACAGGCCTGTAATTACATGGATCTTCCTTCTTGCCCTTTTTGAAGACCAGAGTGACATTGGCCATCCTCCTGTCTTCAGGCACCTCCCCCATTCACCAAGACCTCTCAAAGATGACAGGGAGTGATTCAGCAATCACCTCCACCAGCTCCCTCAGCACCCGGGGATGCATCCTATTGGGTCCCATGTATTTATGAACACTGCTGTTGCCTAGGTGCTCTTGGACCTCTCTTCCCTGACTAAAGGGAAGTCTTCCATTCCCCAGACCTTCTCACTAACCTCCAGTGTCTGGGATTCCTGAGGGAGAGCTTTTTTCTCTGAAAGCAGAGCAAAGAAGGCATTCAGTATCTCTGCCTTCTCAGCATCCCCCATTACCAGAACATTTGAACCAGAACATTTGAGGGTTCAGGGTTCTCTCCACCTCCTCTCATTCCTCATCTCTTTTATCCACTTGGTAGGCATTGCCTTCAGACTATAAAATCTTGGAAGCAAGCAATGTCACATTTTATATGCTTCCACAGTACACTAAGGCCTGACCTATTTAATTCCTAATCAATAGTACAATAGAGATGTTAAATAATTATCATGGGACTGCTGTATTTCATACCAAGTAGTTCAGCTCACTGATAAGTTCTTTTAAACAAAAATATGTCTCTGTTACACAAGAAAATACCAATTTAAAACAAAAACAACAGAAAAAAAAAAAACAAACTCTGATGTTTATACATGAAATAATCAGGAGAGCCTGGCTTTAACAATGAATAAAGCTTACGTATAATTAGGTAGAGCTTTATGAATATCCCTTTTCTACTGCATTAAATCACAAATGCTTTGAAACTCAACTTTGATTGTATTCTTAATCAAAGCAATTAAAGTTCTGCTGCGCTGGTAAGTGTGCATATCAAAGTATTTAAAACCAAAAACACTATCCTTTGTAATAGCAAGCACGCATAAGTTGATTTGCTCTTTAATTCCAACTCAGTTGCACACAGACATTAACAAATTTACTTTCAGACCTCCCTGTTATTCTTCATGAAGTCCCAAAGGCGTCTCTGTGAAACTGGATTTGAAGCATGCTAAGTGCATTACAGGAAATGCATTCCTGAACGCACAGTCCAATTAAGTTCCAAACAATGCTTTCAAGTCTCACCCATGTAAACCGTGCAAATCCAGTGAGATTTGCAGTTGAAATTTAAGGCGAAAAAGACCATTCATTATTTGGTAAAGAATGCACATATAGAGTTCTTTCCATCTTTAAACTTGTGCCACAGCAGATGTTACCAATGGAAAAAGTCTGTGAACCAGGCATTAGTGAGGACATGAAGCACAGGCAGATTGTTGTTGCAGGATTAAACAGAAGAGTGGGAAAGTCTCCAGAATGAACAGTGATTTGTATTCAGAATGCCTTTCCAGCAACTTTATTCTGTTACTTCATCAGACAAAATTTTGATAAACATTCCTTGAAGCAAAAGTGATTTGGGGTACTAAGCTTCTACTTTTTGACCTTCCCAAAGTGGGTCTGCACATTAGCCGCTTGTAGCCTCAGTTTTGAATTGAATTCAGAAAACAATATCATTTTCTCCTTTATAATAAAGCAGTACAGTGTATTATTTCACCAGGTAAAATGGTTACCCTTTAAAATGCTAAAAAGCCAAACTGTGTCTTCTTATTACCATATTTGTTACCTGAAATATAGCTATCACACTGCTTTTAGACAATATTTTCTAGACAATCTGTTTAGTCTTCCCTTGCACATCAACTATATCACAGCTCTGACCATCCTTACTGCTTTTACTGCCTTTTTTTTTTTTTTTTTTTTTTTTTTTGAGTAGGCTTCATCTACATGCTGTAATGGAAATAAAATTAGAATCTGGTTAAGATGCTTTCAAACTCTTTTTTCCCATACACAAATGTTTGGAAATGAATTAAGAATAAAGCAGTTGTTTTCATATCTGTAAGCGCAAGAGAATGGTTACCAACTTAAGAAAATACTGAACATTTCCCAGTTTAGACACACAGGGAATACAAAACAATATTACATCATTCTTCAGTTAGGCTTTGGTCTACTGATCTTTCTGTTTCCATGCTGCTGTTTACATACATTTACATACACACACACTGAAGTTCAGGTGTATACAATCACACAAGATCTCTCAGCTCTAAATGAGCAGGAAATCATTCTGGAGGACAGGAGAAATAATTCACACAAGCATATCGCCATTTCTGTAGGCATTTCAGATTAATTCCTTTGATACAGGAAAAACTAACCTATGATTTTATATATGTGTGCCGCAGCGTTTTTGTGTGTTTAAATATGCATCTCTCCCTGCATATTTAAACAGAACCGACGAGAAGGACCAAAATGTGAACACAAATATCATTGTCTATAATTTGTAGGAAGGATTCATTTGATAAGTTTATGTTTACTCTGTTTATAGTGACTTGGTAATAAAAGCAAGCAGTATGAACAGGGAAAATACAACATGGAAGAGTTTCAGCAGTGTTTCAAGTCCTTCAGTTTAGTATTTCTACCATTTCATTCAGAATTCATCTAATAGCATTACATAAAGATTACTGATTATTTGAAAAATCAAGATTTAAAAGGCCGTTTGGCATATTTTAATGTCTTCAACAAAACAGGAAGAGCATCACTATGTATATTACCTCACTATTATGAAGAGTCTCATTTTTCTAGAGAAGTGAAAACAGCAGCAGAGTCTCAGAGAAATCTGTCCTTTACAAGAATTCTACCTTCATTTCCAGACCACAGAAGTTTGAGCAGAATTAAATAAGCAATGATAGCCTTAAGGCACCAATCTCTAAGTGACTGCTGCTAAAAGAAAGACTGTCTCACAGCATTTCCCAAGTGTTACGTACATTCAGTCACACCGGCAGATGGTTCATTTGGATCTCAAATGTTCCTTCTCAGAACACCATTGCTAATCTTCTGAAGACTCAGGAATACTCTTCTTTTAAAAAAGAGATAACATTTAAAAGGTAAAATGTCACACAAATTATTTTAGGAAGTGCTAGAGAACCCTTGAGGACTATATTTTGAGTAGATCTACAGACAGCAGCAAGAAGTTATTCACCAATGGCACTCACTATTTTAATAGACCTATTATACTCAAAGAGACTGGATAGCAATTAAAACTTGTTTTTCTCCAGGAAACTATATCAGAATTTCATTGCACATTGATAAGCTTGTGTTTTTATTTTCACTTTTTAAATTAAACAGACATCCTCGCAAAATGGCCATGAATAAACCTTACATGCAAATCTGGTGTCCCCCATAGTTCCACTTTGGCAAAGGTTTCAAAGTGGTTGTTTTTTTTTCCACTGTTTTAAATACCTCTAAGGAATGTTTATCTACATATTATTTTCTCAGAGGGGCAATTTCTGCCATCTAAGAATGAAAAAGAATTAAAAAGCATACGTGCATAACTGACATAGAATTGTAAAATCATCTTAAAATCACCAAGGTTGGAAAAGACCTGCAAGATCATCCAGTTCAACCATCTGCCTATCACCGATAGCTCCCATTAAACCACATCCCTTAGTACAACATCTAAATGTTTCCTGCTATATGGAGTAGGAAAACGATCTCTCTCCCACTCTTCTCCCGACATAAAGATACGATGAAATATTAAGTAATGTGATAATGAAGGTAAAACCTCTATTTACCATATTTATCTTCAGAATGCAGTCATTCTTCCAGACTATCTCCGTTCAGTATTTCTATTCAGGACAATTCAAAAATTTTAGTTTCAAGTATTCTTACCTTCATATTTGAAGTTTCATATTATGTCAGCAGAAAATAGAAGTAGTGTAACCACTGTTGGAAATACTTTCTAATATTAATATATTAATATTAAAATATTGTTTTTAAATATTACATGTTACTATAAATCAAGTTTAAGAGAATATTAAAATTTCTCACAGAGTTCAACTTCTTGGCTATATAAAAAGTAATTAAGGAAATGGAAGTTTTTTCTTTATGAATATATATTTGTACTTAAGAATATCCAGGAGCTACTCCCAGGTCAACATAGCTGGAAATGCTTCTTTTTTTCATAAAATTAATTACAAGTTAATCAATATCCAGTCACAGTAATATACTGGTACTAATCCGCAATTAAAAAAAAAAAGCTGCCACATCCTGCAACACACTTGGAACTGAAGCACTTGACTATTTGGCTATTTGACTTGAATTAAACTCCTCCTCCTTCCATTCCTTTTATCACGGTTCTTCTTCACATCTAGCCTTCATGTTTCTTACTTTTTGCCTTTATTACTGGAAAATCTTGAAAACAAATGGCCAGCCATAAAAGAAGAGAGATTTGGGGTTTTTTTTTTTTATGTTCCCACCCCCCCCACCCCCCAAGCATGTAGAAC
The DNA here is from genome assembly GCF_023343835.1 of Lagopus muta. Lineage (NCBI taxonomy): Eukaryota > Metazoa > Chordata > Aves > Galliformes > Phasianidae > Lagopus > Lagopus muta. Next base: position 7,100,986 of record NC_064436.1, on the reverse strand, counting down.
TGTTATTTACATTGCTATTAAGCATCTGTACATTAACTGCATAAACACAATTTTTCTGATCCATCATCTGCTAAGTGGATTCATAAGTCAGATGACAGTTTGGTACAGTGCCACCAGTCTTTTAAAATATCCTCCTGCAGTTCTGAGAAACAGCATTGGGGTTTTTGTTGCTCAGAGAGATTAGTCAGTGTGACGGAGCACACTTACATTAACTCCATTGATAATCTGAAAGAATATTTACATGCTAACAGTACATCCGCTTTTGTAGTGAGGACAGAAGTTCAGCACCGAGGTAAGTGAGATAGGACAAATAACTTTTTTCTGACTAACTAGACATTTAAATGTTAGGTAGTGGGCATTGTTTCGTCCAGAGCACAAAATGAGATTTTAAAACCTCTGCTTGCAGGTTACACATACTGGAATTAAATTGTGGGATTAATCTGCTCATATGAAAATTGTTGATCAAAATTTGGTCTCTGCTACAGAGATTGGATATGAAAATGAAAATCCATTGAAGCTATATTAATAGGCTCCGTATTTTGTTATTTTATCTCAATTCAAATAGCATACCCTGTGACTGTGATAATGCTTTGAAAATAAAAGAGAAAATCACATTTTCCATGCACAGATTAATATATAGATTTTTTGTTTTGTCTATTTTCTTTTCCACTTCCTCTCATCCTTTGTTGCATGTAGGATGGATGAATCGTGTCAGGAATTTCGCAATTCTGTCCAAAAGCAATGAAGAAGTTATGCTTCTTCACATCTCTTTGGCATTAAAACACAAGGCTAGCTATGGGATGAAACACTCTTTCCCAAGTTGTTCCTTTGAGGTTGACAGTTATAATCTCTATGGGGAGTGTAATCATATGATGAAGTTACAGCAATAAAAAATGCGTAGTAATTTTAGGTCACTTCCACAGAGAGCTAGAGGATATTAGCATCCATAATACCAAAGTACAAAGTCATCAGCATGATCAGATAGGCTAGTTCAAGTAATTATGCTTCTAAAATATAATCACAAGTCCTCTAACTAAACCTCAGTCACTTTGCAACACACATATATACTAATGTAACTTTTTTATTGTGGCTAGAACACAAAAGGTCACGAGTTTTTTATTGCCTGCAAAATATAAGACTATAAATCAAGCATAAAAAATAAAGTTACTCAATTGAGCAACAGGGGATTTGGGATTCTTTTAGAAGCCGAAGTTGAGAATTTTCAGCTCACAGACGATGTGGACAGTTGCTCAGTAGGCAAGAAGAATCAGTTGAGTCAATAGAGAACTACCTACAGATTTTGTCACTGTCAATATCACTTTTGAATTGCAATGCAATCTACGTATTACAAAAACTATTCACCTCATCTTTGTACGTGAATCTTCTTCATCCTCAAATATGGAGTGGAATAATATGAACTACATCTAACCTAACACCTATCAGGCATAAGACTGTTAGTAGTTCAGGATAACTGCTAGCTATGCAGGAAACATTGGCAGAACACTTAGATGCTCAATAGAAATTAACACATATGCTATTGAATAGTTGATCATTTTATCTAAATACCTTTCCAAAAGCTATACAGAAGTATTTCCTCAAGAAGGAGTTAAAGCATTAAGCTGTTCTTATCTTTAGTTTCTTAGGAAATATTATAACTGGCTACACTTGTTAATAGTAAAGGGTTGCTAAATTGTAAAAGGCATTTCTTATTTTGTTCAGATTTTTATTTTCACAATCCGTTTGTAAATGTACAATCACTACATTCTGTCATTTTTACTGCCTTACACTCTCTGTGGAATTTAATTGAAATACAGTACAGACAGAACGTATGTACGTGCATACAGATTATCAGATTAACTCATGCTACTCTGATAGTCATGTCCCCTATTTGTTTCCATGGAAACTACAAGTGATAAAAAGAGTACAATAACACTTCTTGATAGAGCAAATAGTCAGGTACAATACACCATTTTTCACACAGTCAGCAGCATCAGTATCTATTTTTCACCAGTGATGAACAAGAGGCCTGGATGCCAAGCCATAAACATCCGTGCCAGTAGAGGCAACTCACTGTCACTGTCACCACTGCTGACACCACCCACAACCACACTGCGCTCACATACCCTGTTTGGGCTTTAGAAACATTCACCAAGTGTCGATAATTGCCAATGAGTGCCATTTTTTTTCCTGCATCCAGGAATTCAATTCCACACCTTTGCACTGCCATGTCAGCTGCCATTTTGTCAGACTTCCCCTCTGCTGTCATCAGTCAACAAAAACTCCAAGAATATTGGAGAAAAGGTTCAACATTAATTGCCAACATCTGTCTCCGACGTCATGGGTCAACTTAATAAAATAGGAGGCAACACTTCCAGATCAGCTCTCTTATATGCAAAATATATAAACATACTTATGTATTTACTTACAAGAACTACTCATAAAACCTGTTCTCCTAATTGCCTGTAATCTTCCCTGAGATGTCTTCTGCTGATTAATAAGGTTTTTCTGAAAGACAGTCTAAGATTTAAGACTATTTCTGTAGCTCCATTTCAGAGGAGAAATAAAATAGGTATCAACTTATAGTCTCAATAACTAAAATCATATCTTATTTTTCCTTCAGTTTTTCCAACGGAGGGAAAAAACAGAGTAGCTTTTGTACTATTTCACAGCTGTACAGCTTGACTGGAAGATGAAAGGAAAGATCTCTGAAAGGTTTCATGCAAATGACATAAAATTGCATTGAGTATGCAGTTTGAACTTTTTGGTAAGATACTTGACAGAATACAGATCACTTTTTCAGGCCAAAACAGGTGCTTTACCAGAAGTATATGGGAAAGGATATACACACAGTCCTACATTGCTTTACAGCTGTAAAATACCTTTTTGCCACTCATTTCAAATTTCAAGACAAAGCATACTATAGAGCACAGCATTGCAAAAGCCTTGTTTTGACAGCTGACAAATTAAAAGCAAATCCAGAAATAACAGAATTTGATACTATCTCAATCTTTAAATTGAATAATTCTATATATAGGCAAAAAGGGGAATAAAACCTAATTTCTTTCTATAGTGTGGGTAAGATCAGTGAAGCTCAGTAACATCTGAGAGATTTTTCCATTCAGTTTAAGTGGGAAAGTAATCACAGGCTCCTACAAAAAGAAGAAATAACAAGCCTGGATGTGCACCGATCAAAACCACAGCTTTCCATGCAATCTCATAACAAATCTAGTCCTAATCTAGAACTGTTTCTCTACTGTGCTTGAGCCAAACTGAGCCAAGATCAGGAAATACCTAATTCAGAAAATTAAGAACGGAATTTTCATTTAAGTCTTAGCCAGTGGACAGAATAGACAATTTCTCGAGTTGAGGAAAATAAACTTTATTCCTTATATGCAAAACAGCTTTTGCTCCACTGACGATTTTTCCTGCAATGTTATCTACCTGCAGCGTTACATACTAATTCAACAGAAAAATCTATATTCTCTTGAATACTTGAAATCTATCTTACATATGCTTGAAACTGAGGCAATAATTTACATGTAAATGTAACTTCATCCAGGCTTTTAGTAATATATTTGAAGAACTGAGTAACATTAATCAGATGTCATACCTGTATCTCATTTGCCTATTCTCATTGCCCCCACCCCCAGAAAAAGAGATGGCAATATACATTAATATATAGCAGCATGCTGCTCTAGTACTGAAAACTCATTCACAACCGGGTGCCTTACTAAGTCCTGCAAACTAAGTTACACAACACTTGTTATAACACAGAAATACACTTCTGATAAATTATAACCTGAGGGGAAAAAAAAAAAAAAGCAACACAACAAGAAAAAAAAAAAAAAAAAAAAAAGGAGGAAATTCTTGTATTTTAGCAAGCATGGTTACTTTTTCTGACACATACTGATGTGCAAACCTCTAGATAAATTAGACAGTAGGGGAGATCCGATATTACATTTGGTTAATGTGGTGTCACAGCATTAATAGTTTTTTTTCTTTTAATATCCTCTGTATTGAGTGTGTTATTTGCCTGCATCCGCTCCCATGACTTACCTGAACACTTAAGAGACAGTAGTATAATTTTGCTATCAGTGTTTACTTAACTTCAGCTGTCACTTTGGTAAGAATCTCTCCAAGAGCACCTCAACGCACTTTACAGCTACTCCTGATACATATTTGTTGTGCAGTGAATAATATAAGGTAATGCACATATTTCTGCGCTCTCTAGATAAACCAGAAAGCAGGCGGCTGATCAATCTGCTCTTTAAAATTTTTTCAAGTGTCTATGAAACTCCTCCTGCAGATCCCAGACAAAATTTCCACTGTAGCAAAAGTGCTGAAGGACATGGAATGATTAATCAGAACACTACAAAGGCTTCAAGCCGCAGTAAACACTGAGAAGTAACACTGAAAAGTAACATAGAATGAACAGAAATCCTAGTCAGGGAGTAAGGTAGATCCTTAGGGATATAAAAGGAAGAAACAAATCAAGACTAAGTTTTCCAGATACGTGAAGTTATGAAAGCCTGAACTTGGCAGAATCCCTATTTCCTTTTCATGAATGAATCCTCTCTACAAGGTTATGATTGCACTAAGTCTCAAGAAAATCAGCAAAGGAGATGTACTGTTGACATTCCCTGAGTTTGCTTTGATTTCGCTTGGCAGAGATGAAATCCTCCCCAGGTAAGTTACTGTCACTGTATGAGAATTGCTACTGTGTAATAGGGTTAAAAATATTGAGCATAATGATTGTTCCTTCAAATTGGTAAACATGGTATTCTCTGACATGTTAAACTTATTTAAAAAACAGATTTTAACAGACCAAACCCCTGATATCCGCTCTTCTAAGATAAACCAAATGACAACAACAGCATGTGAGGGTTTTTTAGTTCTGTTTTATGAAGAAAAAAAGCATGAACTTCAACCACATCTTAAATTGCTTTCTTGTCCTCTCACTGCAAGCATTATTCACGTTACCCTTCCTCTTCCATTACTATAATATAGTGCATGCAGTAATTATATTTTAAAAAATTGTACCTGTTTACTCCTGATTTTACCAAGCCTTACTTAGCTTTATTGCAACAGGTAACTCATAGACTAAAGCACTTTACAGGATCTCCCTGTTGAGCCAAAGGATAACAAGTAGCAACAGCCCTGGCTACAGTGTTTCTGCTACAGATGCACTGCTGTACATCCTTCTCCGGAGTAACCTTGCTTACACTTGAGATAACCCTTCCTGGAGAAGGTTGATACATGTACACAAGAGCATGTGAATATCTCTTGTGTTCAATTCTCCCTTAGGCAGTAGTCCAGTTACAAACCCATACTCCTCACAGATCGAATTACTCCTTCCCATCAAAAAAGCAGCATTTTCTGAAAACACACCCACAATTAATAGGTCCTTCCAACTTAAAGTCATTAATGCTAAAATTAAAAAGGCAATTTGCTAGGATAATAATTATGAATTGAATCAAACATAGCATGTAAATGACAAACTCTATTTCATTTTGATTTCTAGACAGGATTTCACATATCATTTCTTTGCCAAATGCTTGATCTATTTTCTAAGTAGTGTTCTCTTCTGCAATACAGATTCTGTTACAAGTGGTAGCAATTGATGTAGACAAAAAAAGAATCTTGAGAGGAAAAAGAACTATATTCTAGATACCTTTTCAGTATTCTTAGGACAAATTGAACTGCATGGGTTCCTAAGGAAACTGATTGCTGTGTTTAAGAAAGTATTTTTGACAAGCATATTCTGCAGAAAAGGAAAATGGGTACTGTCTGGGATAACAGTGACCTTTACAACTCTCTGAAAGTCAAGAAACATGACAAAAGGTGAGGGAAAACTAAAAAAAGCTCACCAGGCATTGTAAACTTTGAGACTTGGGAAACCAGTATGAACCTCAAAAATCAACTTTAAATGTCACATAACTAGGTACCAGAACCCTCACAGGCATCCAACATTTTCATGGAAATTTACATTGGGGTAAATTAATGTTGGGGTGCAGAATTTTCACTAAATTACTAAAATATCCAACAGCAGCACAGAACAGAGCCTGACAAAAGGGAAAACTTCAGCTACTATTCCTCCCAACAACAAGAATTTTGGAAGTGGGAAAATCTTACTTTTATTCCTCTCTCCTGTAATGTAAAACTCCTGCTCTTTTTTTTCCCTTAATCAGGTTAGAACATTGACTCATTTTATACATTATACTCCAAGACAGCAAATCATCTCAACTGAAAGATCATTTCAACAAGGATTAAGATCCTCAGCTTTATACATGGACTGCCACTCACTGTCAAAGCAGTATCTTAATAGGTTTTTAAGTAAAAGACAAAGGGATAACCACTACCATCCATAAAATTATGTCATGGGGGATGGATGACACAGAACCGTAACTTTGTCACAGTCCTGGCATGGCTGGCTACAGTCACACATCCAGTCAAAAAAGAAAATGTGTCATATATACTAGAAACACAATCTGTTATTTTACATTTGAATTCCCATCGTCAAACCTGTTTATAATTAGTTATTGGCTTCCCAGGAAGAAAATGGAAAATTGAGTGGAATTAAGTATGATACGCATCAAAATTCATGCAAAATAATACACTGTTTCTGAAAAGGTTCTGTGTATTCAAAGTATTAACTTGCTAAAAAGTTATTAGAAAAATCTTCTAGATATATCTAGAAAGCATGCCTCTCAAGCACCTCACAAATTCTGTAGGACAAGATGTTAACGACCTTCAAATATGAAGAGTTGCACAGCAAAAATGAATATTCACCCAATGACCTCTACTTCATCTATCTGAAGGAAGCATTAATAGGGAGGAAAAGTGGAATAAAATTGAGGGGAGGAAGATCTAACTGGGCCTTTGGAGCTCAATTCTTAAAGGTAGCTCATTTAAGAACTTGAGCAGGATGCTATCTGAAGAGATAAAGACAATAAAATATATAAAAAAAATAAAATTTACAAACATATCAGAATATGCTAATAAAAATAATTAAAGAAATATTCTTTTACCCACAGTCAGAGGAAAAAAAAAAAAGCAAACAAGAGCAGTATTACAACACCCAACATTCTCTGTTACACACATTTAATTCTAGGAGTTCCACTGGGCAAACAATTCATTGCTTAGGATCGTAATTCTTGCCGATGCATGTTTTCAAGAGCACTGAAATGACTAACATTCTCATTTTTGAAATGGAATAGACACATCTCAGAAGTGTGCAAAATTCATTCATTTCAGTTCTCAAATCAGCATTAAGTTCAATTAACAGTCAACGTGCTTCTAAAAGAAGCAGCATGGAATCATCTCAGGAAGGTTCTAGGAATGCTGAATATACCTTTATCATGAAATTCTAGAAAGAAAAAAAATCTACTGTTTTCCTATTTTTTTTCATTCTCTCCCTCCCTTCCCTTCCCCCCCCAAATCTCCCAAAACTAATATAGAAACATTCCACACAGGAGAAATTAGAAGGGATTTTGATGCCTCTTACATGAGTGAAACTAAAAGTCCCTTAGCCCATGCATACTTTTGACAGTAGCAAGAATGCAAATTGACTTAAATAAAAGCAGTGATGCTCTTAATAATAAGCACATTCTCTGCTGAAGCCATGTCAGAATAAATATGCCAGACAAAAAAAAAAAAAAAATTAGACTTAATTTTTTTTAAGATGTGTACAAAAACCCAAAATATCTAATGTGTCCAAGCACTCCCTTGTTTGAATGTCTATAAAACACAAACTATTACCAGAACAGGTTAGATGCAGTAATCCCAGAGCCCTTCCTGAGCCTGGCAGTCATTAGCTGTTGCACTCTCACATCAATCCTGGTTGTGCCTGAGCAGGGACACTGTCTTTCCAAGTCTCATGAGAATAAACCTTATTTTTTTTTTTTCCTCCATAGCTCCCTCATTGTGTAATCACAACCCTCCTGGTGTGGGTAATGGTTTTCAGTCAAAACAGTATTTCCTCTTGTGAATACTGTAGGCCTTCTCAACAGAGCCAAAACAGGGAAATTTTGCAACAGCTTATCCAAAATCATGGTACAGTGATTAAACATGGAGCACTTCTGGAGTAGGAAGTCACTGTATGAGACAGTCTGAAGAGAACAGACAAACCTCTTTCCCTTCTCCCTCAAGGAAAGCCTTCAACACCATTAACAATCCCACTGCCAGGAACAAGGGAAACGGAAGAAACGCATCTGCAGTTTCATCAAACTAAAGAATCTCAACTGAGATAAAAGGTAGAAGCAAAATTCTAAATACAATAGTAGCCAGAAATCCATAAGTAGAGTCCTCTTACCTAGTAAACAGATTATACTACTCTCCCCAGAGAAAATACATGTTGTAATTAATTGCCTTGCTCACAACTTTCCTCCTTGTAGAGCTACTATTTTTTAAGGAACAAGATTAAGGAAAGCAGGAACACAAATGTTGATCATTATGTATATAGAAGAATAATGAAAATTTGGAAAATATAACCTTCTCATCAAGTTCAGCAAAAATCTCTTCTATAAATTTTACTTGATCATCTTACTCTACCCCAGTAAGGATATATATCTGCCCGAAACACATTTTTTCCCCCTTGTAATAATCTGACAAAATTATGCCGTGTATTGCAGTGGGTCACATTTTATATTTCAATTGCATTCAGCTGAAAATTATTTCTGTATCAACTAAATTGTATGTTTACATTATGCTTTCATGAATTGTGCTTCTGCTGCCTGAAAACAAACAAAGCGAACTGTATAATCAATGAATATACAGATGTTCTAATTATGAAATACACAAGAGAGTTGGGCTAAGCAGGTTATAATATCAAAAAAAAAAAAAAGACAGAATGCTTACCCTTGTCCTGGGCTCACTGCAAAACTCCAGAGGAGGGATCTCCAGAAGAGATCCTTCTCCACTGGCAGTCAGCTCTCAAATGGGTCTAGGAGAGGTGCAGCCACGCTCCACCTCTTTCAGCAGTACAGGTGAATTGGCTTCACCTGTGCTCCCTAGGCTGACTCATTTCTCACCTCAGGTGATCAGAAGTTCAGGCCCTGATTCAGCAGTTCCCATACACAAACCAAGATGAATGGTCTGGCACAATAGGAGAAGCAGAAAAAAATGGACTTGTTTGTTCAACAACATACCAACACCCCTAATCCTGGAGTCCAAATCCTCATGTCAAAGCCATGTAAACTGTAAAAAGCTTCTGAAGAAAATACAGGTTCAGATCTCATTTTCTTTTTCTACTAGGCTGCATTTTAGAAATGAATGTTAAAACAAGTGCTCAGACAGCAGGCTATGAGAATAACATAATAATATTTACCGAAATACTTGCTAAATTCCTATATACAGGTCACAGAATTGTCAGTCTTACAGAGCTCAGTTTTCAGTCAAGAGATCTTAATGAAATTATGGCTTAAGCTCAAGGTAAGAATTCACAAAATCACATAATTGAAGAGGTTGGGAGGAATCTCACTAGATCTACCATTCCAACCTCCCTGCAAAGCAGGTTCCCTAGAGCACGCTGCACAGGAGGGTTTTAAATATGTTCAGAGATGGAGACCCCACAGCCCCTCTGGGTAGTCTGCTCCAGTGCTCTGTCACCCTAAAAGGAAGCACGTTTTTCCTCGTATTTGTATGGAACGTCCTGTGCTCCTATTTGTGCCCACTGCCCCTTTTGTCCTGGTTCTGAGCACCCTTGAAAAGAGGCTGACCCCATTCTCTTGACATCTGCCCTTCAGATATTTATAAGCATTGATAAAGCCTTCTCACAGTCTTGTCTTCTCCAGGCTGAACAGTTCCAGGTCTCTCAGCCTTTCCTCAGAAAGGGGATGTTCCAGGCCCTTAGTCATCTGCAGATCTCTGCTGGATTGTATGTAGGAGATCACTGACTTGAACTGAGGAGCCCAGAAATGGACAAGATACTCCAGACATGGAATCATCAAGGCAGAGTGCAAATGAAAGATCACCTCCCTTGTCCTGCTGGTCATGTGCTTTTTAATACACCTCAGGATCCCATTGGCCTTCTTGGACACAAATGCACACTGCCGGCTCACTGCCAACCTGCTGGCCACCAGGAGACTCCATATAGCAGGTCAACCCCTAATCTGTAGTGACGAGGGCAGCTATTCCTTCTCAGAAGTAGGACTCTGTACTTACCCATGTTGAACCTCAGAAGGTTCCTCTCCAACTTGTCCAGGTCTCACTAACTGACAGCACAGACTTCTGAAGCATCAGCCACTCCTCCCAGCTTCCAATCATTGCTGAGTTATCTCTGTCCATCCATTCAGAAATATGGAACAAGACCAGAGTATCCACTCTTGAGGATCACTACTAACTACAGGTATCCAACTGGTGTCTGTGTCAATCATCACAATCCTGAGCTCTGCTAGTTCTCAATGCACCTCACAGTTCACTCATCTACTCAAGTGCTCAAATAGCAGAAAGGCTTCCTAAACCAGCATAAAGTCTGCACTTCAAAGAACATACTAGATAAAAAATTGCACAAGGAACTAGCATTCTTGCTGTGTGTATTCTCGGGGTTAAATTATTCATTCCTTGTAAACAACTAGTTTGCTACCAGAGATGAAGAGCAGCACTTACTGTTCAGATTAGGGTTTGCTGTTTCCAGAAGAACATTTTTCTGATAAGTTGTCCTCAGCAAAAAAAAAAAAAAAAAAAAAAAAAAAAAAACCTGTAAAATGGAATTTTCATATAAATCTCATAGTGCTCCGTATTTATCTGAAGTTGATACAAACTAAAGGAAATGCCAGTAGAGCATAACTTAATTTGAAGTGTACTGCATAGTAGACTCAGAAGTTTCCTTGGCTCATGCAATATTAAGACAGAAGACAGTTTATTCATTACTGAATACTGGCAGAGATTTCCATAACAAATGGTAATTGTTTTCTATAGTGCCCATCAGATTTTCAGTACCTGCCCTCCGGTGTAGCTTTATTTCTGCTCTTAATTTTTTTTTTTTTTTTTAAATATAATTTTGGGCACATTTACACTTGCTCTTTGTCTGTCCATTCCTCTTCAATGCTGACAATGTATACTAGGACCTTAAGTCTGAATCTCAGTTTCCATTTATCTAGTTCATAGTCATGTAGATTGTGTATAAGTTCTAGAAATGTATCACATTAAAATTAAAAAGGTAAGGATATTTCCTTATTATTTCCCTATCTCCCCTTTCCCTTCAGTATACATATGCAGGGAAAAAAAGGAAGTGCTGATACTGGCCCAAATAAGTCCAATCACTTTGCTTCAAATGTATTAAGGAGAAATCTCTTGGCTTTCCGCAACATAGTTATGAACTATGTAGTTACTACTTAATATTTCTTCTTAAAAAGAAATACGGCATAAAAAGTATTTAATGCTTGACTTCCAATATTACCCAGCTTAACCCTCCTTTAAAGTACAAGCGTTTACATCCTTAAGGCACAGTATTGCAAATGGAAAATAAATGCAGTTTCAATAGTCTGGATGCAGACGCTGATATTAACTGAAGTTAGCAATCCATCTTTTATTGCTTTTGAATATTTTTTCTTTCAAACAACTTTCTCTGTCAAAGGCAAACTGAAGACTCAATTTGGAATATCCAAATCTGAGTACATTTGATGATCCAGTAACAGGATTTTTTATCTAATTTTTCTCTCTAAGCTGATTTTCAGTTTGAAGGTAGATAAACAAATCACTGCATCCCATATTTTAGAAGGGATACAAAGCAGAAGTCTTGCCTGCTGAATTTCTTTTGCTTCACTATCTGAATATCCCAATGTTTTTATTGTTCTAGTAGAGAATTGAATTTTTAATCATCAACAATATTATGTGGAAACTTGCGGTATCTGAACGATCGACTTGTTAAAAGATTCAAAGAGTTTTCTTCTGCAAAAAGGCTGAAGTAGAAGTCTTGAATACGTACCCTGGGTTGACACTTTTGGAGTTTTAAGTTTCAACTGGCACAAAGGAAGTATAGAAGTGAAGAAACTCTAGAAAAAGACAGCTAGTTATAAACATTAATCACTCAGCAATGACCAAACCATCTGTATACGTGGTCTCAGTTAGCACTGTAATTGCTAACATTATAATTGAAATGTATGAAATGGAGATTCAAAGCAAAATACATAGTACAACTGATGTCTACATCTCAAAGTCAGTTTTCCTTTTTCTGTTAAAAGCTTTCCAATATCAGTCAAATTGAATTATCTAATTTATCCTATGCCAGGTCATTTGTCTGCGCTCAGATTTTGATAAAAGAAGTAGAATGATGTTTATTTTTAAGAGATATAATGCAGTATACACAAGAGAATAAGTGAATGATATAGGGTTCAAAACTAGCAGATCAACAAATTTCACTCCTCTACTTTTTCCCCAACTTTAAGCATGTAAATATCAGTCGTTAAAATCAAGTATGGTTTACTCATTAGGTTTTTCTTTAATTACACTGCTTCTGCTAATGCTGATAAGATTATGAAATTTGACCTTTCTTGATTAGATCACGGTGCTAGGGCCTGCAAGTATCACCAGCAAGCTACTGACTAGAAAAAGTACTGGTGTGCGGGGAGTCTCACAGATTTGGGTTTTTTGTTTGTTTTTCCTTTTCTTCTGTGCACCCTGAACATGTCATTGTTAAATAAAGCAGCATCAGTTTGCTTTACAGACAAGAGCACCGCCATCCAGATTCTCAGAGAAATCCAGGCATCGAAGGTGAAGCTGAAATGCAGACACTAAGTAAAAGAAGCAAAATCTTCACGTATTCCTCTAAGTGCTGTATGTTGCTAATTTTGGAGGCAAAGATCCACTTGCAGACAAAATGCTACTGATTGCACATACAGCTACACTGAACAAACCCCACTTTTGTTCTGATAAGCAATAGAATGCCGTGTTGTTCATCTGCAGAGTAATCAAATCATGCAACATACAATAGGATATTCATAGACAAACTAAGTAAACCTCTGCTCAGAGCAGTGAAATTCTTTCGCTCCCCTCCTATATCCAGAAAACCCTACTTCTCAATGTCATCTTACCTCAAAAAGTACTTTTCAAAGTACCTGTGAACTTCAGTGTCTTGCAAAGACACGATGATCAAACTTGGATCACTAGATGTATACAAAAAAGTTATACTCCAGGAAGAGATATTACACTGGCACGACAATAAAGCAACTGACTGATCATACCAATTAAAGCAAGTATTCCTTGTTTTTAACACGTTAAATAACAAAATGATCATTTTCATGCCACATATCAGCAGTTCAGTAAGTCAGAAAAATTATGAAAATAAAGTTTCGTTTATATCACTAATTGATTTTTAGTTACCATACTCTAGGTGAGAAATCTGTGAAAGCATGGAAGAAATGTTTGTTAATACACATTCTTGTACATTATCTTCATTCTTTCCGCATTTTGTTTGGTTGAATTTGTGAGAAAGGAAACAGGATCTGAGCCTGAATGAAATCAAACCTGCATAATGTAATCAAGAATAAGACGGCAGCATATATCAGATATAATATGATACAGGTAGAACTTGAAATGAGGAAAAGAAAGATAAGTCAAATATGGAAAATGGACAAACTCTACGAGAAGCTGAGATAAGATTTCTTCCTAAGTACATGAAAAAAAACTGTGAAGAAGACAGATTAGCTTCAGAGCGATGGCAAAAATGTGCTGACAGCAGAGGTATGAATGAAAGTAAATGTGCTCATTAATTCCATATTCACAAGGGGCCAGGGTCATCAAAGAAGTCGATTGCTGAGGATGAAAAATTGTTATCAGGAAAGCTATCATACCACAGAATGTTAAAGAAACCCAAAGAAAAAGTAACAAAACTACAAGACATCAGTAGAAAACTAAAAGCATTGGGATGGACTCTAATCTTAACTTTATTCAGAGGCTTCTCAGTTATATGCAGAAAAATAACATGAAAATGCCTTTAAAATCAAATTTTAGATATGTAAATAAATGGACTGTATACATTTAAACTGACATTTTACTTTGAAAGATCAAGTGAATTAATTCAATATAAATTGACCATTAAGAAGATAATCAGTGTTTGTTTGGACAGACAACGGCCATCTGCTTCTTTGTAACAAGTAACCATACAACCTCAGACTGTATGGAGAGTGTCTTCAACATTTATATACACAACTTCAGGATTCTTATCATCCACATCAGAAATGGGAAATAAAGATATAGAAAAGAGGAAGGTGCAAGATTGGAAAAAACCCCACAAAGATAGTAAAAGTATCTGAACTTATGAAAAAAAAAAAACACTACGTAAAACCACCACTGCCCACCAAATCAAGATTTCAGCACTGAACATATACTACTACTGCCTATTATTATTCATACTGCAATCTTGATGGCGAACAACATGCAAATAGAAAAATAATACAAACTGAAAAAGGAAGGCCTCCTGGGTGTTTTTCCTGACTTGTATTAAGTTCTTGCCCTCTGCTGAAGAAAACTATACGCATTTAAATCTTCATACATGTGTATATGTATTACATATGTGTGTATATGTATATATACCTACATATCTATGTATTTTAAGAAAATGTTATTTCTATTGCTGACATTCATGTTTTAGATGTACAGATACAGCCAGCTGGAATTGCAGTCCTTGACTGAGTAATTAAACAATGAATTACAGTTTCTCTTCTAATACCAAAAATAATCAGACTCTGAGTCCAGAACTTATGCTCTTTACAGAATATACCAGTGAGGTTCCCAGCCCTCTATGCATTTTAGTAAAGAGGACCTAAATCAAAGCAGATCTTAAGCATGTGCTTAAGGATTTTCTAAACAGGCTTTATAATTAAGATTACAGTTCTTAGGATACAGTTTGACACTAATTGTAATCAATGCAAATTTATTCTTTCTGGCATTTGTTCTCTTAGCAATCCTGATGTCAGCTGAATGTGTCTATTAGTCTCATAACACAATTCAGCAATTTTCTGTCTGGGGGTTGACATTAGCAGTTACTGTTCATGGGTATTTATGGGTTGCTTGGATATAACAGAATTCATTTTCCTGTTGTTAGGAATAAAGTCCAGTTTTTGAAGAGGAACCTGGTCACACAGTATTCACTAGAATAAAGAAAAAATGATTTGCTTATAGTTCAGTACAACAGCCAGCATTCTTTACTGCTGACAGCCCTTAAGTGTAGCCATATAAGCAAGACGGACTAAACTTCACTTCCATGGATTAGGATGTTCTACTAAGGTTCAATGTTTTATTAACTTTGATGAAAATATTCATGATTAAGTGACCAAATCTATCAAATTATACCCTTATAGAATCTTAGAATCATCTAGGTTGAAAAAGATTTTTAATATTATCAAGCCCAATAATCAACCTGACCTGCTGAGTCCCTTCACTAAACCAAGACCCCTACTGCTACACCCACACACCCCTTACACTTCCAGGGACAGGGACTCCATCACTTCACCAGGCCAGCCTGTTCCATTGCTTGACCACATTCCCTGTGAATACTTACTTCCTGTGGTCCAATCTAAACCTTCATAGAAAACTCAAGACTGCTTCCTTGTGTCCTGTAAGTTAACACCTGGGAAAAGAGACTGACATTCTTTGCTGCAGCTTCTTCACTTTGTTCTAGAGGGCAGTGAGCTCTCCCCCTCAGCCTTCTCTTGTCCAAGCCCTGGAGGAGGATAGGGGTTCCCATGTCGATAAGGAGGCAGAGTTGACAACACAGTGGAGGGTATTGTTGCTGTTTACAATACACCGGAAGGTTCAGTGAAGACAGGGAGGCAGAGTTGCAGCTGTGACACAATGCAACCCCCTAAAGATTTCAGAAGGATGACTAGTAGCCTTCATCCAATGACCACTAGATGGGCCCAGAGACCCTCCCCAGATTCTACGACACATGCCTAGAAGGGTGGGACATCCAGTGCATATGTAATTAATTTCTCAGCAACGTGATGAACACGTATACACTAAGCCTAGAACTGTGTAGCCACTGCTTGCCTTGGTGCGCATGTTTGACGGAGCAACATCCACGTGCCCTGTGCTGTAACAAAGGGAAAACCTGCTTGACAACTCATTGGCATATAAAGTTATTCTGTCAGATTTTTCAGCTTTACCTTTTTGTAGCAAGAGGTTTCAAACTGAACCTAATTTTTGCCCTGCAGACATCATTGCTTGTATACCACTCATAAGAAACCATAAAATCCGTATGATTTCAAAATCATTAACAGCATTTTCACACACTCAGTCAAAGCAAAGGAAGAGGTACGGAAATCATTTAATAGTGTTCTTTGTTCTCATGTATTTATGCAATAGCAACGTTGGTAAAAATAAAAGTTTGATAACTTTTTGATCGAAGTAATACCAGGAAACATCTTTTAAATGCTACATGGGCTTTTACAAGCCACATTAGTGCTCTTTAAACACTCTGTGGATTTGTGGAACCTGGAAAAGACTGTCTCAACTACCATAGTTTCCTGGATAATTTAGCTGAAATAGCGTCAGTGCTCAGAGAGTTGGCAGGAAGAACATTTTTGTGTTTATTTGTTTTCTCTCTGGCTTACTACTGTACATAATGCAAAGCCAGGGATCACTGAATGATTTTTTTTCCTGCTGTGCATAATCTTTAATGACTCTCTACTCAATTTAGCAGTTCGAGGACTTCTATCTTCCATGAGTAAAAGTTGCCACAACGGACAGTTAAAAACAAGGAAAAATTGGGTTCCTGTGTTAGAACAATTAGTGTTTCACATGCACCACAGGAAAGTGGTTTACACAGTCCTACAATGGTGATAATGGAATAAAGGGAATTAACATTTTCCAGCATAATCATTTATACCTTTAAGTGTAAAGTGCCACCAAGCTGTAGTTTACCAATAATTTGGGCTGCAATAACTTGCAATTAGCTAAATTTAGGACTACTTCCTGCACAATACAAGCCAAAGAGCCTATGCTAACCTTTATATAGTCCATAAACCTTTGATCTTCAACTTGCCTTAGGAGAGGCATCCAGTCTTAAATTTACAGACATCAAATGACTAAATTTACAGTGCTTATGCCACCCTTAAAAAGCTTTCCAACACTAAGCAATTTAAGGCAAATACATGCATTTAGCTTTAATTTGAATTTGTCCCACTTCAACTTGAAACAAATGCATCTTTAGTTTCACATGCCCTGAAGAATTACTTGCTGTCAGATGCCTCATCCCCATAAACATACTTGCAAGCAGTGCTCAAATAATCTCTTAATCTTCATTTGATCAGCTTGGATTCTAACTTCTCCTTCTACATCCTTTCCAGAAATGTTCATTCTTGTACCTTTCTTTCCCTGAAATTTTACTGAACTTTTCCTTAAGTATTTTAAAATTCTAGGCTAAAAACAGGCTCTGTAGTCTAGCACTAGTCTCAGTAACATCAAATATAGAAGAAACTCAGCTTTCCTATTCCTACCTTATCTTATATTTCACACTTATCTCCAAGGTTCCAGCACAGTTAACAGTCATTTGAATAAGACAAGCACTTTAAATTTTAAATCCATACATTGAGTCTGAAAGTAAGATTTACAGATGGCTCACAAATTTAAAATTATGATCGCGACAGAATTTCATAAACTTAGAAAGTTCTGAAGTTCATAAACTATCAGCTTTCAAAACTCAGGTTCCTTAAGATTCCCAAAATTTCTCTCAAGAAGAGAAAAAGGTCTTGGTGTCATGAAAGAGGCAAGGAATTTAACAATTGCCTCATGCTTACCTCCCATAGAAATCCCCCTTTGAATCTTGCACAATTAAAGCACAGCAGTATTCTGATTTGATCAATATGTCAGAAGAATATGGCATTCCTCCATTTAAAGCATCAGTTAACACACCAAACACACAAGATGCTTAGAATTACTCTCTTGAGAAGATAATATGCACATATAAAACTACATGGAAAAGTGCTTTTTTTTTTTTTGCAGTGTATATGTTAACCTTAAGTGTATATATGGTGAGATAAAGGAATGCTGTACCACACCTCTAGGAAGTGTTCCATTATTTCCTAACAAGCACAGAGTGAACATAATTCTGACCTTAGTCCTACTCTAAGAATTAGACAACTTCGTAATGTACCTTGATTGAATTAAAAAGAAATAACCAACATTGTTTTCATCAGCATTTCTTAATTCAAAGGTGCACACCTTCATTTTCTCTTTAGCCCGACAAACCTTCCTTTGTACCACACTTCACGCTAGAAACCTGAAGAGAGAATACTCTCTTGATATCACCCAGATATTTATCTAAATCTCTATCAGTTGGAATGACTTAAAGTACACAGCACTGTGTATTTCAGACTGGGGTGTTCAGAGACATCCTGCACAAAAATTAAAAGTCGAACTCAATGCCCGCCTCTACTTTGACGCAGATTCTAATGAAAACCAAAATTTCAACTTCAAGCTAGCAGTTGCTTACTTGAGATTCCAAAACACTCACCATCCCTGTGCTTCAGTACTACATACATGTCGGGACATGTTATGTCAGGACATGACACATCCCAACAAGACATGTCGGGACATGTCATGTCTGGCCAGTACATGTCCCAACACAGCTCATCCCAACGTACCCCACCACACCTCATGCCACTAAAACATTCACCAACAGAACCCAAAATGCCCTGTCCCCCCATGTCCTGACACGACCTGACGCACCCCGTCCCAATACAATGTCAATGGTTTTCAGGCTGGTTTGGCCAGGTTCCATGACCAGCGAGGTGGAGGGATTTCGCAGAATCCGTGCCTCCAGAAAAAGGGAACAGGGGACCCAAAAATAATTAAAAACAGCAGCAAGGATCTGAGGAGAAACAAACTAATTTACTAAATATAGTATCGCAATGCAAGATAACACACTATAATATAATCAGAATTGAAGCTAATAATCAAATATAATGATAGAGATGATGTCTGAAAGTTGGACAGGCCTCACCATAAAGCTTTGGTGAGATGCACAGTCCAGTTGAGCAGCCGAGAGACAGGAGGAGAGCCGACAAAGAACAGACGAAAAAGAGCGCATCAGGTGACCTTGCCTGGAGTTACATCTCCTCTCTGTGACCACAAAGTCCCCTGGGGAATGTAGTTCTTCTTCTCTTCTGGGCAGGTACCCAGGACTTGAGCATTAACAGTTAAACTCCCGGTACCCTACATGATGCTATGATGTGGAATATCGAAAACCAAAAATGTCACAAAACCATGACACCTGACACGTCCCGTCCCTACATGTGTATATAAAATCCCCTTAGGCAGTGTCCCTGTATCATCTTATTCCTCTATTACAAATAAAGCTTGTTTTGTTTTATGTACAATATTTACAAGTATAATAATTATGATACTTACACAGTTCAGATGATTGATTTAGTATTGTAATTTTTATCTACACAAATTAATTACTTCCAGTTAATTGATGTCAGAGGATAGCAACAATGCTAGAATTATTTGTCTGTGAAAACCTCTAAGAAACCTTCCAGCTGATATACATTATTTTCCAATACCATGAGATATGCTACTTTTCTTCCATTCACAAATAAAATTTAGACACATTAATATGAACCCCACCTATTAGTATTACTACAGTTTTAACGTAGAACTCTTGAAGTCAATATTCATTCTACCACATTACGTTCACCATCATTTATTTCCTGGTACCATATAATGTAGATACATCCAGATTTTTCCTAACTTCATCTAAACACAGCTACTCACTAATACTACCGAAGCTGCCTGAAAACTGAACATTATTTCCACTTCCACAAGTTGTTTCCTCTGCTTCAGGAACTTTGGAAGGGGTAATGATGGTTTGGGGAGGACTACATTGCCTCTACTTAAAGTGTACCTGCTACAAGGATAAATGAAATACATCAGTCTCCAGAAATAACAATCCAACATTTTTCACAAGCACTAAATTCAGTTGAATAAAAGTTAAAATGCAGAAAATAGATTAACTTGAATTGCAAATGTAATCATAGACACAAGATGCTAATCTTAAAGCTATCAAGGTGAAACTCACCCATCCCTACACCATGC